>NC_034186.2:30444693-31044693 GCF_002021735.2 Oncorhynchus kisutch
AATGGATCCCATGTAAATGCAAGCCCCCATTTATGTCACAGGGAAAACCAGGTCCTCCTGGCCGTCCAAGAAACAGGCGACCTGGAGCCCTTGGTAAAAGAAGAGGATCCAAAAAAGTTGGTACCCGATTTATTGTAATCTATACCTCTTTATTATACTGTAAAATGGAGGAATCATACGCCACAGTCCACACTAAATGTTTCCTCAAAACAATTGCATAACCTGCACATAACTTGTTCTGGGATTCATCTGATGGCATTGAGGAGTTTATCACATCAGTCACCGACTTCATTAATAAGTGCATCGATGACACCCTCCCCACAGTGACCGTATGTACATATCCCAACCATGGGATTACGTGCAACATCCGTTCTGAGCAAAAGGCTAGAACTGCCGCTTTCAAGGAGCAGGACACTAATCTGGACGCTTGTAAAAAATCCTGCTACGCCCTCCAACAAAATATCAAACAGGCAAAGCGTCAATACAGGACTCAGATCGACTGTGTGATCACAATCTCCATAGCCAATGTGAGTAGAAACTTTAAACAGGTTCATATTCACAAGGCCGCAGGGCCAGACAGATTACCAGTATGCGTACTCACAGCATGCACTGACCAGCTGGCACGTGTCTTCACTGACATTTTCAACCTCTCCCTGACCCAGTTTGTACTACTTACATGTTTGAAGCAGACCACCATAATCCCTGTGCCAAAGAACGCTAAGGTAACCTGCCTAAATGACTATCGCCCCATAGCACATATGGAACCATTAAATACTTTGAAAGGCTGGTCATGGCTCACATCAACAACATCATCCCAGACACCCTGGATCCCCCAACAGATCCACATGACACAATCTCTACCTGGACAAAAGGAACACCTATATGAGAATGATGTTCATTGACTACAGCTCAGCGTTCAACAGCATAGTGCCTTCCAAGCTCATCACTAAGCTAAGGAGCCTGGGACTGAACACCTCCCTCTGCAACTTGATCCTGGACTTTCTGACGGGGTAGGCAACAACACATCCGCCACACTGACCCTCAACACATGTGCATGCTTGCTTAGTCCCCTCCTGTACTCCCTGTTCACCCACGACTGTGTGGCCGTGCACAACTCCAACACCATCATTAAGTTTGCCGACGGCACGACGGTGATAGGCATGATCACAGACGAACATCAATCTTTCCCTCAACGTCAGCAAGACAAAGGAGCTGATCGTGGACTACAGGAAAGGGAGGGCAGAGAATGTCCCCATTCACATCGATGGGGCTTTAGTGGTGCAGGTTGAGAGCTTCAAGTTCCTCGGTGTCCACATCACTAAGGATCTATCATGGTCCACACACACCAACACAAAGGCTTAAAAGATTTGGCATTGGCCCTCAGATCCTGAAAAAGTTCAACAGCTGCACCACTGAGAGCATCTTGTCTGGCTGCATCACCGCTTGGTTAGGCAACTGCTTGGCATCCGACCACAAGGCGCTACAGAGGGTAGTGCGTACAGCCCAGTACATCACTGGGGCGGTATAGAGGAAGGCGCAAAAAATTGACTCCAACCACCCAAGTCAGACTATTTTCTATGCTACTGAACGGCACCAATTCACCAAGTCTGGAACCAACAGGACCCTGAACAGCTTCTACCCCGAAGCCATAAGACTGTTAAATAGTTAATTAAATAGTTAACCAAATAGCTACCTGGTCTATCTGCATTGACCCTTTTGCACTAACTTTGTTTCATAACATACGCTGCTGCTAATGTTTATTATCTGTCACTTTAGTCCTAGTTATATGTACATATCTACCTCAATTACCTCGTACCCCTGCACATCGACTCGGTACTGGTACCCTGTTTATGTAGCCAAGTTATCTTTGTACTTATAATTAAATATATTAATATGTATTTTACTTTTCTATTATTTCTCTTTTTTCTCTACATTGTGGGAAGGGTCCATAAGTAATAATTTCACTGTTAGTATACACCTGTTGTTTACGAAGCATGTGACAAATAAAATGTGATTTGATGATGTATCAGTCTTATTTATTAGTTAAACCTATTGTGAGTCGGGTTTTGGATGGCCCTGTTTTCCCAGCAAACTCGGGCCATGACCAGGAGAACGCTTACCTCACTGCCTGACCAGAACCCAAGCAGCTCCATCAGCTGGCCTCAGGGCAGCAAAGACAGCCCTGCAAACACCTGCCACGAGCTGGGGCTGATTCATCCACACCTGCAGGATGGTGAGTAGAGCTCAGCAGGTAGCATTTAGACTGAACACTGAGCTGATGTAGGTAACAGATCTCTTGAAAGCAAACCTCCTCTCCTCCTATTTACAGCTAGAGTCCTTTGTCCAGTAAAATGTTGTAAAACTAACAGAGTCTGATCTTTCCAGGACACTTCTACATGGACCCTAACCAGGGCTGCCCATTTGATGCCGTGCAAGTCTTCTGTAACTTCACTGCAGGAGGGATGACCTGTATACCTCCTGTCCAGTCACAGGTAAGTAGCTGGTCCTGGCATCAGTCAGGACACTGGGGAAAGTGGTTGCACAGAATATCTGAGTATGAATGATTTATCTATAACTTTGCCTCTCCCTTGAGCAGAATATTAAGGAAGGCTTTCTAGTGAGCATCAATTATGGGTCACACCATTTCTCACTTATACGTATTGTTTTCATTTTGAAAAGGCATGTTGTGGTTTATCTTTCTATAGATAATAGGAAAATGGGAACCAGAAAAAAACATGTCAAAAAGTATATCCAGTGGTTTAGCCAGCTTGATGGTGGCTATAAGGTAAGACATACTGCATGTTACATTTAGAATTCATCTATAACTGCATTACTGTAACTGATCCAAATCATTTCCCCCTCCTACTGTAGTCGGAGTATGCTGGTCTTGATGTGGTCCAGCTCCGATTTCTACGGTTACACAGCCACTCTGCCACTCAGCACCTGACCATCGCCTGCCCGTTTAACCACAATAGTAGAGAAATCAGGAAAAATGCAACAAGCAGGGTTCTTCACTTTCTGGGTGACTCTGGTGGGGAGATTGGTTCAAGCTATTTGACAGTATCGAAGAATGGTTGTGAAGTAAGACCCAAAGAACAATGTAACCCTTTATACACACCAAGTACATTTGTTGTTTTATGTCAGCTACAGAACAACTCATTCTACACAACCATTGTAATTCATGGCCTGGCCACTTGATGTCAGTCAAGACCAATACAAAGACGACAGGGCTACTGCAATGTGAGAACAATGTTGTGTACTGTAATGACAGCCAGGTATTTTCAGCTTGTTTTCCCATGTTTGTCACTCAGGTGGAGGTGGAGGTACGAGTGAGGGGAAGCACAGAAATCCACAGAGGGGACATGGAGCTGCTGCCCCTCAGGGATGTTCGTATGGAGGGAAGGGGAGACCACTGGGACACAGACCTCAGAGCTGTCCTGGGACCTTTGTGCTTTTTGTAGCCTCAGCTTATCCATAGAGAAGCAGCACGCTCTGACCAGTGTATGGGTCAAGAACATTTGGTTGCAATTCCTCTTCAGGACAAAAGAAAGAGATATCATCATGTTGTGTGATCGCTGTAGCATTTGTGATAAAAACTAGAGCTATATAATAAAATGTAGTTTTAGAGTTATTTGTTAATCTTATCATGTGTCTTTTATAAAGAAAAATATAAAGCTGTTGTGTTTATCTCCCGCATTTCTATTTTTTTTAATGATTCATTTTCTTAGTGATGTACTGTGTATATATATATATATGCTTCATATTAGATTCATGTGGATGTTGTATTTAATTGTTAAGCTTTTGTAAGTATGTCTTTGCTATGACTTGATGTCTTGTTTTTTATTCCTGTCGACTAATACCTGAAGTCTTGATGAACACCAATATCTGGATGGTCTAAACTTCAAATTGATATAAATTGAAATGTTACTTCAGTTTACTTTACAATAACTTGAGCACACATTTTATGGTTTATACCTCAAATGCAGTAAACAGTAGTACACCCTGTTGTCACAAATGGAATTAACCCGAAATATATGCAATGAATTATATAAATGGTTTTCGTAAGATGGAAAACTGTTGTAGTAGGCTGCTGTATTTATTACAGAACATAATTTGCAGGACAATAAACCCATGCTGGGTAAAAGTGTTGTTCATAAAAACAGTGTGCAGTAGGTTACACATTGATACATTGAGGACTTGTGTAGGAATGTGTTCTCTCTTGTGGTGTCACTTCCCCATTACTCATCCTCTCCTACCATGCTTTTAGACCAGGGGTACTCAACTACTATTTGAGAAGGTCCGGTCACACACATTTCCTAGGCTGCAGTTTTTAAACTAATTTCCTGCAATTCTACACATTACGCCTCCTGTGTTCATATGATACCTGAGTGAGTCAACAAAATCAATGTGGTCCCCCTGGGGGTCAAGGACCCCATGGGCACAATCTGGCCATGATAACTACA
Source organism: Oncorhynchus kisutch (assembly GCF_002021735.2). Classification (NCBI taxonomy): domain Eukaryota; kingdom Metazoa; phylum Chordata; class Actinopteri; order Salmoniformes; family Salmonidae; genus Oncorhynchus; species Oncorhynchus kisutch. The sequence continues at coordinate 30,449,157 of NC_034186.2, forward strand.
AGGTTTAAAAAGCTGATTAGCCTAACTTACCTAACATGGGCTAGTAGTTGATCAACTGGACATTTCTGACAGGTTATATACTGTACTTTACAAAGACTGTTGTTTAATATTCTGTTATCAATGTTCTCTCTCACCATTCTCCATGGTCAACATAACTTTGGTGACATTTTGCCTAAAGCTATGGAGGACAGTATCAGTGTGTCTTCTGACTGGTTTCTTACATGGACAGCTTGGCACGGAAAATAAAATGTAATTTCCCAAATTGCTCAAAAACCATGTAGACAGATTTAATTCACCACGCTATAGCACATGTTTACCATTATACCAGCGTGGTCTCATAGATTAAACGTAATATAGTAAACGTAAATCCAGGAAACTGACATTAGTTTTATATGTTACATTTGGTATGGTTACATAAGACAGAAGCTTACTTAAGGCAAAAATGATATATAATGCAAACGTCTAGCATCCCAAAGGTTGCATGTTCGAATCTCGTTATGGACAACTTTAGCATTTTAGTATGCTGGGGATGACAGTGTCCTGCGCTGCCGCAGCGCTTTACCGAAGTTTGCCCACCATTTCAGACCTGGATGGTATGGGTGGAGAGAGCAGCAATGGAGAGAACCCTTGCAATGGAGAGATCCACAGTAATGGTGTGAGAATGGAGCTTGATTAACAGGTGTCAGAGCTAAATGCAACACAGGTGGTTGAACAGTTGGAAAGTGTTTATGCTTATGAGTAAGAATGATCTATGTGGGGTGACATTATCAGGATATAGATGGTGCAATTCTTAGGTCATGGGTTGAGCTCTCAAATGTCATTGTTTTATTTCCACATAGTCAATGGTCAAACCTGTTTAAATTCTGAATGCATTTTTCAATTAATGTATACCTAACTATCAATGGGCATAAAAATTGGAAGACAAGCTATTATCTCTTTGCTTACTTGCTTGATTGCTAACTGACCTCATTGGAACTGAAAGACCTGGTCTGTCAAAAAGTTAGTTGAGGGTCAGCGGACGGTTGTGATTTGCTGAGCATGCCTTGCTAGCTGGCAGCAGTCAGAGATTTGTACAGAGCCAATAATATAATAATGTTCGAACCATCATGGTACAGTCATTCAGTACAGCCATTCAGTCATGGGTGTGTTTGAATGGTTGTAGTGGCACTTGCTTAAACCCCAGCAGGTGTTCTCACTAGTCATGTCTTTATAGTGGTTACATTTGTTTCTCAAGACCAGTCTTCAATGACTCTCAAATGACTAAGCGCCTCATGGAACTTCCCTGATCTGTCCTGTTGCCCAGTTCAATTTCAAAGTTTTTACATTTCTTATAAAATAATTTTTCAACAGCATTCAAAGGTCGGTTGTTATCTGTAGAACTATATCTGGTCTAAAGGCTCAAATGGTAGCGTAATGCAAACGTCTAGCATCCCAAATGTTGCATATTCGAATCTCGACATGGAAAACGTTAGCATTTTAGCTAATGAGCAATTACTTAGCATGTTAGCTAACCCTTCCCCTAACCTTACCTAGCAACCTAGCTAACATTAGCCACAACAAATTGGAATTTAACATACGTTTTTTCAAATTCGTAGCAATTGTACTAATTGCAATTCATAACATATCATACAAATTTGTAATTCATATATCATATGAAATGGATGACAGGACATCCACAAATTAATACACACCATACGGAAACTTAACATAACATACTAAATGGAGTGGCTCGGATTACTTATAGCATAATGTGAAATGCTCTGAGACTAGGTTGCAGCCAGCATACTGGTCTGGAGAGGGAAACTAATAGGCGGAGTGACTTAGATTATTGATTGGGACTGACCCCTCTCGTCATTTAGAGGCGGGTGGTGGCGTAGAAAAAGAAGAGACATCATCGCATCACGTTTTTTCAACATTGAAGAGATGAGAATGTGATGAAAAATTGAAAAGTAACAGATTAACACGGGGGGTTTCATTTCAAGACAACGGCTCAGTGAAGGGTGAGTAGCATCAATATAGCTTGCTAGCCAATTCCTTATCTCGCTAACCAAAAAAAAACACCAAACGCCGAACTTGACAGACAAGCTCTGCTAGTTACCTCGCGCTTGACTGACGTTTTCTCGAGCGATGGAACCACAGAATTTGAACTCTCATAAGAACAAATATTTTTGTGACTTGATTAGCTCGATTGTAGCAAGTTTGTGACGTATGTACAGGGCACTAGCTACATAGCATAGCGTAGCTTGTTGTTGAATACCTGGCACACTGTGATTTATCCATGATGGTTCGAACATTATTATATTATTGGCTCTGTACAAAATCTCTGACTGCTGCCAGCTAGCAAGGCATGCTCAGAAAATCACAGCCGTCCGCTGACCCTCAACTAACTTTTTGACAGACCAGGTCTTTCAGTTCCAATGAGGTCAGTAAGCAATCAAGCAAGTAAGCAAAGAGATCATTGCTTGTCTTCCACTGTTTTTAAGCCCCATTGATAGTTAGGTATACATTAATTGAAAAAATGCATTCAATGGCCACTGATGTTTTCACATTTTGGCGTTATCATGTTTTTTAAGACTAGGAAGTTGAATTGTTTTAACTAATTGTGTGGAGCTCCATCTAGCTTGTCAGGTGAATATGATTTGTGTGTGTGTATACATATCCAACATTTTGTTCTCTTACAGGATGGAGAGTGGGGATGACAGTGTCCTGCGCTGCCGCAGCGCTTTACCTAAGATGCCCACCATTTCAAACCTGGATTGGTATGGGTGGAGAGGGCAGCAATGGAGAGAACCCTTGCAATGGAGAGATCCACAGTAATGGTGCGAGAATGGAGCTTGATTAGCAGGTGTCAGAGCTAAATGCAACACAGGTGGTTGAACAGTTGGAAAGTGTTTATGCTTATGAGTAAGAATGATCAATGTGGGGTGACATTATCAGGATATAGATGGTGCAATTCTTAGGTCATGGGTTGAGCTCTCAAATGTCATTGTTTTATTTCCACATAGTCAATGGTCAAACCTGTTTAAATTCTGAGTGAAGATAACCTGGATTAACCCCAAGTACAGTCATTCAGTCATGGGTGTGTTTGAATGGTTGTACAGTGGCACTTCCTTAAACCCCAGCAGGTGTTTCTCACTAGTCATGTCTTTATAGTGGTTACATTTCTTTCTCAAGACCAGTCTTCAATGACTCTCAAATGACTAAGAGCCTCATGGAACTTCCCTGACCTGTCCTGTTGCCCAGTTCATTAAAGTTTTTACATTTCTTATAAAATAATTTTTCAACAGCATTCAAAGGTCGGTTGTTATCTGTAGAACTATATCAGGTCTAAAGGTTACATGGTAGCGTACTACTCATTTGATCCTGTTTGAAGACAAAAATTGATTTAACCACACCCCAGCTAGCTTGTCCTTAAGGTTCCCTGAGACTGTGCTTATTATTTCCCATGGGGAATAATGGCCAATTGTCCACCCGCTATATTGATTTAGGCATTTATGTAAATATTTAACATGGTATTGTTTACTCATAGTAGGCCTATATTAATCCTCCTCTTCCTCTTGGGTAACCTGGCAACTGTATTGGTCCTGAAGTAATTTAGGATTCATATTCCTCACTGGCACTGGTAGACTTTGGAACTGAATGAATACGAAAGCCTGATCCACGCTTTATTGCTTTGCATAAATGACATTTTCTCCATCTATTTCAGGAAAAATGGAAGTGGAGCGACTCATCAGCAAGAAACTCCAACTGAAGAGGAAAGCAGAGGTGAGACTTAAAACAGAATGTGTTGTCAGCAGGTAAAATTTGTTCTGAGCCTGTGATTAGATTCTGAGTTCTGATGTCAAATCCTCCAAACAATGTTATCTGTTCTCACATGTCACCCGTCCATTGTTTGAGTCCCAATGATTCAACAAACTCCTCTTAGTTCTGTTTGTGGATGTGCCTAATCATATATATTTTTTAAAGTGTTTTGTGCCTTGCTTCTGCACTGCCAAATCCCTACTAGACTGATTCAATCTTTTCCTTAAGCCTATGTGAGCTGTAACATTATCATTTTAACTTGGCGAGCTGCTTTGCCTTGACTGTTTGTTTTCAAATCCTGTCATTATTTGTGCATTAGGAAAAGAGCTAACAACTAGCAGTGAGCCAACGTACAAGGCTATTCTAATCTCCATCTTTCCCACTTTCATGCCTGGAGAATGGAAAGATACAGCAAGATTCAGTTCTGCTTTTATGACATCCAAACCCTTGTCTGATTTGAGTCCATGGGTATTGCATACCAGTGAGGAAATTACTGAAATGCATTGTAGGGGTCAACCTCGGTGACTGAGTGTCCAAACGAAAGTTTCACAATTAATTGGGAAGTGCAAACTGAAGAGGGCCACTTGAAACATGTATTGATGTATGGTGTAATTGGCTGAACTATGAAGTGTTATTCACATCTTATCGCATTATAATAGATGGGTGAAATTAACACGTCCTGTCTTTACTGTACAGGACACCCAAACCCAGAGAGCGCCCTTATTTTCACACAATGTAACAGGAAGAGAGAATGAGGAATAGGATTATTGTTTTCTTAAAGTGATCTTTTAAGGGCAGTTTGTTTAGTATAAAGGTCAACTAACCTCTACTGTGCAAACAGATCAAATAGACAGAACAGTCACCACAGTCTTTCTGGACATGAGGTCATCATTAAAATATATATTTTTTAAGTGTCATCATTATCTCCAGCTACAAATGGTTACTTTCCGTTCTGACATAATGTTTGTCAATTTAATATTTGTCTTTATGATATGGATTTAAATAAACATTCACAACCATCCTTTTCATTTAACTGAACCCTATGACTTGCTGATTGTGAATGTGTATCTGGTTGACAGCACTTGAAGTTTGACCTGATGAGGCAGTTTGACTCCCAGGTGTTGGAGTTCATGGACAGTCTGATAGAGGAATCGGCCAGCCTGGAGCCTGCTCCTGTCCCTGCTGTCTTCTCCCCTCCTCTGTCCGATAAAGAGAGGAGTAAGCTCAGGTATTGAGCCCCTCACTGCTCCCTTTTGCCTTCCACCCTTCTCCTTTCTGACCTACTCTCTTACTATGTCAGAGGTCAACATCTATTTAACTAATATTTTGTCAATGATTTTTATTCTATTAGGCATCTCCAAGGGTCATCCCAGGGCCAAGGCAAACAGTTTGTGTTCCGGAGGTCCTTGTTAGAGTAAGTGACGAGTTAATAATAGACTGTGTGTGACTGCTTTTGACAAAAAGCTCCCTCATCGAACACTATATACATTGTGCTTAAACTGAAATGTTGCTGGTTCCGTATTGTTTATGTTTATCATGGTCTATGTATCTTGTTTCACAGTGAGCTGTTTGAAGTGAACCACATCCGGACCATCTACCACATGTTCATTGCCCTGCTGATCCTCTTCATCCTCAGCACCCTGGTGGTTGACTTCATCGATGAAGGCAGGTGAGGTGTAACACTGACTCTTTACTGATCTCTCTCTTTAAATATAAACTACCACTTGTGTATTGACTCTTCATTCCCCCCTCTTCCCCAGATTGGTGCTCGACTTTGACCTGCTGGTCTATGTATTTGGACAGTTCCCCCTGGTGGTGATTACCTGGATCTGCATGTTCCTTTCAGTGCTGGTGGTGCCCTACAGCCTGTTCCACACCTGGGCCTCTCACTACCATGAGTCCCGCCATGGGACCCTGTGGTCTCTTCTACTGGGCGCTCTCTTCCTGCTCTACCAGGGCCTGGGCCTAGGCTTCCTGCCTACCTTTGTGGTGGTGAAGAACAGCTTTCCCCCTGCATCCTGCTTCATCATCATCCTGGAACAGGTACTCCAAATACAGGCCCGCCCGGGGCATGACATGTTCTTTGTTTTATTGATGTTCAGTCTACTGATGGACATGCATTGTGATTGGTTGACAACATGTGCTGTCTCCCTGCAGGTGCGCTTGATGATGAAGGCACACTCCTATATCAGGGAGAATGTCCCCAAAGTTCTGGCTTTGGCAAAAGACAAATCCAGTAAGCAACTGTTTTTGTATGAATCATTTATATACACTAGCTTACATTCTGTTTTTGTCTGTAGATGTATTCAGTTCCCTTTTTTATTCTCCAGGCTCCTCCCCAGTCTCTCCACTCATCCCACAGCTGAGCCACTATATCTACTTCCTCTTTGCTCCCACCCTTATTTACAGAGATAAATATCCCAGGTAAGCAGAGTGGAATGACATAAGACCTAGTTTAAATTAACATACCTCTTGCATGTTATACTCAGCTGCAAGAGCGCTATTTGCCTTTCTGTAAACATTCAAACTCTTGTTTCCCTCTGCAGGAATCCCATCATCAGGTGGAGTTATGTGGCCTCTAAGTTATTACAGGTATGATTTGAGAATCTAAATGAATACCTGAGCATAGTTGAAGACCTTGTCCAGGATATCAGTTCATTTATGTAGTTTCTCTCTCGTCTTTCAGGTTCTAGGATGTCTCTTCTATGCCTACTATGTGTTTGTGCGCCTCTGCATCCCACAGTTCCGCAGCATCAGCCAGCAACTGTTTGACCTGCGGGCCATGGTCCTGTGTGTGTTCAACTCTATTCTGCCAGGTAACTCCAGTCAACACATCTTCACTTGCAGCTTGTGTCATCGGCACCACAGTATTCCTCCTGCATGTTCACTATATTGTCTTCTGGATCACTCAGTCTGGATGATTCTGTTAACTAACTACACAAATATTTGAATGAATGGAGGGAAATCATATGTCATCTGTGTGTCTCTCTCTAGGAGTTCTGGTTCTCTTCTTGGCCTTTTTTGCCTTCCTGCACTGCTGGCTCAATGCCTTTGCTGAGATGCTGCGGTTTGCTGACAGGATGTTTTACAAGGTACACAGGCAGATGCCTTTCCTCGGCCATATTACTCATTTAGTCAATCACTGACTAGATCTACAGCGCAGTAGTGCCACAGTGTTCACTACACTGCCTCAATCAGCTCTTTGCTGTGTTCTTTAAAAAAATAATATATTGATTTGCTTCACAGGATTGGTGGAACTCCACATCCTTTGCCAATTACTACCGCACCTGGAATGTGGTGGTACACGACTGGCTGTATTACTATGTGTACTGTGACTTCCTATGGGTGAGTGTTATTGTTGCACTTGGCATTAATGTTAATCTCTCTGTTTTTACAATACTTATGAATTATCCCTCCCATTGCTGTGTAACTCTAATCTTAAACAAGCAAGCCAGTTGAGCAGCTTTGATTTAATTTTGTCCATGCCGTCTTAACCCTCTGGTCTGTCGTCTGTTTTTTTCCCCCTACTCCACTCCCTGACAGATGTCAAAGAAGAGATTTCGGGCGGCAGGCATGTTATTGGTCTTCACTATGTCTGCAGTAGTGCATGAGTACATCTTGGCGATCTGCTTCGGCTTCTTCTACCCGGTCCTCTTCTGCCTCTTCATGTGCTTCGGAAGTAAGACCTTACCTTCATTACAATACAACAGACACAATATAAAAACAGAAGGTTTTTTTCTGACTCCCAATCCTAACTGCTCATCTTCTTTACTGGGCTGTTCATCTGGCAGTGATGTTTAACTTCATTCTTCATGACCGGAGAAAAGGCCCAATTTGGAACGTGATCATGTGGACTGCTCTGTTCCTCGGTCAGGGGGTCATCATCTGCCTCTACTCCCAGGAGTGGTATGCACAGCGCTACTGCCCCCTTCAGGAGGTATATGCCACTGCACATCTAGGAAAAACATTCATTTTAGGCTCATATTTCATAGCTTTTCAGATCAAGGAGAGTAAATATTTTAAACGATTGAGATGCAACCTTAGATTCAACCAAGTCTTTACATGCCATGTTTTTTTTGTCTTGTTTTTAGCCCTCTTTCCTAGAGCTGCTGAAGCCGCGTTCCTGGAGCTGTCACCTCCAGACCAACCCAGCAGTCGACTCTTGAGGGGCTGTAACTGACATCACATTGAACTACTGAACCGACAACACTCGCCAATCTATTGAATGTGTTTAGGAAGAGCACAACCTCCTGTTTCTTTCAAGCCTTTTTACTTTTTGTTTGACTTAATTTTTTTTGTGTTACACTAGTCATTCTGACTGATATTGAGACTGCGTTATTCATTTGAAAGGGCATGGAGTGAGACATATAATGGACTCTGTTATTCACAAAGATGCCTTATTTATCCTTTTAGTTACATGACAAACCCATTGGAAATCAGGGTAACATAGAGCACAGAAATGTGAACCGAATAAATATATATGTATAAAATATTATTTTTTATTTATAATTTTATTTCCAGCCTGGATACAATTACCACACTCTTTCATTTGAAATGCACTTTCAATGCCAATATGGTAAATTGTAAAATTGCTGCTTTTCCCAAAAGTTAACCTCTTAGCAAACATGCAGTTATATATATTTAGCAAATAATTTACTTAACCAATTTTTTTTTTTTTTTTTAAATGAACCCAGACATTTCAAATGTTCAGCCACTGTATTTTGTCGTATATTCTCCAAGGTGTTTTAAGTCATGTCGATGGAGATCAGCGTTGGGCTCATTTCAGATGTTTGAAATTAACTCCCATTCAACTCATGAGTTTAAATTAGAGTTGAATTGGCTGCACTCCACGGGATGTAGAGTTTGTGTGACAGAAACTAACTCAAGGAAATTTCACTCGTCATACAACATGAGTTTCATTGAATCTCACAGTTCCAGACACCAAATAATAACTTTTCTCTGGAAATAATGTTTAACTTTGGTGCTTAGAATAGCCAATTATATTTCTGCCAACCCTTTCATTTGTTTGGCTTCTTTTTGAAGTCCTCATGGTCAACTGCAGGGTTACACTAATGCATTCTGGGAAATGTATTTTCCTCATTGAACAAAATGTAATCAATTTAATGAAATACAATAACTTTGAATATTCACATACAGGTTTTGTTTCCCTTGATCATTCAGTTTGTCCTGAAAATCAATTGTTTTAACATGTATATAATGACATGTTTCATGTCCAATATCCATATTTGTATAGACCACCTAATATAGAATAGAGGCATTTGAATTTCTCTGAACTCAATTACATTTCCTTTCAGTCAAGTTTGAATTGCAATTTTGTTTGCTGTTTACTATTTAAATTCAACATTTAAATTGGAATTTGAGGCATTCTCCATTTTAATTCTGAAGTGAGCCCGACCCTTATGGAGATAAGTTTGCTCTGTATTTACTGCTATGAATGTTTTGTCAGATGTGAAGCCTTACACAAAGATTAATGTTAATTAAGAATATGTATTTATTCAAAAGCAATATTGAAAGTGTTCCTATACCAATCAGAAATTTCACACCTGACCTTGAGTTGGTGGAAACTGCACTGCTGTTGCAGCTGGCTGCTCCAATGTTGCCATTATCAGTATGACTGATGCATGTATTGTTTATTTACTTGATTAGTGCCAATGCCTAAATATACACTAGTGCATTATTTGCTTTTGGCAGAAATTACATCATTACACTAACTGTTGCCATTAATGCTGTAAATTAGGGATTCCATTTCAGCTTCTATCCATGAGTCTGACTTGTCATTTTGTGATTGTCTCTCTTTAGAACAGTTTTTGTTTTTGACTCAAACCATGTATGGTGATAATTTAAACCAGATGGCGCTGTAATGTAACATTTTTGAATTCCCACGACAATCTATTTTACTCATAAGTAATTATTTAAGAAGGACCGTTAACAAAACATTGTTATATAGAGAAACGTGTGTGTGTGAATGTGTGTGTGTTTATATATATCCTATCAAGAGATTTTGTTGCAAGACTACTTCAGCCTGTATTGTAATTGGGAGACTGTTTACTATTTGTGGTCGTATTTCAGTGGTTATTCGAGCCCACTTTTGAGATTATTATGATGCTCTTTTGATCATTTAGAAAATGAGTGATACTTTTGTTCAGATATTTCTATTTTTGAACAGAGATTGACATTCCTCTATTTTGCTTGATACATTTATGGAGTTCTAGTGTTTGAAACATTTATTTGGTATTATACGAGATATGTTGAATAATATTTTCCATTACAGTGCATTAGGTATATGTCAGGTTGAAAATAAAGCTATAAATCTATATTTTTGGTCTTTAAACCAAACCCTGGGTTAGAATTGAGAGTGCAGCATTTTTTTACTTTAAAAAGAACAGTTCGGGTTTGTGATGTACTTTCCACATAGAATATTGTACATTTCACAATGTCAAGACAATACAAATTTGAATGGATTTTTCTAAATGTTTTTTGTCATAAAGTTTATTGTTAATATTTATTAACAAATGGCCACCCTTTTGTTTTTACGATGCTGCTACTCGCTGTTAAATATCTATGCATAGTCACTTTACCCCGACCTACACATACAAATTACCTCAACTAAACTGTACAGGTGCCCCCTGTATATAGCCTCGTTATTGTTATTTTATTGTGTTACTTTTATTTTTAAAATTTTAATTAGTCAATATTTTCTTAGCTCTATTTTCTTAAAACTGCATTGTTGGTTAAGGGCTTTTAAGCATTTCACGTTAAGGTATATATATACCAGTTGTATTCGGCGCATGTGACAAATACAATTTGATTTGATTTAATATAAAATGTAGTCAGTTCAAATCAAAGATGTGGGATCCTATCCATGAAATCACACCAGTATGTACACTAGGAATAGGGGGGAGGAGGACATACAGAGGCATGAAACATTAGCTGTCAAGTCAGTGGTATGGAGCCGAACTGTCACTGCCAAAAGAAAACAGACATAGGTTGTCTTTTTAAGTGTTCTTTGGTAGAAATGGCTTTCACACAAATAACATTTGGTCAATGTTATGACAGTATTTCAAGAGTGTATATTCTAACGTTGAACAATAGACATTTCGTTTTTCCAGAGGTCTTACTTCATACATAAAACCTGTGAACAACGCAATCATGATAGTAGTTGGTCTAGCGAATCTCGACAGAGGGTCTATGGTTGGTCCTCGAGCTGTCCGCCTAGTGGCTCGGAGGTCCTAGTAATGTTGGGGACAGGGATGGGAATGGAGTTTGGTGAAGGGTGAACCCCCCCCTTCTTTGCGAAATAGCAAGCTCTATTCTGCGGTAAAGATGGCGCCGGCAGAGGGGGCGCGCAGTGGCCGGAGCACGGCGAAACGACCCTGAAAGGCTCCATATTTCATAGAAACTCGGACGTGGGGGACCGAATATTACTGTCTCGAGATCCCACGGGCCGTTGGCAGAGAGTTGTTTTCAGTGATTTATCAGACTTTTGCTTTATTGTTTGAGGTAAGGTGGGTGGGTTTCACAACGATATAGCTAACAGCTAACGTCAAGCTAGCTAGCTAGGAGACTGGTTGAGGAAGACTTCTGAACAGGCCGCTCCATAATTTGGGGATGTGAACTGGGAGTGTGCAGGGTTGGATAGCTTCGTCCCGAACATCTTTACACTGAACTGCGGGGATGGGACAACAGGTAGGCCGCGTTGGTGAGGGGACTTCGACAGGGCTGCCACCGCCACAACAACAGCAGCAACACCCGGGGAAGGGGAACAGGGGAAATGCCGGGAGGAGACCCCGGGAAGTCAGTAACGTTAACACTGGAACACCGCCAGGCAGGGTTGCTGCCGTTAACGTGCCGGACCCAGCAATTAATATATTCACCCAGCATTCAGGTAGGAATAGCCACATGGTATTACACAATAGTTTATTTAATCAATTGGTTTGTGCAATAGTAGTCAAACTGTGATTTTTAATTGGCTAGCTAACCAGCCAATTTACTTCTACTAATCAACTCTGCTCGTCAACGACGCGTTAGCGGAAATACAACCAATTGCCATCAGTGCCAGCTCTAGTTGTACGGTTGACCAGCATATGTTTGCTAGTTTTCTTGGTTTCTAATATGTTCTCGTACATTATCAGACAATGAAGTTGAAGAGCACAAGCGTGAAGTGACAATGACAGCTTGACATGTCCCACAAGTAGCCTAATGGTTGTGTGTTTTTTTCTTCATGCAGCTGTCTGGCATGGGCAGGTAACAGTGCAGTCAGTGCTACTAACGAGGATTGGGGTTGTTATTCTGATCCCAAACAGAGTGATGAAGACAGAGCCGTTTCAGGACTACACAGCTGCAAGCAGCAAAGGGACTGTTCACTTCTCCTGCCACTGAGAGATTCTTGTTAAACAATGATCTCTGCTACAAGGGGATGCAGTGGCAATTCCACTCCATTAACTCACTATGGCAGCCACAACAGTCTCACATTTCAGCCTGAAGAGGTTTACACATGCTCGGTTACAACATACTCAGCAGACAATTGCAGCTCAAAGTAATTTTTTGAATTATGTTTGTGTAACTGACTGTAATCCAACATATTCTTTGAGGATACTCTCATTTTCATAGACATTGTAAGGTACTGAAAGACTCACTGTGGTCAAATGATCTAGTTCCCCAGTGACACACTCAGTGTGCTCTGAGGGTCAAACTGGATAGATGTACTCTCATTGTGCTGCTGTCTAGGCCTGTTATGTGTCATTGGCACTCACGATTTGGTCAAGAGAAGGCAATCATTAAGGATCTCCCTGCAGGGAAACCATTATTGCATTTGGTCAGCTCTGAGCTAGAATGAGTTGCTGTTGTGTATGTATGCTATTAGGTTCTGTATGACCATTAGGGATGCGTTATGTTGAGGGGGATGTTATTATTCTTTGCATGACAAAGCTATAATATCCATACATGATTGTAACAACTATCCAGTCTACTGCTTCCATTGAGCTTCTGCTTGCCTAAGGGAAGGTCAGTCAAAGTCTCGTATGAAATCAGATGTGATGTGAATCGCAAGATTGTACGTCTCATCCAATAGTTGTTTTTTCAGCGCTCTGCACTGGGGCAAAGAGATACCTGTCACATCTCCACAATTAAACTCTTCAGCTGGAAACGCAAACCTGAAAAGTGCACACTATCTGTTTTTTAAAATGTCAAGTGTCCTTTTTATAGCTGGATGCATAGCCAAGTTGTTGGAAGGCTGTTAATGGAAGGTTTACAAGGTTATATTTTGAAGTAACTCTCTCCTTGACCTAGCAGAATCAATTCTAATGTAAGTTTAGGCTATATGATGCAGTTATTACCTGGCAGTGCCACTGTTCGGTAATATCAATGTGTTGTGAAGGCATTGGACCATATGAGTAAATTAGCAATGTGTCAATGTCGAACATGGTTTTGTCTGTTCATAGAATTTGAGCTCTGCACATCTGGCTGAGTTATGTGACCACACACCAAGGCTGCTTTAACAAAGTTATTTTGCAACAAAGCACATTTCCTCCTTTCTTTGCTGAGCAAGATGATTTGAGATCCTTCATCCATTTTCCCATTTGTGATTGCCACTGTTCAATAGTTGATCTTTGTGTGGTTTGTCAATGGTGAAAGGCCTAGGTGTACAGTGCAGTTTTTACCAATGCAATGACTTTGTAATCATGTTTTGATACTGTGGCTATTTTAGATGTATGTCTCAGTCTGTGACCTTTTCGAGGTGTGTGTGTGTGGTAAGTGTGTACTGGTATCCATGTTTGTATGGGTTATGCCTGTGTACGTGTCTTTTTTCCTGAAGGGATTCACGGTGGGGACAGACAAGTTTTCTAAATCAATGGCCTCTGCATGTCACTGTCCCCCTAGGTGACTCGGCGCATCCCTGTTGTGTCACGATGCCATTTTGGTATTTATTTATTCATTCATTGTCTCCGGATCTTAGAATACGTTTCTTTGCAGCGTTATGAAAACTAAACCCTACGTAACTCAGTGGCATTTTAAACCCGAAGGGAATGGTATCTTTGATATGTAATATGTAGCCTCAGTGAAAGAAGGTTCACATTCCCCCTAACCACATCATGAGTTTAGAGTGCTCATCCAGTGTAATGCTCTTCTGATCAAGTGAACTTAGAATTCTTCAATCGTTTAATGGCTTGTGTGGAACTATGGTCTTTCATTTTGCTCTGCCTTGGGCTCTCTCTTGTTTGCAGAATTCACAGAAGTGCTGATTTGGCTATCAAGCCCATAAGCAATTCAGCAGGTTGAGCGGTCAAGAGCAGGTTTCATATACTTGATTAGGAAATGGGCCACTTGTATTTCACATCTCTGCTCTACATGTTCTCCCTCCGCCTACCTTCATAAAATGGAATGAATTCCAGGGTAGGCAGGACAGTGGATGGGTGATCTGCCCATTATCCCTGATACATAAACTGATTTGCATTAGGAATGAAATTGGATTAGACAAATCCTCTTTTCTATATGGGCAAAGGCCCCTACAACCAAAATAAGCCTCACAGTACTGCTAATTGACTTTGAGGCAACTGTAAGATTTTAACAAATGTAAACTTGATGTGTTGAAGTAATCATGTCCTTTGGTGGCTTATCTGGGTGACTGGATCCTCTCCCCCACCCAGCAGGTCACCCCAAGTTGCATCGTTCAGCCACTAGAAGGAGCTCCGTCTCGTAATTTTCAGCCCTATAAATGCTGGGTAGTTGTGTTTATTTGCATGTTTACCAGGGTATGTACTATGCTTATGCATGCCATGAAGCGCATTGATTATTGTGGCGGACTATGTTCTGGTAATATAGTACACTCTGTACTATTGCTTCATTAATGATTCAATCTTGCTCCTCTCTGTGCCTGACTGGTGAAAGCATGAGGCTGGAGACTAAAGACAGCACTTAATCCTGGCTCATTTTCCCCTTCCCAGTGGAACTCATTCTACTCTCATTAAAATAACCAAAGGAAATGGTCGGAGTCGATGTTGCTGCTGTTGCAAATGATACCTGTCCCACCTGAGCTTACATACTCCCACATATATATCATATTGGGACTTTGTTTACCCTACATAAGGTCAAGTTGTTTACTGTCTATCTTGTAAAACCAAGATCAGTGGTTTTCAACTGGTTTTGCTTGGGGAACAAAATCGAACCAGGTTGTCTCGGTCGCGAGGAAATATTTGCATTGTGGAAAAAGAATCACAATTACAATCCGCAAGCTATTTTTAATGCTATATTGATAGTAAATGTAGCAGTTATAACAAGTTAACAACATTCCCACCTCTTTCATTGACAATAATACAATGGTGCCCATATTCTTGATGAAGAATGTTAATAAATTCACTGACTTTGGACACAAAGTCAACCAAAATAGCGCTGCTGTTAGCTCTATAATGAAAATACTGTGATTGAAGACATTTTTTTTCAGAGATTAAATTATTAACAAATTTAAGTCTTATGTTCAGACTGGAGTGTGTATGTGTGTGTTTATGTACATGTTTGTATAAAAGAAAAGAAACTGACATCCAGGACCCACTTAAACTACTGTGAACCAAATTTGGGTCTTGACTCACCAGTTGAGAATTGCTGACCTAAATCATATAGGTCCAGATACAGTATGTCATGCTGCTGTTGGTTTTCCAAGTGGGAGACTGGTCTATTGGGCTGCTTAGTGAAGACGTCTGATTTGAAACTCAAAACCAGTTCAGTGTTGACTGGGTGCCAGCACTTGGACTGGGTTGTGTCTGACTGCTCTATCAGTGCTTATCCAGAGATCCAAGCTCCTGGCTTGGACCCTATTCCCTCAGCGGGACTGAGTCTCTATCCACTATCACTCTCATCCCAGACTACTTGGTTCTCTCTGTGCCCAAAGCTCAGCTCAAATCCTTCATCTTCATTCCCTGTCTTCTCATCTGCCTCTGTGTCATCTTAGTGGAGTTGAAATTGAGCACTGCTTATACCCGGGATAATCCTCTCCGTCCTCCCTATTCTTCCTCTCCTGTTTAATCACACACCAGAGTCGGCCTTAATCTGGCCTTTAATGTGGTGCAGCCAGGGCCGCCTCCATGCTCTCTTGTGTTGAGCAGTGGGGGTGAGACCAAGAAGCTCAGCCACAGAGGGGGCCAATTTCTCTTTCAATAGACTGGGATAATTTGCCCCATTTCAAAGAGAATGAAGCGAGTGGCTAACCTGGGTGCTATCGGAAGCCTTTGATACACGGTGCCTTGTGCAGGGCTATTTGGGTGGCCAAGCCCTCCATATGGAAGCAATGGGAAAGTAATCTCGTCAAACTCACTGTATTATCACAGGAACATGAATAGACCCACTGAAGTCAGTGTAATCCTCTTCAGCCAGGCCTGAATGTTCATAGTAATTTCAGCAGTTCGAATACCCGAGTCGACAAGATAAAAAAATAAATAATAATCTGTGCCCTTGAGCAAGGCATTTAACCCTCTTTTGCGTCCAGGGACGCTGTACTACTATGGCTGACCCTGTAAAACAACACATTTCACTGCACCTATCCAGTGTGCGACAATAAAACATATATACACTGCCGTTCAAAAGTTTGGGGTCACTTAGAAATATCCTTGTTTTTGAAAGAAAAGCAAAAAATTGTAAATTTAAAATAACATCAAATTGATCAGAAATACAGTGTAGACATTATTAATGTTGTAAATTACTATTGTAGCTGGAAACGGCAGATTTTTATGGAATATCTACATAAGCGTGCAGAGGCCCATTATCAGCAACCATCACTCCTGTGTCTCCAATGGTACGTTGTGTTAGCTAATCCAAGTTTCTCATTTTAAAAGACTGACTGATCATTAGAAAACACTTTGCAATTATGTTAGCACAGCTGTAAACTGTTGTTCTGATTAAAGAAGCAATAAAACTGGCCTTCTTTAGACTAGTTGAGTATCTGAAGCATCAGAATTTGTGGGTTCAATTACAGGCTCAAATGGCCAGAAACAAATAACTTTCTTCTGAAACTCGTCAGTCTATTCTTGTTCTGAGAAATGAAGGCTATTCCAATGCGAAAAATTGCCAAGAAACTGAAGATCTTGTACAACGCTTTGTACTACTCCCTTCACAGAACAGTGCAAACTGGCTCTAATCAGAATAGAAAGAGTGGGAGGCACCGGTGCACAACTGAGCAAGAGGACAAGTTTTTATTTTATTTGTTATTTTTACCTTTATTTAACTAGGCAAGTCATTTAAGAACAAATTCTTATTTACAATGACTGCCTAGGAAGTGGGTTAACTGCCTTGTTCAGGGGCAGAACAACAGATTTTTACTTTGTCAGCTTGGGGATTCGATATGGCAACCAGAGTTCCTCTGTCCAGTGTCTGTTCTGCTCATCTTAATCTTTTCTTTTTATTGGCCAGTCTGAGATATGGCTTTTTCCTTGCTACTCTGCCTAAAAGGCCAGCATCCTGGAGTCGCCTCTTCACTGTTGACGTTGAGACTGGTGTTTTGCGGGTGCTATTTAATGAAGCTGCCAGTTGAGGACTTGTGAGGCGTCTGTTTCTCAAACTAGACACTCAAATGTACTTGTCCTCTTGCTCAGTTGTGCACCGGGGCCTCCCACTCCTCTTTCTATTCTGGTTAGGGCAAGTTTGATCTGTTCTGTGAAGGGAGTAGTACAAGGCGTTGTACAAGATCTTCCATTTCTTAGCAATTTCACACATGGAATTGCCTTCATTTCTCAGAACAAGAATAGACTGACGAGTTTCAGGAGAAAGTTATTTGTTTCTGGCCATTTGAGCCTGTAATTGAACCCACAAATTCTGATGCTTCAGATACTCAACTAGTCTAAAGAAGGCCAGTTTTATTGCTTCTTTAATCAGAACAACAGTTTACAGCTGTGCTAACATAATTGCAAAGTGTTTTCTAATGATCAGTCAGTCTTTTAAAATGAGAAACTTGGATTAGCTAACACAACGTACCATTGGAGACACAGGAGTGATGGTTGCTGATAATGGGCCTCTGCACGCTTAGGTAGATATTCCATAAAAATCTGCCATTTCCAGCTACAATTGTCATTGTCGTAAATGACAATGTCTACACTGTATTTCTGATCAATTTGATGTTATTTTAATGGATAAAAAAATAGCTTTTCTTTAAAAAATAAGGACCTTTTTAAGTGACCCCAAACTTTTGAATGGTAGTGTGTGTATACATGTTTTTTTAAATCTAGCGTAGCCAAACTATGGAAAAATGTAACAAATGGCTAATGAAAGGCCAGCTGCTGCTGTATACTGCCTTACAATTTCCATAATATCATGGGGTCAATTGAAATGAGATGTTATATTTTCTGCCTTAGGACTTTTGCTCCGAGTCCCACTTGATCCTGTCAGGCTGATCCTATCATCTCACCTTGGCTGGACTGTGATGCAACGTATGTATACCATTTTGCTTCGTAACTGATGTAATCATCTCTAGGCTTATGTCTCTACACCACACAGATGGCACTTGTGTCTCTCCACACAGTGGTCCAGTTGGTTTCACATTGCCAAATGTCAAATGAACTAAAACTCCTCAACAAAACCAGGTGTCCATACAAGTAATTTGTTTATTGGACAAAAATGCTCATGCTAAATCATCTACCATTATCATGAAACGCGACTTGTGTGTCCCAATCGTCATATTTCTTTTTCAACAACATGTGGGAGGAAACCGTGCAATAGCCGCTCTAACTGTGAAGTGAATAGCCAATATTCAGTGGCCTATAGCACCCCCCGTACCCCTAGTTTGCATCGGATGCTCTCATAAATGCGCTGCTATACAGTTAAATCCATATGAATTCAATCACTTTTTGACCGCACCCCTTTTGATTTGAACAAAACCTACCATAAATATTTGCCCATTGTTGAAGTGAACAGAAAGTTACTCTTTGGACCTGAATACCAAGACATCTAAGAGAAAGTTGACCTATTTTGCGTACCCCACCATACCATGAAACATCTTCATTACTGGAAAATATGAATGGTTGAGATTTGATATCATTTAAAAGCTTATGAACAAGGGTGTCAAACTATTTTATAATGTTTATAACAATTAGAATATTTGAACCTTATGTAAATTCTCTAAAAACACATGAACCTCAAATGTTTTTCATATTTGCATATGTTGTTGCTTAGACCTTTCATTACATCCTGGGGTTTTTGTGTTGTGCCCGCCATCGGTTGAGAAACAACATGCTCTTGAATACAGGGTGGGTGTCATGTTTTGGCTGATAAATGTACTAAAGTTGAAATTTCAACTTTCAAATGGTACCACAAAAAGAGTTCCACAAATCAGAATGTTGAGTTGAATGGGAATACCTCTTCTGAAATAACCATCAACCCTCCAAAGGAAACTTATTGAAATCATATAAATATTTGTATTGCTTGTAACTGTTTCGGGTAATGCAAGTTCTTGTGCTGTTAGGGGAATAACCTGTGTGTAAATGTAATCTGTTGCTGTATTCTTTTGTGTTATCTGTGATCGTTTTGTTTGTCTTGTGTAGTTTCTTAATCATTGTACCTAAACTCTGTGTAAACATGTATACGCAGGGCCCAGCTGTAAAAGAGACCTTGATCTGTCTGTGTTCCTTGAAATAAAGGTATAATAATAGAATAGACATGACCATTAAGTTGATATTCGATGGTGGGTGGACCGGCGTCCATCTTTATGGTACTAATTATAATGAACAAAAATATAAATGCAACATGGAACTATTTCAGCAATTTTTACTGAGTTATAGTTCCTATAAGGAAATCAGTCAATTGATTAGGCCCAAATCTACAGATTTCACATGACTGGCAGGGGAGCCAGGCCCAGCCAATCCGAATGCGTTTTTCCCCAGAAAAGGGTTTTATTACAGACATAAATACTCCTCAGTTTCATCAGCTGTCCGGGTGGCTGGTCTCAGACAATCCCACAGGTGAAGAAGCTGGATGTGGAGGTAGTGCGCTAGCATGTTTACACATCGTTTGCGGTTGTGAGGCTGGTTGAACATAGTGCCAAATTCTCTGAAATTACATTTGAGGTGGTTTATGGTAGAGAAATGAACATTCCATTTTCTGGCAACCGCTCTAGTGGGCATTCCTGTAATCAGCATGCCAATTGCATGCTCCCTCAACTTGAGACATGTGGTGTTGTGTGGCACAACTGCATATTTTCGAGTGGCCTTTTGTTGTCCCCAGCACAAGGTGCACCTGTGTAATGATCATGCTGTTTAATCAGCTTCTTGATATGCCACACCTGGCAGGTGGATGGATTATCTTGGTGAAGGAGGAATATTCACTAACAGGGATGTAAACACATTTTTGCGCACAATTTTAGAGACGCTTTTTGTGCATATGGAAAAATTCTATCATCTTTTATTTCAGCTCATGAAACAGAACCAACACTACATGTTGCATTTTTATAATTTTGTTCAGTATAGAATTAAAAATGTACTTTCAATGTACATTTTCATGGCGTACCAGCTAAGTTACTCTGGTCGGAAGTAATAGAAATAGAATTCATAGAATGGACCTATGATTGAAATGAAGCCCACTCTGTATTCAAGAGCATGTGTCTCAACCAATGGTCTGCTACAACAATGTAAAACAAATCAGAGTTTACACATCTTTTTATAATTGATGTTAAGGTTGAGTTTTGTAATTTTTATATATATTTTTTTAAGATACTTTTGGTCATGTGTATGTGGACCACGTGCTTGTCGAACATCTCTTTCCAAAATCATGGGCATTCATATGGAGTTGGTCCTGCCTTTTTCTTCTATAACAGCCACTACTCTTCTGGGAAGGCTTTCCACTAGATGTTGGAACATTGCTGTGGGTACCTGCTTCCATTCAGCCGCTAGCATTGGTGAGGTCGGGCACTGATGTTGGGCGATTAGGCCTGGCTTGCAGTCGGTGTGCCAATTCATCCCAAGGGTGTTCGATGGGGTTGAGGTCAGGGCTCTGTGCAAGCCAGTCAAGTTCGTCCACACCGATCTCGACAAACCATTTCTGTATGGACCTCACTTTGTGTACGGGGGCGTTGTCACGCTGAAACGGGAAAGGGCCTTCCCTAAACAGTTGCCAAAAAGTTGGAACCACAGAATAGTCTAGAATGTCATTGTATGCTGTAGTGTTAAGATTTCCCTTCACTGTAACTAAGGGGCCTAGTCCAAACCATGAACAACAACCCCAGACCATCATTTTTTCCTCCTCCACCAAACTTTACTGTTGGCACTATGCATTGGGGCAAGTAGCATTCTCCTGGCAGCCGCCAAACCCAGATTCATCTCTCGAACTGCCAGATGGTGAAGCGTGATAATCACTCCAGAGAATGCGTTTCCACTGCTCCAGAGTCCAATGGCGGCGATCTTTACACTACTCCAGCCGATGCTTGGCATTGCGCATGGTGATCTTAGACTTGTGTGTGGCTGTTCGGCCAGGGAAACCCATTTTATGAAGCTCCCGACGAACAGTTATTGTGCTGACGTTGCTTCCAGTGGCAGTTTGGAACTCAGTAGTGAGTGTTGCAACCAAGGATAGATGACTTTTAGAAGCTTCAGCACTAGGCGGTACCGTTCTGTGAGCTTGTGTGGCCAACCACTTCGCGGCTGAGCCTTTGTTGCTCCTAGACGTTTCCACTTCACAATAACAGCACAGGGCAGAAATTTGACGAACTGACTTGTTGGAAAGGTGGCATCCTATGACGGTGCCACGTTGAAAGTCACTGAGCTCTTCAATAAGGCCATTTTCATTTTTGTCTATGGAGGTTGTATGGCTGTTTGCTTGATTTTATACACCTGTCAGAAACGGCTGTGGCAGAAATACCCGAATCCGTTAATTTGAAGGTGTGTCCACATACTGTTTCTATGTAAACTCAGCAAAAAAAGAAACAGCCCTTTTTCAGGATCCTGTCTTTCAAAGGTAATTTGTAAAAGTCCAAATATAACTTCACAGATCTTCTTTTAAGGGTTTAAACACTGTTTACGATGTTTGTTCAATGAACCATAAACAATTAATGAACACGCACCTGTTGAACGGTCATTAACCTCTCTGGGATATGTGGGGCCAAAAGCCAGAGAAAATGCAGAGCGCCAAATTCAAATAAATTACTATAAAAATCAAACTTTCATGAAATTACACATGTAAGATACCAAATTAAAGCTACACGTGTTCTGAATCCAGCCAACATGTCAGATTTCAAAAAGGCTTTTCGGCGAAAGCAAACTATGCTATTATCTGAGCATATCACCATAGTAAACAAAGCGAGAAAACATACAGTGGGGCAAAAAATCTTGCGTGGAGCCCCAGATCGAGGGAGATTATCAGTGGTCTTGTATGTCTTCCATTTCCTAATAATTGCTCCCACAGTTGATTTCTTCAAACCAAGCTGCTTTCCTATTGCAGATTCAGTCTTCCCAGCCTGGTGCAGGTCTACAATTTTGTTTCTGGTGTCCCTTGACAGCTCTTTGGTCTTGGCCATAGTGGAGTTTGGAGTGTGACTGTTTGAGGTTGTGGACAGGTGTATTTTATACTGATAACAAGTTCAAACAGGTGCCCTTAATACAGGTAACGAGTGGAGGACAGAGGAGCCTCTTAAAGAAGTTGTTACAGGTCTGTGAGAGCCAGAAATCTTGCTTGTTTGTAGGTGACCAAATACTTATTTTCCACGATAATTTGCAAATACATTCATTAAAAATCCTACAATGTGATTTTCAGGATTTTTTTTCCCCTGATGAAAATTACAGGCCTCTCTCATCTTTTTAAGTGGGAGAACTTGCACAATTTGTGGCTGACTAAATTATTTTTTGCCCCACTGTACACTCAATTGGAATTTGGTAGCATTGCCTTTAAATTGTTGAACTTGGGTCAAACGTTTCAGGTAGCCTTCCACAAGCTTCCCACAATAAGTTGGGTGAATTTTGGCCCATTCCTCCTGACAGAGCTGGTGTAACTGAGTCAGGTCAAATCAAATCAAATGTTATTTGTCACATACACATGGTTAGCAGATGTTAGTGCGAGTGTAGCGAAATGCTTGTGCTTCTAGTTCCGACAATACAGTAATAACCAACAAGTAATCTAGCTAACAATTCCAAAACTACTACCTTATAGACACAAGTGTAAGGGGATAAAGAATATGTACATAAAGATATATGAATGAGTGATGGTACAGAGCGGCATAGGCAAGATACAGTAGATGGTATCGAGTGCAGTATATACATATGAGATGAGTATGTAAACAAAGTGAAATAGTTAAAGTGGCTAGTGATACATGTATTATATAAGGATGCAGTAGATGATATAGAGTACAGTATATACGTATACATATGAGATTAATAATGTAGGGTATGTAAACATTATATTAGATAGCATTGTTTAAAGTGTCTAGTGATATATTTTACATTTCCCATCAATTCCCATTATTAAAGTGGCTGGAGTTGAGTCAGTGTGTTGGCAGCAGCCACTCAATGTTAGTGGTAGCTGTTTAACACTCTGATGGCCTTGAGATAGAAGCTGTTTTTCAGTCTCTCGGTCCCAGCTTTGATGCACCTGTACTGACCTCGCCTTCTGGATGATAGCGGGGTGAACAGGCAGTGGCTCGGGTGGTTGCTGTCCTTGATGATCTTTATGGCCTTCCTGTGACATCGGGTGGTGTAGGTGTCCTGGAGGGCAGGTAGTTTGCCCCCGGTGATGCGTTGTGCAGACCTTACTACCCTCTGGAGAGCCTTACGGTTGTGGGCGGAGCAGTTGCCGTACCAGGCGGTGATACAGCCCGACAGGATGCTCTCGATTGTGCATCTCTAGAAGTTTGTGAGTGCTTTTGGTGACAAGCCGAATTTCTTCAGCCTCCTGAGGTTGAAGAGGCGCTGCTGCGCCTTCTTCACGATGCTGTCTCTGTGGGTGGACCAATTCAGTTTGTCTGTGATGTGTATGCCGAGGAACTTAAAACTTACTTCCCTCTCCACTACTGTTCCATCGATGTGGATAGGGGGGTGTTCCCTCTGCTGTTTCCTGAAGTCCACAATCATCTCCTTAGTTTTGTTGACTTGTTGAGTGTGAGGTTATTTTCCTGACACCACACTCCGAGGGCCCTCACCTCCTCCCTGTAGGCCGTCTCGTCGTTGTTGGTAATCAAGCCTACCACTGTTGTGTCGTCCGCAAACTTGATGATTGGAGGCGTGTGTGGCCACGCAGTCGTGGGTGAACAGGGAGTACAGGAGAGGGCTCAGAACGCACCCTTGTGGGGCCCCAGTGTTGAGGATCAGCGGGGTGGAGATGTTGTTGCCTACCCTCACCACCTGGGGACGGCCCGTCAGGAAGTCCAGTACCCAGTTGCACAGGGCGGGGTCGAGACCCAGGGTCTTGAGCTTGATGACGAGCTTGGAGGGCACTATGGTGTTAAATGCCGAGCTGTAGTCGATGAACAGCATTCTCACATAGGTACAGTGCCTTGCGAAAGTATTCGGCCCCCTTGAACTTTGCGACCTTTTGCCACATTTCAGGCTTCAAACATAAAGATATAAAACTGTATTTTTTTGTGAAGAATCAACAACAAGTGGGACACAATCATGAAGTGGAACGACATTTATTGGATATTTCAAACTTTTTGAACAAATCAAAAACTGAAAAATTGGGCGTGCAAAATTATTCAGCCCCTTTACTTTCAGTGCAGCAAACTCTCTCCAGAAGTTCAGTGAGGATCTCTGAATGATCCAATGTTGACCTAAATGACTAATGATGATAAATACAATCCACCTGTGTGTAATCAAGTCTCCGTATAAATGCACCTGCACTGTGATAGTCTCAGAGGTCCGTTAAAAGCGCAGAGAGCATCATGAAGAACAAGGAACACACCAGGCAGGTCCGGGATACTGTTGTGAAGAAGTTTAAAGCCGGATTTGGATACAAAAAGATTTCCCAAGCTTTAAACATCCCAAGGAGCACTGTGCAAGCGATAATATTGAAATGGAAGGAGTATCAGACCACTGCAAATCTACCAAGACCTGGCCGTCCCTCTAAACTTTCAGCTCATACAAGGAGAAGACTGATCAGTGATGCAGCCAAGAGGCCCATGATCACTCTGGATGAACTGCAGAGATCTACAGCTGAGGTGGGAGACTCTGTCCATAGGACAACAATCAGTCGTATATTGCACAAATCTGGCCTTTATGGAAGAGTGGCAAGAAAGCCATTTCTTAAAGATATCCATAAAAAATGTTGTTTAAAGTTTGCCACAAGCCACCTGGGAGACACACCAAACATGTGGAAGAAGGTGCTCTGGTCAGATGAAACCAAAATTGAACTTTTTGGCAACAATGCAAAACGTTATGTTTGGCGTGAAAGCAACACAGCTCATCACCCTGAACACACCATCCCCACTGTCAAACATGGTGGTGGCAGCATCATGGTTTAGGCCTGCTTTTCTTCAGCAGGGACAGGGAAGATGGGAAGATGGATGGAGCCAAATACAGGACCATTCTGGAAGAAAACCTGATGGAGTCTGCAAAAGACCTGAGACTGGGACGGAGATTTGTCTTCCAACAAGACAATGATATAAAGCAAAATCTACAATGGAATGGTTCAAAAATAAACATATCCAGGTGTTAGAATGGCCAAGTCAAAGTCCAGACCTGAATCCAATCGAGAATCTGTGGAAAGAACTGAAAACTGCTGTTCACAAATGCTCTCCATCCAACCTCACTGAGCTCGAGCTGTTTTGCAAGGAGGAATGGGTTGCATCGTCTGTGGACCTATTTGGGCGGTAAGCAAATTGGAGTGGGTCTAGGGTGTCAGGTAGGGTGGAGGTGATATGGTCCTTGACTAGTCTCTCAAAGCACTTCATGATGACGGAAGTGAGTGCTACGGGGCGGTAGTCGTTTAGCTCAGTTACCTTAGCTTTCTTGGGAACAGAAACAATGGTGGCCCTCTTGAAGCATGTGGGAACAACAGACTGGGATAGGGATTGATTGAATATGTCCGTAAACACACCAGCCAGCTGGTCTGCGCATGCTCTGAGGGCGCGGCTGGGGATGCCATCTGGGCCTGCAGCCTTGCGAGGGTTGACACGTTTAAATGTTTTCCTCACGTCGGCTGCAGTGAAGGAGAGTCCGCATGTTTTAGTTGCGGGCAGTGTCAGTGGCACTGTATTGTCCTCAAAGCGGGCAAAAAAGTTATTTAGTCTGCCTGAGAGCAAGACATCCTGGTCCGTGACAGTGCTGGTTTCCTTTTTGTAATCCGTGATTGACTGTAGACCCTGCCACATACCTCTTGTGTCTGAGCCGTTGAATTGAGATTCTACTTTGTCTCTATACTGACGCTTAGCTTGTTTGATTGCCTTGCGGAGGGAATAGTTACACTGTTTGTATTCGGTCATGTTTCCAGTCACCTTGCACTGATTAAAAGCAGTGGTTCGCGCTTTCAGTTTCACGCGAATGCTGCCATCAATCCACGGTTTCTGGTTTGGGAATGTTTTAATCGTTGCTATGGGAACGACATCTTCAACGGTTTGTAGGCCTCCTTGCACACACACTTTTTCAGTTCTGCCCACAAATTTTCTATAGGATTTAGGTCAGGGCTTTGTGATGGCCACTCCAATACCTTGACTTTGTTGTCCTTAAGCCATTTTGCCACAACTTTGGAAGTTTGCTTGAGGTCATTGTCCCAGAAGACCCATTTGCGTCCAAGCTTTAACTTCCTGACTGATTTCTTGAGATGTTGCTTCAATATATCCACATCATTTTCCTCCCTCATGAAGCCATCTATTTTGTGAAGTGCACAAGTCCCTCCCCCACAACATGATGCTGCCACCCGTGCTTCACAATTGGGACGATGTCCCCCCCCCCCCCCTTTTCTCCAAACATAACGATGGTCATTATGGCCAAACAATTCTATCTTTGTTTCATCAGACCAGAGGACATTTCATCCAAAAAGTGCGATCTTTGTCCCCATCTGCAGTTGCAAACTGTAGTCTGACTTTTTTTATGGAGGTTTTGGAGCAGTGGCTTCTTCCTTGCTGAGCTGCCTTTCAGGTTATGTCGATATAGGACTCGTTTTACTGTGGATATAGATACTTTTGTACCTGTTTCCTCCAGCATCTTCACAAGGTCCTTTGCTATTGTTCAGGGATTGATTTGCACTTTTCCCACCAAAGGAAGTTCATCTCTGAGACATAATGCATCTCCTTCCTGAGCGGTATGACGGCTGCATGTTCCCATGGTGTTTATACTTGCGTACTATTGTTTGTACAGATGAACGTGGTACTTTCAGGAATTTGGAAATTGGTCCCAAGGAAGAACCAGACTTGTGGAGTTCTACAATTAGGTATTGGCTGCTTTCTTTTGATTTTCCCATGATGTCAAACAAAGAGGCACTGAGTTTGAAGGTAGGCCTTGAAATCCATCCACAGGTACACCTCCAATTGACTCAAATGATGTCAATTAGCCTACCAGGAGCTTCTAAAGCCATGACATCATTTTCTGTAATTTTCCAAGCTGCTTAAAGGCACAGTCAACTTAGTGTATGTAAACCACGGGAATTGTGATACAGTGAATAATAAGTGAAATCATCTGTCTGGTAACAATTGTTGTAAAAATTACTTGTCATGCACAACGTAGATGTCTTAACCGACTTGCCAAAACTATAGTTTGTTAAAAAGAAATTTGTGGAGTGCTTGAAAAATGAGTTTTAATGAATCAAATCAAAGTTTATTTGTCAAGTGTGACGAATACAACAGGTGTAGTAGCCCTTACAGTGAAATGCTTACTTACAGGCTCTAACCAACAGTGCAAAAAAGGTGTTCGGTGAACAATAGGTAAGTAAAGAAATAAAACAACAGTAAAAAGACAGGCTATATACAGTAGCGAGGGTATAAAAGTAGCGAGGCTACATACAGACACCGGTTAGTCAGGCTGATTTGAGGTAGTATGTAGATATGGTTAAAGTGACTATGCATATATGATGAACAGAGAGTAGCAGTAGCGTAAAATAGGGGTTGGTGGTGGGTGGCGGGACTCAATCCAGATAGCCCGGTTAGCCAATGTACGTGAGCACTGGTTGGTCAGCCCAATTGAGGTAGTATGTACATGAATGTATAGTTAAAGTGACTATGCAGGAATGATAAACAGAGAGTAGCAGCAGCGTAAAAATAGGGGGGTGCCCACAATGACAATAGTCCGGGTAGCCATTTGATTACCTGTTCAGGAGTCTTATGGCTTGGGGGTAAAAACTGTTGAGAAACATTTTTGTCCTAGACTTGGCACTCCGGTACCGCTTGCCATGCGGTAGTAGAGAGAACAGTCTATGACTGGGGTGGCTGTGGTCTTTGACAATTTTTAGGGCCTTCCTCTGACACCTTCCGCCTGGTGTCAAGGTCCTGGATGGCAGGCAGCTTAGCCCCAGTGACGTACCGGGCCGTTCGCACTACCCTCTGTAGTAGAGGTTGACCGATTTTAATCGGAATGGCCGATTTAATTAGGGCCGATTTCACGTTTTCATACCAATCGGAAATCAGTATTTTTGGGCGCCGATTTTTATTTATTAATAAAAAAAATAAAAAAATTACACCTTTTATTTTATCTTTATTTAACTAGTTAAGAACACATTCTTATTTTCAATGACGGCCTAGAAACGGTGGGTTAACTGCCTCGTTCAGGGGCAGAACGACAGATTTTCACCTTGTCAGCTCGGGGGAACCAATCTTGCAACCTTACAGTTAACTAGTCCAACGCAATAACGACCTGTCTCTCTCTCGTTGCACTCCACAAGGAGACTGCCTGTTACGCAAATGCAGTAAGCCAAGGTAAGTTGCTAGCTAGCATTAAACTTATCTTATCAAAAATAATCAATCAATCATAATCACTAGTTAACTATGTGTAGGTTGATGATATTACTAGATATTATCTAGCGTGTCCTGCGTTGCATATAATCTGACTGAGCATACAAGTATCTAAGTATCTGACTGAGCGGTGGTAGGCAGAAGCAGGCGCGTAAACATTCATTCAAACAGCACTTTCGTGCGTTTTGCCAGCAGCTCTTCGTTGTGCGTCAAGCATTGCGCTGTTTTTGACTTCAAGCCTATCAACTCCCGAGATGAGACAGATAAGTCAACCAAACAACACATTGCTGAATGTGTTATTATGAATTTACTTTCTCCCTGACACTGAAAACTTCATGTAAAATATGACTCTGATCATTGTACAAGAAGCCCATTTTCTGGCTATTTATACCAGAAAGAGCGTGGTGGGACTCCCCATAATAGAGGAATAAAACATCAAAGTGGAGTATGGCTGGCTAGTTAGCGCGCGCTACTCGCTCTGAGCCTTGGGGTGGTTGTTTCCCTTGCTCTGCATGGGTAACGCTGCTTCGATGTGGTGGCTGTTGTCGTTGTGTTGCTGGTTCGAGCCCAGGGAGGAGCTAGGAGAGGGACGGAAGATATACTGTTACACTGGCAATACTAAAGTGCCTATAAGAACATCCAATAGTCAAAGGTTAATGAAATACAAATGGTATAGAGAGAAATAGTCCTATAATTCCTATAATAACTACAACCTAAAACTTCTTACCTGGGAATATTGAAGACTCATGTTAAAAGGAACCACCAGCTTTCATATGTTCTCATGTTCTGAGCAAGGAACTTTAACGTTAGCTTTCTTACATAGCACATATTGCACTTCTACGTTCTTCTCCAACACTTTGTTTTTGCATTATTTAAACCAAATTGAACATGTTTCATTATTTACTTGAGGCTAAATTGATTTTATTGATGTATTATATTAAGTTAAAATAAGTGTTCATTCAGTATTGTTGTAATTGTCATTATTACAAATACATTTTTTTTTTAAAGTTTTAAATCTGCCGATTTAATCGGTATCAGCTTTTTTGGTCCTCCAATAATTGGTATCGGTATCTGCGTTGAAAAATCATAATCCGTCGACCTCTACTCAGTCAGAGGCAGAGCAATTGCCGTACCAGGCAGTGATGCAACCGGATGCTCTCGATGTTGCAGCTGTAGAACCTTTTTGAGGCTCTCAGGACCCATGCCAGATCTTTTTAGTTTCCTTAGGGGGAATAGGCATTGTCGTGCCCTCTTCACGACTGTCTTGGTATGTTTGGACCATTCTAGTTTGTTTTGATGTGGACACCAAGGAACTTGAAGCTCTCAACCTGCTCCACTACAGCCCCGTCGATGAGAATGCGGTCGTGCTCGGTCCTCCTTTTCCTGTAGTCCACAATCATCTCCTTTGTCTTGGTTACGTTGAGGTATTTGTTGTTATTCTGGCACCACCCGGCCAGGTCTCTGACCTCCTCCCTATAGGCTGTCTCGTGGTTGTCGGTGATCAGGCCTACCACTGTTGTGTCTTCTACAAACTTAATGATGGTGTTGGAGTCATGCCTGGCCATGCAGTCGTGGGTTAACAGAGGACTGAGCACACACCCCTGGGGAGCTCCAGTGTTGAGAATCAGCGTGTGAGATGTGTTGCTACCTACCCTCCAGGATCCAGTTGCAGAGGGAGGTGTTTAGACCCAGGATCCTTAGCTTAGCTTTGAGGGTACTATGGTGTTGAACGCTGAGCTGTAGTCAATGAATAGCATTCTCACATAAATGTTCCTTTTGTCCAGTTGGGGTAGGGCAATGTGGAGTGCAATAAAGATTGCATCTGTTTGGGCGATATGCAAATTGGAGTGGGTCTAGGGTTTCTGGGATAATGGTGTTGATGTGAGCCATTACCAAACTTTCAAGGCACTTCATGGCTACGGAAGTGAGTGCTATGGGTCTGTAGTCATTTAGGCAGTTTGCCTTTGTGTTCTTGGGCACAGGGACTATGGTGGTCTGCTTGAAACATGTTGGTATTACAGACTGACAGGGACATGTTAAAAATGTAAGTGAAGACACCTGCCAGTTGGTCAGCACATGCCCGGAGCACACGTCCTGGTAATCCGTCTGGCCCCGCAGCCTTGTGTATGTTGACCTGTTTAAAGGTCTTACTCACGTCGGCTACGAAGAGCGTGATCACACAGTCGTCCGGAACAGCTGATGCTCTCATGCATGCCTCAGTGTTGCTTGCCTCGGAGTGAGGCTGGACAGCTCGCGGCTGTGCTTCCCTTTAGTCTGTAATAGTTTGCAAGCCCTGCCACATAAGACGAGCGTCGGAGCCGGTGTAGTACAATTCAATCTTAGCCCTGTATTGACGCTTTGCCTTAATGATGGTTCGTTCCAGGACATAGCAGGATTTTTTTGTAAGTTTCTGTGTTAGATTCCCGCACCTTGAAAGCGGCAGCTCTACACTTTAGCTCAGTGCGAATGTTGCCTGTAATCCGTGGCTTCTGGTTGGGGTATGTACGTACAGTCACTGTGGGGCGGACGTCCTCGATGCACTTATCAGTGACTGGTGTGGTGTACTCCTCAATGCCATCGGAAGAATCCCGTAACATGTTCCAGTCTGTGATAGCAAAACAGTCCTGTAGTTTAGCATCTGCTTCATCTGACCACTTTTTTTATAGACCGAGTCACTGGTGCTTCCTGCTTTAATTTTTGCTTGTATGCAGGAATCGGGAGAATAGACTTGTGGTCGGATTTACCAAACTAATGTATGTAAACTTCCGACTTCAATTGTGTGTGTGTATTATCGAATAGCTTGACAACCCTGTTTTGTCAGCTTTAAAATGATATCCAACTCCACATTTATCTTTTCCAGTGATTAAGACATGGTATGTTGGGGTATGCCAAATGGGTCAACTTTGAGCACTTTTATCTCCTGAATGTTTTGGCATTCAGCTCCAAAAAGTCACTTTCTGACCACTTCTTCCATGGGCAAACATTTAAGGAAAGTTTGCTTTTAAATCAAAGGGTATGCAGTTATTGAATTCAAATGGATTTACCCATATTGATACTGCATTTAATTAAATGTTATCTGTCAAACAACCAATACTACTGCGCTGCTGGTTCTTTTCCTGTGTTTGGTCCAGACTGCGTTCTCAACTGCAGCAAAACGCACCATGGTACGAATTGAATCTGACCGAGACCACCCTTTCTGGGTGAACCACGGTGCGTTTTTAGTGCTCTCCTGAGTGCGAATAGTGTTCACACCAGTCCAAACTAACTTAACTAAGTGGGTAAACGCACCAAAGTTCAGAAAAACCTCTCAAAACCAATTCGGTGTGAAAGCCCCCTAAAACCAGAAAGCTCAGACTCATCTTATTAAATACTTCCCACCGCTTGAACCTGTGTCATCACCTGGATCCTGGCTAGGTTGGGTTAGTCATCTTCTCTACAGGAATCTTTCATATTAATCAATGCTCTTAGGTTTCTCCTGCTTTCATACCCCACCACACAACCTCTTAGAGTACTTTACACGTTTACTCTTGAAAGAGCCTGTGGCTAAGCATGTTATTGTGTTAAAGGCAGGTGGGGACTCGGTACTATAAGGGAGAAGGTAGGTTTGAAGCCAGAGATGCTCCTGTCATTTGTTCTCTGAGATGAAGAGGAGGATGTAAAGTGAGCATCACTCATGGTGTTCTGTTCTGGCATTCCACCCAGGTCTTTGTTGTGTCAATGGGAGAGTGACTGGGAGGGTCTGCCTTTGGCCCTGGTGGGGGAAACACTGACTGGGACAGGTTCTCAGAGACAGTGATCCAGTAAACACTGTGTCTAGAATAGATTCTCAGGAACAGGGACTCTTCTCCTGAGTGATGCTGCTGAGTGGTGATTAGTTAGTTACAATATCACCCCATCCGATTGGGAAAGACCCTCCTATCGGTCTGCTTGTCTGAGCCTCTCTTGGGATCTGCTGGATCGTATCCTTATGGTGGATGATGCCAATCATACCTCCACCCTTCTGCTGTGTCACAGAGCCCAGCCCAGCACAACACAATGGTAGACTACTGCCAGACCAGGAAGAACAAGTACTTCAGGTAGTACAAACTGAGTGAACCAATGAGCTGCACACATGTTACAAAATAGAGGTTCTCTTGAAATGTTTGTAGTAAACAGAAGGAGCAGGCACATCTATGGAGGCATGCCAAATGCCATGACTTTCAAGTGACTTAATTTTCCACTCATCACTTTTCATTGTTCCAAACTAACAATACTGTGTACTGTAACTTAGCATTTTGCAGGAGTTAATTGAGACAATAATAGTGTGGTGTTGTATTTTGGTTTTGCTCACACAAACATCAACATGAACATGGATGGAATATTTTTCAGCCTCACTATGTGCATCCTGAAGAGGAAGATTAAAGGCAGAATGTGAGGCATTGTGGATGGCCTTCCTCTAGTCCACTGCAGAGAGTTATATAGACCAATACTTACTGTGTTGTGAGTGAGCCTGGAGGGACGCACTTACTCCACATTAACCAATTAAAGGGCCATGGTGGGCAGGCGGTGGGCTAGAGCCCCATTATTAGGGTGACTGATTTACACTGTCCAGTCTGTAATTGCTGTATGCCTAGTGGAGCACAGGCTATAGATGAATGGTACATGGCGTTTCCCAACACCCCGGTGTCTCATTATTTGCTCACTGACATTTATGGGAATATGATGTAGATGAGTAGGGGGGGGGGTCCTGCCCGTAAGGCTTATTACTAGCACAGCTAAGGCGCTGGCCAGACCTAAAGGGCTCTGGTGCTGTCCTCTTCCATTATGGTTTGTACAACCATCACCACTTCTAAAGCCCCTCAAATCTGTCTGGATCAAACTTCAGCTGTTCATTTTAATCCCCCTGATTAGGAAATGTTGGGAATCAATTATGGTAATTGTGAGTGTGTTTCATAAATGTGTTGGCCTAATTCAATAGTTGGGTGATCTGTGTTTTTAAGGAAGGTTTCGTGATTTAGAATTGTCTCTGTTTTTTTGGGTTGTGTTTATTGTTCTAAATGCTTTCCCCAGCAGTGCTGTTGAACAATGTAACTCAACTCTGGTAGAATATTATTAGCCCCTGCTGTGTTGAAATCAGGTTGCATGGAAGACTTGTCAAGTTGATACTAATGCTCACTTTGCCTGGAGGTAATAAATTAAGGATGACAATCCACTTTTCCTAATCAAACCAACACCCAGAGACTCCCAACTGTTGTGATTTGATGTGAATGGGTCATTTATGTGTCCTCGTTAACAACAACAGATGGCTACTGCCAACTCTGCCTCTCCTCAGCCACTCAGCCTCTCCACTAGATTGCTGCATGGGGATCTCTGTCTGTACAACTGCCCTCTTCAGAGTGGAGTTGAAGTGTCACTGTCCTCTGCAGTCCATGTCTGTTCAGCTAAAAGCATGTCTGTCTGTTCTGATCCACTGTTCCTCTAACCAAAGGCCTGTCTGTCTGTTCTGACCCACTGGTCCTCCGGCTAAAGGCCTGTCTGTCTGTTCTGATCCACTGTTCCTCTAACCAAAGGCCTGTCTGTCTGTTCTGACCCACTGGTCCTCCAGCTAAAGGCTTGTCTGTCTGTTCTGATCCTCTAACCAAAGGTCTGTCTGTTCTGATCCTCTAACCAAAGGCCTGTCTGTCTGTGTTCATCCCACATTAATTCTCTGGCTGTTTGGCCCGGCAGCGACAGGATTTGTCTTGTGTGCCTCTCATCCGTGACATTGTCTCAGCTTATTGTTAACATTTCCTCCAGCTCTCTATCTGAAAGCTGTGATCATTCAGGAGGTATTTATAGCCATGATGTTGCTTTGTTTTGCTCCGTGGCTAAAGATATTCCCAGGCCAGCGGGCAGTAGTGCATAATACTGCTTGTGGTTTAGATGGTTTCAGTGGTGTCTCCTTGTAATACTCATAACTAGCTAACTGTTTTACACTGACTGAGGCCTGGTCATGTGTTGGGTTAAGCTATGTATTCTGACAGGGCACAGTGAAAGGATTCACATGTGATCCTGCACAGGGATTGGGAGGGTGCAGAGGTGGCTGGTTCAGCTGCCACTTGCCTGGACAGACCCTACCAACAGCTGCAGGAGTGGTAGAGGTTGGGGTAGGGTGGCCAGGGGGGTCGGTCTCTCAATATGCCCATTGAGCTGAAGCAGAACTGGAGGGGCACCACTGTCTCAGCTGTCTGGGGCTGGAACTGTGCCTGCTGCTCATACCCAAA
Organism: Oncorhynchus kisutch; assembly: GCF_002021735.2. NCBI lineage: Eukaryota > Metazoa > Chordata > Actinopteri > Salmoniformes > Salmonidae > Oncorhynchus > Oncorhynchus kisutch. The sequence continues at coordinate 30,484,056 of NC_034186.2, forward strand.
CACTGGTCAAGTCCCTGCTCACAGTCCTCTGCCCTCTGCAACCGCACAAAGGCACACACACATGTGCACACGCACCGATACAGGCACACTGACAGGCACACGACATACCTCATGCATGACATACCAACTGGTGTGGGTCAATCTCAAGTTGTAAACAGCTTCACTGAGGAATAGTCAACCAGATTCAGCTGCGGGCGGAATTTTTTGAGGATGGTCAAGGGGCCAGAACATAATTACAAATAATTTGTAAAATATTTGACTAAAACACAACCATTTCAAACCATGCTTACATTTGTATGTGATGACATGTATCTCTCTATTATGCGTGGAATACTTGGAACAGAGTTGGTATTTTTACTGTCTTATGTCCAAAATATATACAGTACCAGTCAAAAGGTTGGAGACACCTACTCATTCCAGGGTTTTTCTTTATTGTTACTGTTTTCTACATTGTAGGATAATAGTGAAGGCGTCAAAACTATGAAATGACACATATGGAATCATGTAGTGACCAAAAAGGCTTAAACCAATCTAAATATATTTGAGATTCTTCAAAGTAGCCACCCTTTACCTTGATGACCGCTTTGCACACTCTTGGCATTCTCTCAACCAGCTTCATGAGGTAGTCACCTGGAATGCATTTCAATTTACAGGTGTGCCTTGTTAAACATTTATTTGTGGAATTTCTTCCTTAATGCGTTTGAGCCAATCAGTTGTGTTGTGACAAGTTAGGGGTGGTATACAAAAAATAGCCCTGTTTGGTAAAAGACCAAGTCCATATTATGGCAAGAACAGCTCAAATAAGCAAAGAGAAACGACAGTCCATTACTTTAAGACATGAAGGTCAGTCAATGTGTAAAATTAAGAACTTTGAACGTTTATTCAAGTGTAGTCGCAAAAAGCGCTATGATGAAACTGGCTCTTATGAGGACCGCCACAGGAAAGGAAAACCACATGTTAACTCTGCTGCGGAGGATAAGTTCATTATTTACCAGCCTCAGAAATTGCAGCCCAAATAAATGATTCACAGAGTTCAAGAAACAGACACTTCTGAACACGAACTGTTCAGAGGAGACTGCGTGAATCAGGGCATCATGGTTGAATTTCTACAAAGAAACCAGTAGTAAAAGACACCAATCAGAAGTCTTTCTAGTACAAGAAACATGAACATTAGACCGGTGGAAATCTGTCCTTTTGGTCTTTGTGAGATGCAGAGTTGGTGAGCAGATCTCTGCATGTGCGGTTCCTACCGTGAAGCATAGAGGAGGTGGTGTGATTGTGCTTTGCTGGTGACACTGTCAGTGATTGCCAGTTATGGAACCTTTTACATGGTTTTGCCAAACGGTGGTTGTTGCTTAGTTGTTAATATTTCAGGGATCAGCTATATTTCTTTCATCATTGATTGACCAAACTCTTATTCAAAGATCAATCTTAATTGATAAAAAAAATTGACTGATTGAATTAATACATTTAGCCGTTTTCTTGAGTCTTTATGAGTTGAAATTCTCCAGCTCTCAGTTAAAAATAGGCTTGAGGCTGACTGAATAAAAATATTTGTAATAGTGTGATATGCTTGAGCAGTGTTCTTCTGACAGGAAATTCAGGGCCTGTAGCAGTTGTAGTGCCTCTTGCCCCCCCGCCTCCCCCTGGAGGCTATGAGTGTGTTTCAGCAAGCGGCATCTCAGCAACAGCCATCTGCTGTTGACCTCAAGACTGCCCCTACCCCTCGCTCTGCTCTGTTCCTCAAGAGACCTCCACCACAACTCACCTCCCCCAGTGAGCTCAGATTTCCTATGTCTCACACACAGCGAGCCCCTCTCTCCCTCCCTCCCACCCAGTCCCTCTTGTGGAGAAGTTTTAAGAGAGAGGGAACTCGTCAGACGTCTGTACTAGGATTGTCCTGGCTGGGATTGTCCTTGCTGACTGGGTCAGGCATCTGTACTGGGATTGCCCTGGCTGACTGGGAATAATTGGAAGATGTACTGGGAGCTGTGGCTGAGCCAGTTGACAGCGACAGACCTGCATCATATGCTGGTGGGGAACAAAGGTGGGAGAGCATCAGCTCTAGACAGGGCAGAGTCACACCTGACCACTAGGCCAGTTTAATGTCCTTAGGAGATGTCCTGACAGATTAACTATACTGCTGCCATGTAGTGTACTGTGTAGTTTACTTGCTGAATGGAGAAATGTGTACTTAAGTAGTTCTGCGTGTTTAGAATGGAGCAATGTGTACTTTAGTAGTTCTGCGTGTTTAGAATGGAGCAATGTGTACTTTAGTAGTTCTGTGTGTTTTAGAATGGAGCAATGTGTACTTTAGTAGTTCTGTGTGTTTTAGAATGGAGCAATATGTACTATAGTTTTGTGTGTTTTAGAATGGAGCAATGTGTACTTTAGTAGTTCTGCGTGTTTAGAATGGAGCAATGTGTACTTTAGTAGTTTTGTGTGTTTAGAATGGAGCAATGTGTACTTTAGTAGTTCTGCGTGTTTAGAATGGAGCAATGTTTTACTTTAGTAGTTCTGTGTGTTTAGAATGGCACAATGCGTAGTTCTGTGTGTTTTAGAATGGAGCAATGCGTAGTTCTGTGTGTTTTAGAATGGAGCAATGCGTAGTTCAGTGTGTTTCCTGTTTTACTCTCTATTTCACGTGTGACACTCATTAGGCTGGATTTGGAGATTTGGGTCATTTGATCAACTTTTTATTCGCCTACCTCATGCCTTTTGCACACAATGTATATAGACTCTCTTTTTTTTCTACTGTGTTATTGACTTGTTAATTGTTTACTCCTTGTGTAACTCTGTTGTCTGTTCACACTGCTATGCTTTATCTTGGCCAGGTCGCAGTTGTAAATGAGAACTTGTTCTCAACTGGCCTACCTGGTTAAATAAAGGTGAAATAAAAATGTAAAAAAATAAGATGCAGGACTTCATATTTGAGGTTAAGCTTTAATTCAACTCAGTCTTACACAGTGTATATCTTAAAGGGCAAGTTCACCAAAATGCCATATTGGTTTCCTTACCCTGTATGCAGTCTATCGCCAAAGGATGACTGCGATCCATTTTCTGGTTTAGTTTAACATTTTAGCATTTGGAACAAATCCCATTCAAGTCATGGGATCAATAATATCATTTTTTTGCGCATCATGTTCAAATCATCTATCAGTGACTTTGTTGACCTTCACAATACATTTTAGATACTTTTGGACATGATGTGTGAAAATGCAAATATTTTGTCCAATGACTTAAATGGGATTTGTGCCACAAAAGCAAAAACTTTAACATGTGGAAACCGTGCCAGAGAAACCAGACCAAAGCATGGATTGCTGTCGTACCTTGTCCATAAACTGCTGTGAACTATCCCTTTAACTTCTCAGATGCTATTGTTTTTGGGCAATTCCACTGTAAACAGAGTGACGCTGAGACTTTTAAAATGTATGTCAAACTAAAACCAATGATGGCAATGAACAGTGCAGCAGATGCGAAGTTTGGTAACAGAATGACGGTTTGCCGTTTGTGCCGTCATTACCAAACTTTGCATCTGCACTGTTCTTCAAGTAAATGTTTATGTAACGTTTTCAATGGAAATTGTTAAGTAGTCCTTGTGCACAGAGTTGTATGGTTTAATTTGCAAATATTGTTTTTTGTTTAAAATGTCAAAGTAAAACTTCTTATCGCGTCTTATCGCCCCAAATAATGGCCAAAAGCCACCCACTGTGGTGTAACCAGTCATTCCTTAGTTGTATCGGGGTAATTCCACGGTAACGGAGTGAAAGTAGTCTTTGTGCATACAGTTGTTTAGTTTGTTTAACTTTGCAATCATTGTTTTGTTTTTTACATACATTTTATGCCAACTCTCGACTTTCTTTTCAATGCCTCTTTCATCCTCTCCCCTCTACCTGTCTTTAATTCACTCCTCTCCCTAACAGTGGGTAAGTCCCACTCAGCAGCTGCCCAGACATGCTTTAGAGTTTGTTGGCAGCTGTTAAGGAGTTATTGAGGCTCAGGCATGTTGTGTGGGCGTGGTGACCCACAGACGCCGACAGAGCCCCTCCCCACAGCTACTACACTCTTTACATACAGGCAGGGAAGAAGAAAGTAGTGACTTCCTGTAGGACCTAGTCCTCAGATCTCAGATTAGTGTGTTTGGAAAGTGAAGCGAGTCAATGTTGAGCGTGGACATGCAGAGTATGTATTTGAGGACCCTTCAACCCAGCAGCAGTTTTGAGGAAGAGTGTGTTAGGCTGACATGTCGGCCCTACATGGGGGTAACGGATGTGGACGGGCCCAACATAGCTCTTTCTGTTTATGTTGGTAGACTCCAGCTGCCTATTAATTGGACAGCTATTGATATTAAGCTATCACTGGTAAATGGTAGCCTATTTCACAGTTGATTAGTGCAGATTGTTAAAGGAACAGAAACTGATGTTTGGGTGAAATAAAGAATTTAGGCAAAACATAGGTGGGCCATTGGAAAGGGATGCATGTTTGGGGTCCCTAAAAGGTAGGTACGTGTTTTGTTAGGCATACCTGGGGCACTCATGTGGTTTATGTATTTTGAACGTGAGATTTCAACAGATATTTTTAGGCCGTTTGACTTTCACTGAACCATTCACCAACCACTTTCTTTCTCTATCGCTCCCTTTCCCTCCCTCCAGAGGCCCTCCACCGACCCTTTGGCCTGGACTCGGCAGCGTTGACGGAAGCGGTGCGCTGGAGCTCCAAGGAGAACTTGCTGGGTGCTGCCGAAAGCGACCCTAACCTCTTTGTTGCACTTTATGACTTTGTTGCCAGTGGCGACAACACGCTGAGCATTACGAAAGGTATGTGTTCTGAAAGAGATTTTTATCAATAGCTGCCGTCCCAATAGATAACCTGGTTTAATTTCCTCACCCTGCATCATCGCAAACCACTCGTTATCTAAAGATGATTTGCTTCGAGGTATGGGGCCCCTACCTGTGAGTCACTGCATGCCCAAGGAAGAGGCAGGCAGGCTTGCCCTCCCACACCCTTGTTAGGCTCTAATGCACTTTTAATGTGGAATCCTTTCAACTGTAATAATAACAGGTGCATAAACCCAGGAGGGTTTATCCACCTGCTGGGTGATCACAGAGAGTGACTTGGTGGCCCTGCCGCCCTTAATCGCTGTCTCAGATCAATGCCATGTCTCAGATCAATGCCATGTCTCAGATCAATGCCATGCCTCAGACCAGTAATGTCCACCGCAGGCCGCCTGACATTGTGTTTCCACCCGGAGCTCTCTGGCTCCCCACGGTGTGTCGCAGAGGAAACTGTCTAGTGTGACTGGTTAGGCCAGCCCAATGTTTTTCTGCCTCCCCGGCTGTCCAGTGTTAATGAAGCCTGTAGCTATATCCTCTGTGGCACCAGAGGGTATTGAGTCTGCAGCATGTTCAGCTCAGGCCATGATGTACAGGGAGAGTGAGTAGGAGGGTGAGAGAGAGAAGAGAGGTTAAGTTGCAGAAAGCTTGGCGGCGCTCCCTGTCCCCTCTCCAGGCCGTGTCTTGTCGCTGCCATAACAGCTCACTGTCATTATCCTCTCACTGGGAGCAGCTTTGAAGGGCTGCAGGGAGCTGCCAGACAGCCAGGGCGTGTTTCAGCTACACAGACTCACAGCTCCTCTATTGTACTGCACTCCCTCCCGTCTCCACCGTTGACCTCATAGGACGCAAACAAAGCAGCAGTCCAAGTCACTACATGCGTAGGCCAGACCTACTTTTTGGGAATGTATTAAAGGAAGCATCAACGGGGGCCATTTAAACCCTATGAAGGAACCAAAAACTTCAAGGGATGCTAATGTCCTAAAGTGTCTCTAAATGTTTGAAGATGATGTCCTTTTACCTGACTCTGTCTCCCTGTCCCTCTCTGCCCAGGTGAGAAGCTGAGGGTGCTTGGCTACAACCAGAATGGGGAGTGGAGCGAGGTGCGCTCCAAGAATGGCCAGGGCTGGGTGCCAAGCAACTACATCACGCCTGTCAACAGCTTGGAGAAGCACAGCTGGTACCACGGGCCAGTTTCGCGCAGCGCTGCAGAATACCTGCTAAGCAGCCTCATCAACGGCAGCTTCCTGGTCCGGGAGAGCGAGAGCAGCCCAGGACAGCTGTCCATCTCCCTGCGCTACGAGGGGCGTGTCTACCACTACCGCATCAACACCGCCTCAGATGGCAAGGTAGCTAGTGTCTGGGACCTACAGATGGGCTGTCTCTCATCCTTTTCTTCACTTTTGTTGTGAAACTACTCTGCCCCTGCTAATGTTCATGCTCTGTCTCTGTTGGCCATCTCTTGTTTCTCCTCACGGTGCTGACCCCTGTGTGTCCCTGTCTGTCTGTCTGTCCCAAGGTTTACGTCACAGCAGAGAGCCGCTTCAGCACCCTAGCCGAACTGGTCCACCACCACTCCACCGTGGCCGATGGCCTGGTCACCACGCTCCACTACCCGGCACCCAAGTGCAACAAGCCCACCGTCTACGGTGTGTCGCCCATCCACGACAAGTGGGAGATGGAGCGCACCGACATCACCATGAAGCACAAGCTGGGAGGGGGGCAGTACGGAGAGGTGTACGTGGGAGTCTGGAAGAAATACAACCTCACTGTTGCAGTCAAAACACTCAAGGTTGGTCTCTCTATAAAGATTGGTGGACGCATGTAAAATCTCCATCTTTTGTGTGTCTATTTTGTGAAATCCTCTATGGGATTATGTAATATGAATGGGATGTGGTATTTAGTGGTTGATGGTCACCATCTGCTGGTGAAATGTGGTATTACATCAACATGGAACTCAATGTTGGAGATATGTTTATTCACAGTTTAACTTGTTACGCTCACCTTGGTATCCTGATACTAAGATATTGAATGAACCCAGTGAATATAGACCTTTCTGCTTGTTTGTCTTCCAGGAGGACACTATGGAGGTGGAGGAGTTCCTGAAAGAGGCAGCAGTCATGAAGGAGGTGAAACATCCCAACCTGGTGCAGCTGCTAGGTCAGTGCTGCTCACAGTACAGCTCCACTTACTAACAGCACATGGGTTTTCTACCGGCTGTTTCTAGACTCGAGGCGTAGTTACCTCTGACCTCTGTTGGCTTGCCTCTGTCCAGGTGTGTGTACGTTGGAGCCTCCCTTCTATATCGTGACAGAGTACATGCCCCATGGCAACCTGTTAGACTACCTGAGGGAGTGTGACCGGGAGGAGGTGAACGCAGTGGTGCTGCTCTACATGGCCACGCAGATCTCCTCTGCCATGGAGTACCTGGAGAAGAAGAACTTCATCCACCGGGACCTGGCAGCCAGGAACTGTCTGGTGGGGGAGAACAGCGTGGTGAAGGTGGCTGACTTTGGGCTGAGCAGGCTGATGACGGGGGACACGTACACGGCCCACGCCGGAGCCAAGTTCCCCATCAAGTGGACCGCTCCCGAGAGCCTGGCCTTCAACACCTTTTCTATCAAGTCTGATGTGTGGGGTGAGTCAGAGCCAGATTTTCAGTCAACGCGTGTACTAAATCAGTCAACATTTCGTGTGAGCGTGTTTCTCATCCTATGATGGTCTCTCGTCCTTCAGCTTTCGGTGTGCTGCTGTGGGAGATAGCGACGTACGGTATGTCTCCGTACCCAGGGATCGACCTGTCTCAGGTATACGACCTGCTGGAGAAGGGCTACCGCATGGAGCAGCCAGAGGGCTGTCCCCCCAAGGTCCACGAGCTGATGAGAGCCTGTGAGTATGGGCACCACACTTAGTACACACACACAGTACACACACACAGTCCCTCGCACTATCATCCATTCACGTATGTCCTGCATAGAAGCTCTATAACCTAAATTGTCAATGGAGTAAGAAATAACATTAACTTTGTTTTGGTGTGATATCAGGCTGGCAATGGAGCCCGTTGGACCGACCCTCGTTTGCCGAGACCCACCAGGCTTTTGAGACAATGTTCCACGATTCCAGCATCTCTGAAGGTACTTGTACAACACAGTCACATTACTACCCTCATGGCTGAAACACGGTCAGATACGACACAGTCACATTACTACCCTCATGGCTGAAACACGGTCAGATACACTTCTCTTGGAGGCATTTCCTTCTGCTGCCTGACTCTTCAAGCCTGTCAGTTTTGGCACTAAAGCGGAGGCATTTGTGGACATAAGATAGATAATGGCCATTAATTATGCGTAAACATCTCCTGTAGGGCCTTTTCAGAGTGGCATGCCTGGTGCCTCAGGGAGAGACGGAGGATGATATTTGAGTGAGGATGAGGAAAGGGCAGGCTGAACTGAGGTGAGGGGAGTACAGGGAGAACGAAGGGTTTTCAGAGAACCATTATAAACTCAGCATTGATTTATTCAGTTATTCCAGTTAATGCAGTACTACTATTTCTAGCAAGGGATTCAATGTGTATAACGGTCTAATGTAAATGTCCACTTCATTAAGCATTCCTTTCCTGTGGCTCCCTCTCTCTCTCTGTAGAGGTAGCAGAGGAGCTGTGTAAGACGGCCTCCTCTGGCCACGGCCCGTCACCACACTCCTTCAGCCACGACATGCCCCTGCTGCCCTCCAAGTCGCGCACGCTCAAGAAGCATACGGAGAACAAGGAGAACATCGAGGGGGGTCTGGATTGCAGGCAGGAGACACACACAGCCAGCACCCACAGCCCCTCAGGTACCTGCCTTGCCCGCCACCATGCCTGTAGACTGAGGACAAGGGCTGCTGTCACAGGAACACCTCACCCAGTAGTCACCACAGGTGGTGCCATTACACAATCACAACAGAGAAAGGGTTTGGATTAAAGGCATTCTCAATCCTCTCTCTATCTTCCTCCCTTACCTGAAGGGCTGTAGGGAGCTGGGTAAATAGGTCTGTTTGTATGCGTCTGCGCTCATGTCTGCGCTCATGTCTGTCATCTTTTTTATTAACATGACGATTGAGGATTTGAATTGTAATCCTCCGGTCTCTGTCTGTTGCATCCTCCCCACACAACACGCACAACTCTAAAGATCACTAAGAATGACTGCATACGTATGTACCAATACCTCAATTAAAAGCAGATCATATTTTGTATGGTTTTTGCCATGTTGTCATTCATGTTTTATTGCATGTTTTCTTATGTAAAAACCAAAGGCGATTTATGTTCCTGTCAACCCTTATACGCTCACTCATTTCTCTGACTCAGGCTGGTGCCTTGCTCACTCTGGCGCTCATCTATTACACATACAGAGCCGCTTCGCATCTCTAGTACAAGCTGTCACCACAAAGTTATTGAAACAGGGATGGCTCTGGAGAGGGAGGATATGGCTGTAGTCAAAGCAAATTGGCAGCCAGCCTGTGAGATTCAATGGTTTTGGGCTATGTCCTCTGTTCTCTGTAGGTCTGGTACCTGTTTAACCCCCTGTTCTCTGTAGGTCTGGTACCTGTTTAACCCCCTGTTCTCTGTAGGTCTGGTACCTGTATAACTCCCTGTTCTCTGTAGGTCTGGTACCTGTTTAACTCTCTGTCCTCTGTTCTCTGTAGGTCTGGTACCTGTTTACCTCTCTGTCCTCTGTTCTCTGTAGGCCTGGTACCTGTTTAACCCCCTGTCCTCTGTTCTCTGTAGGTCTGGTACCCGTTTAACTCCCTGTCCTCTATTCTCTGTTCTCTGCAGGTCTGGTACCTGTTTCTCCCTGTTCTCTGCAGGTCTGGTACCTGTTTCTCCCTGTCCTCTGTTCTCTGCAGGTCTGGTACCTGTTTAACTCCCTGTCCTCTGTAGGTCTGGTACCTGTTTAACCTGTAGTGACGCCCAGCCCGTGAACGGGACCGTTATCATCATCTGACACTAATTAGCATAACGCAACGGACATAAATCTTCCTAGAAAATATTCCTATTCATGAAAATCACAAGTGAAATATATTGGAACACAGCTTAGCCTTTTGTTAATCACCCTGTCATCTCAGATTTTCAAAATATGCTTTACAGCCAACGCTAGACAAGCATTTGTATAAGTTTATCATAGCCTAGCATAGCATTATGTCTTGCTAGCAGCAGGCAAACTTGTCACGGAAATCAGAAAAGCAATCAAATTAAATTGTTTACCTTTGATGAACTTCAGATGTTTTCACTCACGAGACTCCCAGGTAGACAGCCAACGTTCATTTTTTCCCAAAATATTATTTTTGTAGGTGAAATAGCTCTGTTTGTTCTTCACGTTTGGTTGAGAAATCCCCCGTAAATTGCGGTCACCACAATGAAAATACTGCCCCCTAACACCAAGAGGTTAACTCCCTGTCCTCTGTTCTCTGCAGGTCTGGTACCTGTTTAACTCTCTGTCCTCTATTCTCTGTTCTCTGCAGGTCTGGTACCTGTTTCTCCCTGTCCTCTGTTCTCTGCAGGTCTGGTACCTGTTTAACTCTCTGTCCTCTGTTCTCTGCAGGTCTGGTACCTGTTTAACTCTCTGTCCTCTGTTCTCTGCAGGTCTGGTACCTGTTTAACCCCCTGTTCTCTGTAGTTCTTGTACCTGTTTAACTCCCTGTCCTCTGTTCTCTGCAGGTCTGGAAGCCACCCTGCTGTCAGGGGATGGCCGGTCAGGCAGCTCTCCTGCTCTGCCTCGGAAACAGAGGGACAAATCCCCCAGCAGTCTCTTGGAGGACTCCAAGGAGACCACGTTCACACGGGACCGCAAGGCTGGCTTCTTCAGTTCCTTCATGAAGAAGAAGTCTTCCTCCAACTCTCCCTCCTCCCAGCTGCAGCAGAGCCTGCCTACGCCACCCAAGAGGAGCAGCTCGTTCAGGGAGATGGAGACCCAGCCTCACAAGAAGTATGAGCCCACGACTGGCTTTAGCACCCCTCCTCCCCCTCTTCCCCAGGCAGATGGCCTGGGCTTTTCACCGTCCCACGGAGAGGGGAACCACGTCCAGTCACGCTGCTGTGGAGCCACTTTTGGACAAAAGGCCTCTGCCAACCACACCTCTGGGGCGCCGCCCTCGCAGGTGGGCAGTAGTAGTAGCAGCAGCTGGGCAGGCCTGGCAGGCTTCTTCACCCCCCGCCTCATCAAAAAGACCTTAGGGCTACGGACTGGCAAGTCCACTGGGACCGAGGAGGGGGGTGGGGGAACCAAGCCCTTCCCCAGGTCCAATTCCACCACCTCCATGTCTGCAGGGCTGCCTGACCTGGAGAGGATGGCTCTGACTTTACCCAGGAACCGCAGTAAGCCTCCTCTAGAGCGCACTGCCTCCACCACCTCGCAGCCTGAGAACGGGGCAGCACACACCTCTGAGACCCTTCTCCGTAACATGGATGAGGGCACAGCTCAGATCAGGGACCGGCCTAAAGCCAAGCTGCTTCCCCGAGTGGTGGGGGGAAGCTCTGGGGTGGTGAGAGCTCCTGGCGTTGGGAGTGAAGCAGATTCATATTGTCCCTCGGGGACCCTACGGGGTAGGGAGGTTCTGGAAGCAGGAGGACAGGACCGTCAGGGATGGTCATCCCCCTCCAAAACAGTGGGATCAGGCCTGTCAGCGGCTCCACACAACCACAAGGTTCCAGTGCTGATCTCTCCCACACTCAAGCATGGCTCGGTCGATGTGCACCTGGTGGGGATGGACTCTCAGGGGAACCGCTTCAAACTACTATCAGAGCATCAAGCGGACCGGGACCGACCACGGCTGGTCAAGCCTAAATGTGCCCCACCTCCCCCTCCCACTCTGCGCCTCCTTGGACACTCCTACAGCGGGGATGGAGAGGAGCAGGCCGGGGTGGCTGTGGAGGTCAATGGTGATGGGGTGAAACGGCCGGGACGAGTAAGGGAAGTTGGAACAGGGAGACCGTCAGTGCCACCACCACAAGTGCCTCCACCTCCTTCAGCCTCTTCTTCCTCTGCCAACAACACTACCCCTACTAAGATGGCTAACGGTGCCACCAGCACTGGCTCATCCACAGTCCCCTCTGGTGGCTCTAAGCTTCTGCGTCGGACTCGGCAGCAGGCAGAGAGGGTTCAACCGGAGACGATCAGTAAGGAGGCTCTGCTGGAGTATGCTGAGTGCCTGAGAGGTGCCCTCCACAGCAGCCCTGAGCCCTCCTCCAGCAGCCAGGTCCTAGACGCTGCCCACCAGCTGCTAGACTACTGCTCAGGCTACGTGGACTGCATCCCACAGATGCGGAACAAGTTCGCCTTCCGGGAGGCCGTGGGAAAATTGGAGCTCAGTTTGCAGGAGCTGCGGGCATCGTCCTCCTCTGGAAGCGGAGGAGCATTCAGTGGCCTGGGGGCTAGCCCTGCTCTGGACAACTTGCACACCTGCATCAAGGAAATTAGTGATGTGGTTCAGAGGTAGCCTCTGGACCCTTTCAAACATTTCCTTTTGTTATTCCCTTTGTTGGTTCTATTAACATTTTGGGGACAGAGAACAATCTCAGAAGTACCTCAAAATCACTACAAATTGTTTCTCTTATTGTTTACAGTTGACTCTTTCTCAAAAATGCCAGTGGAAAACAATGTTCTATTCTTTGACATAAACATTGTTGATACCAAACTAGAAAAATAATTGTTTTGCCCCAAATTGTAACTTTAAGGCCTTTCTTTTAACTGGACGTGGAGTATATCAGCAACGTTTTCAGTCCCAGAGTTGATAAAGAACAAAGTCAGTTTGAGTATCTGTCATTTAGTAACTCAACCAAGAAACAAAGTGGAGAATAATGCATTCATTCTCCTGGCAACAATGAAAAGAGTCCCTGTGACAGGATGTCACTGTTCCAAACTATTGTCACCTGGGACATCGATGAGTGTTCCACATAATCAGGTCTACTTTCTCTGCCATTTGGTTTGATTATTTCAAACCAAATGTCACAACATTTGAATAGAAAATGTAAGCATTTCAATATTGATGTCCAAATTCCCTAGCACATGACCTAGCTATATGTTTGGAGCCTATGAGAAGAGCGAAGAGAGTGCAGGGTAGTACATGAGCAGGTGGTTTGGGACAGTTTCTAAGTGTCCTTGGACAGTGCTGAATTCCCTGTGGCCCTTTCCCTCAGTGCCTATAGTTTCTTAAATGTTTGAAAATCTGCAAATACAACTACTCCTTGACAAAATACTGATCTCATCACAAACTACAGTATGTCAGTGATTTATTTGTACATTATTTGGTTTTAACTTTGGAATGGTTTTATGTATGAACTTGAATTTTAAATTATTGTTTTTTTATTAAAAGCACAGACCTATTTTAAAAATGTTATGTAAATATTTGCTTAATTTCATATCCAGGAAAAAGTGAGGTCACATTTGCTTGGATAAGTGTTTGACTCTAAAAAGAAACCATAGTAGGAAGTTTATCACAGGACTGAGGCCCACCCCTCCCTCCACAACCCCATCTGAACATCTGCAAAATGAATGTATTATGTATTGTTATCTTCCTTTTGTCTGGTCATTTCAATACCAACATCAGTCAATGCTTATGGTCAATTTACAAAATTGATTCTTAAAGCACGTTTTCTGTTTTGATATCCCTTAGTAGGTGTCATCTCTACACAAACATTTCCATATCAGGTTGCTGGATGTCATTTCATCCTGTTTGTTCTATTGTGCACAAATAACAAGTTTCACCTGTGTCTGCAATCATTTCTCAATAATAATTTGGCTAATGAATCAAGCAATCAAAAACAAAAAAAAGCTTGCTTATAACAGTGCTCCTCAACTGTTTGAAAATTCCCAGAATCCCCACTTGAGATGTTGGAACCCTAAGTGTATCAAAAAGGGATCATCGCGCTCTCCCAGAAGCTTGACTGGTATGTAAAACCCACAAATTCAGGCAAACAAAAGATGTAATGGGTCTGCACTCAAAAATATGTCCCATAAAGCCTACTTAATTTATCCATCCCTTCGCTCTTCCCTGCGTCAGGCACAGACGTCTCGGCCCTGTTTGTCGGAACCCTGAGTGTACACTGGATAAAGCCGATGATATAGTAGACATTGATTGGTATATTGCATTTCATCTTAGTATAAACTCTAGTAGTGCCCAATATATTTTCACATTTCATTCCATTGTGGTACACTACCTATCTAATCCAGCAGATGAGCTTCAGTGTGCCTCAGGTCATTCAAAGGTCCTCTTGACTAATAGCATGAAATAGTTTATTTTCACTGGGAGGTTCACTTATTATTATTATTATTATTATTATTATTATTATATATTTTTCTTTTGACACTGGATACAGCAATGTTTTTCCTATGGTTCTTGGTGCCTTTTGTGAAAGATATTTTATGTATAGTGCACTACTCAGTCAAGAAACGGATATACAGCGATGTGTAATTGTAAATATCTTGTGCTTTTGTTTTCAGATGACAGATTTTGCAATGATGTTGTGGCCAAGTATAAATATCACTACAACGTGCATTTCTATTACTGGGAGTAAACATTTTGTTTTTTAATTTAAAACTCACATTTAATAGTATATTACTGTGAATTTCTCCCCATCAGTGTTAAACTTGATATAAATAAAATGTTGGAACAATTCTAAGGTCCTTTTTTATATTTTTGATTTGTCAAAATGTTCAAGATTTGTCCAGAGAGCGAGTATTCTTTCGATTAATAGCATACATGTCATTGACCTGTTGGATCAGAGACTGATAATGACCAATGCATTTACTACTCTTTAGGTCAGTATTGAAATGACTTTACTATAAATATAATACAATTGGTGGGAGGAATATAATGATAGCCCAGGGGCAGTTAGGGGTTGGATCATTTTCTGGCATGTGATTCAAATCCTTCTCAATTTAGGGCACATCCTGAGCACAGGATCGCATCTGCGCCTGGAACTACTATCTAAAATTTCCTTTTGAAGAATAAATTGTTCTGAAAAGAATCTGTGCAACCCTCCATTGAATTTGACATTGGGATGTGGCCCTCGGCCTCGGGATAATAAAACCCCTGCTCTATGATATAGGCCTATAAGAAGCTACCTGGGTGGTGGTCACCAGGGATGTGGTGCTGCTGTAGTGAGGGGGGAGTGGTGCTCCCTCCCTTATTTCAATTTGAGTATACACAGAGTTGGTTGTAATATTTCTGGATTCTAAATAAATTATTTAATTACTGAATTTTCATAAATTATAGAATGACAATTAAAATATAGCTACAAGCAGCAATTCCAGGGTTCAGCTGTGGCACCACTTTGCCACCACCAGGAAAAATTGCCCTAGGATGAGCTAATACACCTCCGCTGTCTTCAACCAGGATCTCAGCGATCACTGCCTCATTGCCTGTATCCGCCACGGAGCCGCAGTCAAACGACCACCCCTCATCACTGTGAAACGCTCCCTAAAACACTTCTGTGAGCAGGCCTTTCTAATCGACCTGGCCCGGGTATCCTGGAAGGACATTGACCTCATCCCGTCAGTTGAGGATGCCTGGTCATTCTTTAAAAGTAACTTCCTCACCATTTTAGATAAGCATGCTCCGTTCAAAAAATGCAGAACCAAGAACAGATACAGCCCTTGGTTCACTCCAGACCTGACTGCCCTCGACCAGCACAAAAACATCCTGTGGCGGACTGCAATAGCATCGAATAGTCCCCGCGATATGCAACTGTTCAGGGAAGTCAGGAACCAATACACGCAGTCAGTCAGGAAAGCTAAGGCCAGCTTCTTCAGGCAGAAGTTTGCATCCTGTAGCTCCAAAAAGTTCTGGGACACTGTGAAGTCCATGGAGAACAAGAGCACCTCCTCCCAGCTGCCCACTGCACTGAGGGTAGGTAACACGGTCTCCACCGATAAATCCATGATTATCGAAAACTTCAATAAGCATTTCTCAACGGCTGGCCATGCCTTCCGCCTGGCTACTCCAACCTCGGCCAACAGCTCCGCCCCCCCCGCAGCTCCTCGCCCAAGCCTCTCCAGGTTCTCCTTTACCCAAATCCAGATAGCAGATGTTCTGAAAGAGCTGCAAAACCTGGACCCGTACAAATCAGCTGGGCTTGACAATCTGGACCCTCTATTTCTGAAACTATCCGCCGCCATTGTCGCAACCCCTATTACCAGCCTGTTCAACCTCTCTTTCATATCGTCTGAGATCCCCAAGGATTGGAAAGCTGCCGCAGTCATCCCCCTCTTCAAAGGGGGAGACACCTTGGACCCAAACTGTTATAGACCTATATCCATCCTGCCCTGCCTATCTAAGGTCTTCGAAAGCCAAGTCAACAAACAGGTCACTGACCATCTCGAATCCCACCGTACCTTCTCCGCTGTGCAATCTGGTTTCCGAGCCGGTCACGGGTGCACCTCAGCCACACTCAAGGTACTAAACGATATCATAACCGCCATCGATAAAAGACAGTACTGTGCAGCCGTCTTCATCGACCTTGCCAAGGCTTTCGACTCTGTCAATCACCATATTCTTATCGGCCGACTCAGTAGCCTCGGTTTTTCGGATGACTGCCTTGCCTGGTTCACCAATTACTTTGCAGACAGAGTTCAGTGTGTCAAATCGGAGGGCATGCTGTCCGGTCCTCTGGCAGTCTCTATGGGGGTGCCACAGGGTTCAATTCTCGGGCCGACTCTTTTCTCTGTATATATCAATGATGTTGCTCTTGCTGCGGGCGATTCCCTGATCCACCTCTACGCAGACGACACCATTCTATATACTTTCGGCCCGTCATTGGACACTGTGCTATCTAACCTCCAAACGAGCTTCAATGCCATACAGCACTCCTTCAGTGGCCTCCAACTGCTCTTAAACGCTAGTAAAACCAAATGCATGCTTTTCAACCGATCGCTGCCTGCACCCGCATGCCCGACTAGCATCACCACCCTGGATGGTTCCGACCTTGAATATGTGGACATCTATAAGTACCTAGGTGTCTGGCTAGACTGTAAACTCTCCTTCCAGACTCATATCAAACATCTCCAATCGAAAATCAAATCAAGAGTCGGCTTTCTATTCCGCAACAGCCTCCTTCACTCAAGCCGCCAAGCTTACCCTAGTAAAACTGACTATCCTACCGATCCTCGACTTCGGCGATGTCATCTACAAAATGGCTTCCAACACTCTACTCAGCAAACTGGATGCAGTCTATCACAGTGCCATCCGTTTTGTCACTAAAGCACCTTATACCACCCACCACTGCGACTTGTATGCTCTAGTCGGCTGGCCCTCGCTACATATTCGTCGCCAGACCCACTGGCTCCAGGTCATCTACAAGTCCATGCTAGGTAAAGCTCCGCCTTATCTCAGTTCACTGGTCACGATGGCAACACCCATCCGTAGCACGCGCTCCAGCAGGTGTATCTCACTGATCATCCCTAAAGCCAACACCTCATTTGGCCGCCTTTCGTTCCAGTACTCTGCTGCCTGTGACTGGAACGAACTGCAAAAATCGCTGAAGTTGGAGACTTTTATCTCCCTCACCAACTTCAAACATCAGCTATCTGAGCAGCTAACCAATCGCTGCAGCTGTACATAGTCTATTGGTAAATAGCCCACCCATTTTCACCTACCTCATTCCCATACTGTTTTTATACTGTTTTTATTTATTTACTTTTCTGCTCTTTTGCACACCAATATCTCTACCTGTACATGACCATCTGATCATTTATCACTCCAGTGTTAATCTGCAAAATTGTAATTATTCGCCTACCTCCTCATGCCTTTTGCACACATTGTATATAGACTGCCCCTTTTTTTTCTACTGTGTTATTGACTTGTTAATTGTTTACTCCATGTGTAACTCTGTGTTGTCTGTTCACACTGCTATGCTTTATCTTGGCCAGGTCGCAGTTGCAAATGAGAACTTGTTCTCAACTAGCCTACCTGTTTAAATAAAGGTGAAATAAAATAAAAATACTAAAACTGATCATGCAATATGCTTTATGTATTTTGGACATTTTTTTAATGATGTTGACTACTTTAAAATCAAATGACCCAATCGCCCTCAAATGGTCTCATGGATGGAATGTTTTTCATATTTTTCATAATTTCATCATTAATAAAGCCGCTATGACCTTGCATTAATGTTTTTCCTGTCCAACAGCGCCACCATGCGGCGCAACTGAAACATACTTTATAGGTTAGCTCGACTCGTCACTGAGCATGTGACAAATTTCATCAGTCTGAGAAAGTTTTTGTATGGAGGTCAATGAGTGTTGAATTTAGTTAACAAAAAATGGAATTGCTTATTTGATAGAACAGAAATGTTGTAATTAAGTTGTTACAACTGTACTGATTATAAGTAGGACACGTGACATCCTGGAAACTTTAAGAAAAAACATTTCATATCAGAGTTGTGCCTGGTCATCACTAGTTATCACATCCGCAAAGTCATAAACCCTGCCTATCTCTATTTTTAACCTAACCTTAAACACACTGCTAACCATAACCTTAAATTGAGACGAAAAAGCAAATTTTTGCTTCAATTTTTACGAATAGCCAACTTGGACTTGGTAGCTTCATTAATTAGTGGAAACCATTGTGCCGGTTGTTCATGAGTCAATCTGCCCTCTCAGTGGCTAGAATGGTCCCACCTGATCTTGCCTCCCAACTGCCTTCCATTTAGATTTTAATTTATTTGTTGGAGTGGCCACGGGAGTATCTGGTCAATATACTGGAAAATCTGTGGTTTGGAATGCATACCAAGTTTTTTTACAATATGAACACAAGTGACTGATTTATATGAATTTGTGACAGACCACGCCCATGTGAATGCTTATTGTGAATGCTTATGCTCACGTTGGTTTAGGTACTGGAAAATATTGCTTTAGGAGAACTTAGTACAAAGATGCAACACATCAAGTTTCGTGCAGATGGGTCATTCTGTGCCAGAGGAGTAGTGGTTTGTGTTTTTCACAAAATTTGAAATGAGGGACCTTATGGGCCCTTGAGGCAAACATGTTCCTTGTGAGGAGAGTGACCTATGTTCCGAATTGTATGACTAGGTCAAATGGGGTGAGGGGCGCGACCATTCAATTTGCATTTTAAATCGCTTGTTATAGCACCACCATCTTGCCAATTGGCATTGCATGATAGGGTGTGGCCCTTGCCCCTTTACGCAAAGTTGCACCCTCCGAAGCCTTACCATCTCACGGGAATTTAAATGGTAATGTACAATTGTGGAAGAAGAGGAATAGTTACCAAGGGCAACAAATCCAATAGGGTTTCACCAGCGAGGTAGGCAAGTGGTGGTTTCTTCCCTGTCCTCTTTCTCTGTGGCTGTGGCGCGAACGATGAATAACTGTAGGCGTGTGCAGAGGCCCGTTGGTCGGAGGCTTGACCACTTTGAGCGGACCAAATCCGACATGACATAAAAACTGCCACTGACAGAACTCCAGGGGTTGCTAAAATAGCTGTCCTCAAAATAGTCTGTTATAGACATGGGCCTACTGTGTAAGTGCTTATCTTACAGAAACGTAGGCCACCTCTATTGCGTATGCAGACAATCTGATCCACCACATGAAACTTATCACACCAACGAGGTCTAGGATCCAAATTTACCGCGTCTGCCTTGATGTTGATAAAACTTCACGGACCCCTCTTGTGCAGTGGAGCCCAGAAGGACATGTGACCACCTTGTTACGGTGCTGTCCTATCAGCACCACGATTCGAAAGGTGCTCAAACCGCTTAAAATAACCCTCAGTCAACATTAAGATATGTTGCCTACGCCTACTGTCCTACTTATCACTTATTATTATGACAAATATAAGACTATCACTTCTCACAATTGTTCTTGATTAGTAAATTTAGATCAAAGCTGAATCAATGTCTTGCAAGATAATGATGAACTTCAACTTAATGATGAATTTGTATCTTGTATAACAGAACTGAATATGATAGCATATACTGTAGCACACAGCCTGGTCTTATAGACTGGACATAAATAGTAAATGTAATTCTGGGACACTCAAATTGGTATGATATGTTAAGTTTGGTATGGTTACATAAAACAGAAGGTTACTTAAAGCAAAAACTAACCGTGGTTGGTCAGGGTGGATGGGTGGGCGTTTTATGCAAACGACTAGCAACCCAAAGGTTGCGTGTTTGAATCTCATCACTATAGCATTATAGATAATTAGCTACTTTGCAACTATTCACTACGTTTTAGCTACTTTGCAAAAAAAGAAATAACCTCTCACTGTCAATTGCATTTATTTTCAGCAAACATAACATATGTAAATATTTGTATGAACATAAGATTCAACAACTGAGACATAAACTGAACAAGTTCCTAATGTGTGACTAACAGAAATGGAATAATGTGTCCCTGAACAAAGGGAGGGTCAAAATCTAAAGTAACAGTCACTATCTGGTGTGGCCACCAGCTGCATTAAGTACTGCAGTGCATCTCCTCCTCATGGACTGCACCAGATTTGCCAGTTATTGCTGTGAGAGTTTACCCCACTCTTCCACCAAGGCACCTGCAAGTTCCCAGACATTTTTGGGGGGAATGGCCCTAGCCCTCATCCTCCGATCCAACAGGTCCCAGACGTGCTCAATGGGATTGAGATACGGGCTCATTGCTGGCCATGGCAGAACACTGACATTCGTGTCTTGCAGGAAATCACGTACAGAACGAGCAGTATGGCTGGTGGCATTGTCATACTGGAGGGTCATGTCAGGATGAGCCTGCAGGAAGGGTACCACCTGAGGGAGGAGGATGTTTTCCCCGTAACGCACAGCCTTGAGATTGCCTGCAATGACAACAAGCTCAGTCCGATGATGCACACACCGCCCCAGACCATGACAGACCCTCCACCTCCAAATCTATCCCACTCCAGTGTACAGGCCTCATTGTAACGCTCATTCCTTCGACGATGAACGCGAATCTGACCATCGTCCCGGGTGAGACAAAACCGCGACTCGTCAGTGAAGAGCACTTTTTGCCAGTCCTATCTGGTCCAGCGATGGGTTTGTTGCCGGTGATGTCTGGTGAGGACCTGCCTTACAACAGGCCTACAAGCCCTCAGTCCAGCCTCTCTCAGCCTATTGTGGACAGTCTGAGCACTGATGGAGGGATTGTGCGTTCCTGGTGTAACTCGGGTTGTTGTTGTTGCCATCCTGTACCTGTCCCGCAGGTGTGATTTTTAGATGTACCGATCCTGTGCAGGTGTTGTTACACGTGGTCTGCCACTGCGAGGACGATCAGCTGTCCGTCCTGTCTCCCTGTAGCGCTGTCTTAGGCGTCTCACTGTACGGATATGGCCATTTATTGCCCTGGCCTCAACTGCAGTCCTCATGCCTCCATGCAGCATGCCTAAGGCATGTTCCCACAGATGAGCAAGGACCCTGGGCATCTTTATTTTGGTGTTTTTCAGAGTCAGTAGAAAGACCCCTCTAGTGTCCTAAGTTTTCATAACTGTGACCTTAATTTCGTAAGCTGTTAGTGTCTTAACGACCGTTCCACAGGTGCATGTTAATGGTTTATAAATTGTTTATTTTTCATTGAACAAGCATGTGAAACAGTGTTTAAACCCTTACAAATGATGATCTGTGAAGTTATTTGAATTTTTACAAATTATCTTTGAAAGACAGGGTCCTGAAAAAGGGATGTTTATTTTTTTGCTGAGTTTACCCTCCCCCTAACCTTAACCCTTCCCCTAACCTTAACCTAACTCCTAACGTTAGCCAGCTAGCTAATATTAGTTCTAGCTAAAGTTAGCCACAACAAATTGAAATTTGTAACATATCATACATTTTAGCAAATTCGTAACGTATAGTACGTTTTGCAAATTTGTAACATATTGTAATTTGTAACATATCATACAAAATGGATGATGGACATCCACATATTAGGAGGCAAGTAGCCTAGTGGTTAGAGCATTGGACCAATAACCAAAAGGTTGCTGGATCAAATCACCGAGCTGACGAGGTAAGAATCTGTCGTTCTGCCCCTGAACAAGTCAGTTCAGGGTGAATTTGGAAATAAATGGGACACTTCTTGCATTTCCTTCTTCTGTAACCTCTTTCGGAATCTATCCAACATATTAGCCCAACACATGATACATTTATGAAATCCTCAAGATATTTCCTTATCACATTTTTAAAAAAATGTGATATCATATTCACAAGAGGCATGACTCACCCTTTTATGTACACTGAGTCAAAACCATATGTTCAGTTCACATTTGGTAGACTGGGACAGTAGGTTAAATAAACTGGTACACCATTATTATAGTCCTAATTGTACCCTAATGGCAATTAAATTACATTGTGTGTGATTAGAAAACATCTGACGAATTCAGAAATGTAGGCTATCATGTGTTGGGATAATATGTTGGATATATGTCTGAAGAGGTTACAGTAGGGCCGTAGGCCTGGGTGGACCCACTGAATATTTATTTGTATTTTCATGCTTTACTTGTCAGTGTTCCAAATGGGACATTATTTGTCTTTACTTGACTTGAACAGTACTTGACTTGGCCAGGCACTCACGGAACTGAGTACCATCACCTCATAATGTATTCTGCTGAAGTTCCTGCACCTATAGAATATTTGCAAAAAAGTATTTAGGAGTTGGTGCACTTAAATATAAACTGTACAGGCACCCAAAATGAGTACCGGCACCTATTTCAGTCCAAGTCAAGCACTGGCCTAAACATGCATACACCATCAAATAGAATTCATTGCAAGCAGTAGGGAAGGATTGGGAAAACTAAAGGGATATAAAGTGAGCTCCAAAAGTATTGGGACAGTGACATTTTTTATTGCTGTTTTGGCTCTGTACTCCAACACTTTGGATTTGAAATTATACAATGACTATGACGTTAAAGTGCAAATTGTCAGATTTAATTTGAGGGTATTTTCATCCATATAGAGTAAATAGTTTTGAAATTACAGAACTTTTTGTACATAGTCGCCACCATTTTAGGGGACCAAAAGTATTGGGACAAATTCACTTATATGTGTATTAAAAAAGTCAAAAGTTTAATATTTTTTTATTTTATTTATTTCACCTTTATTTAACCAGGTAGGCTAGTTGAGAACAAGTTCTCATTTGGAACTGCGACCTGGCCAAGATAAAGCATAGCAGTGTGAACAGACAACAGAGTTACACAAGGAGTAAACAATTAACAAGTCAATAACACAGTAGAAAAAAAAAGAAAGGGGAGTCTATATACATTGTGTGCAAAAGGTATGAGGAGGTAGGCGAATAATTAATTTAATTTCCATAAACAATCCCTTTTAGCATGGTCTTTGATCTACAAGCACAATTTTTCTCCCCACAAATATTTTATTTGCAACTATGGAGATATATTATACAAAGGCAAGTCCTTGTTTTTTTAATAATGTTTCCCGAAACAATATTATATTGGTGATTCAACTCCTCAATGGTATTTTATTTAATTATGCTGAATTTTTAGCTTTCATAAAATACTGATCACTCCAAAGGAATTTGCTGTAGTTTTTGATTATTTGATTGATTTTTTATTTCACCTTTATTTAAACAGGTAGGCTAGTTGAGAACAAGTTCTCATTTGGAACTGCGACCTGGCCAAGATAAAGCATAGCAGTGTGAACAGACAACACAGAGTTACACATGGAGTAAACAATTAACAAGTCAATAACACAGTAGAAAAAAAGAGTCTATATACATTGTGTGCAAAAGGCATGAGGAGGTAGGCGAATAATTACAACTTTGCAGATTAACACTGGAGGGATAAATGATCAGATGGTCATGTACAGGTAAAGATATTGGTGTGCAAAAGAGCAGAAAAGTAAATAAATATAAACAGTATGGGGATGAGGTAGGTAAAATTGGGTGGGCTATTTACCGATAGACTATGTACAGCTGCAGCGATCGGTTAGCTGCTCAGATAGCAGATGTTTGCAATTCGTTCCAGTCACAGGCAGCAGAGAACTGGAACGAAAGGCGGCCAAATGAGGTGTTGGCTTTAGGGATGATCAGTGAGATACACCTGCTGGAGCGCGTGCTACAGGTGGGTGTTGCCATCGTGACCAGTGAACTGAGATAAGGCGGAGCTTTACCTAGCATGGACTTGTAGATGACCTGGAGCCAGTGGGTCTGGCGACGAATATGTAGCGAGGGCCAGCCGACTAGAGCATACAGGTCGCAGTGGTGGGTGGTATAAGGTGCTTTAGTGACAAAACGGATGGCACTGTGATAAACTGCATCCAGTTTGCTGAGTAGAGTGTTGGAAGCTATTTTGTAGATGACATCGCCGAAGTCGAGGATCGGTAGGATAGTCAGTTTTACTAGTGTAAGTTTGGCGGCGTGAGTGAAGGCGGCTTTGTTGCGGAAAAGAAAGCCGACTCTAGATTTGATTTTCGATTGGAGATGTTTGATATGAGTCTGGAAGGAGAGTTTACAGTCTAGCCAGACACCTAGGTACTTATAGATGTCCACATATTCAAGGTCGGAACCATCCAGGGTGGTGATGCTAGTCAGGCGTGCGGGTGCAGGCAGCGAGTGGTTGAAAAGCATGCATTTGGTTTTACTAGCGTTTAAGAGCAGTTGGAGGCCACGGAAGGAGTGTTGTATGGCATTGAAGCTCGTTTGGAGGTTAGATAGCACAGTGTCCAAGGACGGGCCGGAAGTATATAGAATGGTGTCGTCTGCGTAGAGGTGGATCAGGGAATCGCCCGCAGCAAGAGCAACATATTCCTAGCACGCAATGATTACATCAAGTGTGTGGCTCTACAAACTTGTTCAATGCATTTGTTGTTTGTTTTGGTTGTGTTTCACATTATTTTGTGCCCAATAGAAATTAATGGTAAATAATGTATAACACTTCTACATTAATGTGGATGCTACCATGATTGTGGATAGTCCTGAATGAATGGTGAATAATGATTGGTCAGAAATTCACAGAGGCACAAATATCAAACCCTCAAGACATGCTAACCTCTCACCATTACAATAACAGTGGAGGTTAGCTTTTTTGGGGGGGATATTATATTATTTTCTCATTATTCACGACTCTTTCAAGATTATCCTTAATAGTGGTAGCATCCACATTAATGTAGAAGTGTTCATTTTATTTATAGTAAAAGTGACTTTATGAAAGTCTTAAGTTACATTAAAACATTAGTTTATGTCACTGTATATGCACCAAAGAAAAACAGCAAAACACCACAATGTGGTAATCCATTAAAGTGTTAAAGATATCCAAAAGATCATTCATTATTCATTTGTTAAGGGCAGGTCTTAAGTCTTAAGGAAAGAATAAATACATTTAAGAAAATGCATTTCAAAAGAAAATAATGCATATTTGAGTTTAAATATATTGCTGTGCTTTGAGTGTTGTGAGTACACGCATGCAATAGCAGTTATTCTGCTAAAAATAAGGTCATGTTCTGAAATAGAGCTCAAGGGGTATTTTTTAAGAGTTGTTTAGCAATGACAGGTGATTAGGAAACTGCAGAATCTGCTCTTTTTGATATTATATAAACATCCAAATGTCTTACCTGCTTGTAACTGTAGGAAAATTTGCTGAGAGTCACTTTTTGGCACTCGGCTTCGTGTCCCTGCTTCTGTGTCAATTCCAAATTGCGCTGTTCATCAGATTCTTCATATACAATTTAACAATTGATAATATTCTCACCCATCTGACTATTCTTGATTTAATCTTGTCTTTTTGCAAACGTTATTATTATTATATGTGTGAAATTGGTTTTGATACAGTTTAGGTGTAGTTTTGAGGGGCCATCATCAGCTGCAAAGGCCTGACAGGTAAGCGGGAAACATTTTCAAATTCTGTTTGTGATATTAAGATTGTAACAACTACAGTGTGTTGGATAGACTTATTTAGGAAATGGGGGGCATAAATGAATATTACATTTTAATGAAAGCTATTCCAAATGATATCCTTACTTTACTGAAGGAACAATTACACCAGGAGTGTCAAATTCATTCCATGGAGAACCTAGTGTCTCCGGGTTTTAGTTTTTCCCTTTCAACGAAGACCTAGACAACCAGGTGAGGGGAGTTCTTTACTAATTAGTGACCTTAATTCATTAATCAAGAATAATGGAGGAGCGAAAACCCACAGAAACTCGTCCCTCTATGGAATGATTTTGACAAGAATATTACAGGCACTATATTACAGGGGTAGGCAACCCTGGTCCTGGAGTTGCGCAGGCACTTCTTGTTTTTGATTTAACCAACCTGGAAGACCAGGTGTTGAATTTAGGCAAATACTGAACTGATCAATTAGCTCAGTTGGTCAGGCGTGGTGCCGAGTTGGAACCAAATCCTGCAGTATCTGCGGCACTCCAGGACGAGGGCTGCGTACCCCTGGTGTAGAAATGAATGGCATCAGTATATTAGATAAGAAATGTAACAACAATTTAGTCAGATAAATTATTAACAGGAAGTTTACCCCTGCTGCAATTTTTTCAATGAGCATCTTAATTTGATGTGAAATGGCAGCATGACTAATCCACATAAATATTTGATAACTAATAAAGTGAGAGAAGTCTCTTACAAGATCCTTCACAGATGTTATCTTTGTAATAGTCATATTTCTAAATATGTAATTAATGTAAAAAATGAATGCAGCTTTGTGAATTGGAAAATTAAACTATAGAACATTTATTTAGTGATTTGCATAGTAAAATATTTTGGACAGATATGAAAATATATATTGCATTGTGAATTTTTTTCATTTTACTCTGTAAAAAAAAACGTTGCAATATTTTTTTGATTGATTTAGAACACGCCTGAAAGGTATAAATAGCACATTCTCAAATAACAAAGTGTATCTTGTCTATAGTGTAATATATTTGTTGGTGTCTCTGGTTTTATTTATTATCATTTATGTATTTTGGGGTCTTTTGTTATGTGTGATATTTCTATATTGTTTTGTACAATGTGTGTGACGTAACAACAACAACAACAACAAAAATGGCAGAGTATGTAAAAAAAATAAAAACAGTTTTGAGTCAATTTGTTGCTCTCGGCTCTCCTAGTGTTGAATGGTTACATTTGTGGCCACCTCGCCTACCCTACTATCTCCTGGTAGCTGAGCCAGTGAGAGGCTGCCAAGCCTATTGTGATTATTACCTTTATATCAGGACATTGTGTTCTCGTTTCATGGTCTTATAGGCCTATGGTTTATTATGTGTAGGCCTATGTGAGTTGTATGTTAAATGTAAGAGTCATGGATTACGTAGGCCTACAAGACAATTACAGTAGGTATAGGGTAGGTTATGCTTTTATGTTAATATAATGAGGATTTGAGAGCCCAAATTTTGTCCCACCTACATTTTTGCTGGCCCTGTCATCAATGGATTTCTGCCTATGCCATTATGTTTCAGAAGACAGAAAGTGTCCCACTTTTTATGAATTATGATTATATTAATTTAGATAGACATAAAGAGCATTGGGATTGACTTTTTCTATGGAAAATTATAACTGAAATGTTTGACAATCTTTCAGCTGTCAAAAGTCTTGCCATCCTGTGACGTTTGTGGTACGAGCCGTTTTTTTCCATACAGACTCCTCCCCCAGAATCTTGGCCAAGTGTAAAGATGGCGTCGGTCATGGAGGGACCGCTAAGCAAATGGACTAACGTCATGAAAGGTTGGCAGTATCGCTGGTTTGTTTTGGATTACAATGCGGGTTTACTGTCATACTACACGGTGCGTATTTTCTTGTTCTTGATAATTAATAAGCCGAAAACCTCGTGGTGTCCGGTAGTATAACTTACCAATGCATTGCTTGTCAAAACCGGGTACTGGAGTGGGGACAGAGGCCTGTGTGCCAGGAGTTGGGAGAAAAGGGCGGCGACATTCCGCGACAGATCCATTGTTGACCAATCATATCCATGCTGGAGGACCAACTAACAAATTAAATGCCAGTATTTTCTCTACTTCCTGGAATTCGCTAACAATAACTACGATGTGCTGTGTTCTTTTCCTTGTTGCTAGCCTGCAGCATTTGTCAACGTTGTATTTATCTCATTTTCATGTCCATGTTTTGCTGTCAGTTAGACTTAAACAAGGTTGATTATTCGAGGCATTAAAAGCTACGTAGTAGGAGTAATTTATAAGCATGTCAATAAAAGGTGGAAGCAAGGTTAGCTACTAATCATGTGAAAATGAAAAGTTTTTTTTTTCTTTTTCTCCTGGTTACTTGCTTAACTTGATTGCCTGCGTAATAATAGGATTGTAGAATTCACCGTTAAGGTCTACTGTCACAAGAGTAAGAGTTAGCAGACATTGCCTTACCATGCCACATCCCTCTTGTTGATTTTTAGCTAATAATCTTTGTCGAAGGCAGGTGTATCATTAATTGCACCCGTCATAAAGCTACATAAGCTGCTATCGACATTTCGACAGCCCCCCCACACTCAGTTGACAACCTAAGACACTTGATTCTATCATTTAAACAGCCTGCCACTTTGGTGTGTAAACTGATGGATGAGGCTGGAGGTATGTAACGATTGACAGGGCTATGTATGAGTTAAATATCTACGATATTTTAAAGCCAAAGAAAGGCAAACAAGCTACAGAGTTTGTTTACAAACATTCAAATGACAACAAAATGTACAGTTGCAAAAGCTACTAGTTACTGGCCTCATAAGGCATTATAGTTAAGTCAAGAATCATTGGGCATATACTCAGTGTCCAGTTTATTAGGTATACCACCCCATTCACAAAACTGGTTAGCTCCTACAGACAGTGAGTCACGTGGCTTGTTATATAGGCATTGAGGTATTCAGCTACTGTTAGATTTAACTTTAGAATGGGCAAAACAAGTGACCTACGCGACTTTGAGTGTGGTATTATCGTCTGTGCAAGGCACTCTGGATCCAGTATCTTTGAAAATATCTTGCCCCCTGGCCTTTTTCCACGCACAAGTCTCTTAGTTTACAGAGAATGGTGTGACAAACAACTCATCAGTCCTTGTCACGGATGGGCTATTGCAGCAGATGACTACACTAGGTTCCACTCCTATCAGCTAAAAACAAGAAGAAGCGGCACGCGATCACCAACACTAGACAATTGAGGAATGGAAAAACGTAACCTGGTCCGACGACTCCCAGTTACTCTTGTGTCATGCTCATGGTAGAGTCAGGATTTGGCGTAAGCTGCATGAGTCCATGGCCTGGTGTCAAAAGTGCAGTCTGGTGGCAGTGGTGTAATGGTATGGGAAATGTTTTCCTGGGGTACTTTCGGTTACAGTGTATGTCATCTATAGCCTCAGTGCTGTCATGTTAACTTCTTGTCACACTGAACATTTGGCTTGACAATGACCAATGAAGTTGGCAAGAGCACAAACAGATTTGGGACCAGACAATGTCATATATGTATGTATGTGTATATGTATGTATGTATGTGTGTATATATATATGTATGTGTATATGTATGTATGTGTATATGTGTGTATATATATATATATATATATATATACACACTTTAGCTATGCATGTGATACTTACAGATGAGATGCAAGCCCAGGGCACTTACAATTCAGGTTAGCAGCTATTTTTATCAGAGAATCTTGGCTTGCTATATGTATGAAGTTCCATGAACTTTCCACTGTTGAACTTGATAATGAATGAACTTAAACTTGGGGTGGAAATGTTTGTGTGAACGGAGTATGCGGAAATGATAAAAAAATAAGTGTTCTTGAAACCTAATTTGTTTTGTTTTCTTCTCTTCATATTCAGTCCAAGGACAAGATGATGCGGGGCTCTAGGAGAGGTTGTGTGCGGCTCAGGGTAAGGAACTGGCCTGTTGTTCATCGTCTGCTTGGAGGGAGAGTTTGCACCAGCTAATTGAGTAGCTATTTTTCCTAACTAGCCTAATTATTTTCTCTTCTTTGTCTATATAATACACCGGGGGTCCACATCCAGCACTGCAGGGTATCCATATATATGTATACATGCATTTTGTTTTACATACCTACAGTAGAAAAGAGGAGAATATCTTATTTCTAATGATGTCAACTTTATTTCTCAACTCCAATTACATTCACTGGAGTATCTGACATTGGCACCTGCATCGCCAGGATGCCTTGGAAGGGCTCCCTGAGCAAGAAAAGGTTAAAGACCCCTGCAATACAAGGCTATTAAATATAATAACTTGCTATATGTTTGTAAAAATATTGCCACAAGATGGCAGTATTCGATGTATTCTAATTGGACTCGACAGTTACAAAATAGGATTATAATGTGGTGTTTCCTAAAGGATCCTAGCTGGCCCATTGTGTCTTGCCCTTTTCCCCCCCCTTCTGTCCTCAAGGAATTAAGCATACCTAATTTAGTAGCAAATGGTTCTCAGATCTGTTTGACTTTGAGCCAAATCAGAGGTTTTACTTTTAACGCTTGACAAATAGTTTGATTGAAATGTCTTGGTCAAACTTGTTTAGCACATATTGTTTATCAAGTGTAGGCATATCACACTGTGTAGTTATCTTTGTTTAGTTTTTTTGACCTGTAGTTATGGCAGGGATTTGTGAGGGATCTGATGCAAAATCCAATGTCAGAACCTGTTTCTTTTTGCCTAGAGACAATGTTAGTAAGACCTTCAAAGACATCACACACCACACATAGAAATATCTACATACAGAGTAGCTTTGAGAAAATAACATTGGCTAGATTATTTTCGATGGTTGGAGGTTTCATGCTAGCAACTAAATTTATAAGCTTCTTTTTCAGTCAGATGATAGATAATTCAATTACAGAGACCTTTCTCATGTGTTTCTTCAGTTTTGTGTGCTGGTTTTAAAGGTATACGTGCATGTTATCTTCAGTACTATCATACTACTGTGCTATACATTTGACTACTTCCAGTAGTTAGTGTTTACGATTCCCCTCCTTAGCTTTAGACTAAGACAGTACTGTGGATTTTACTTATGGCTCGTGGAATTTTCTCCTCAGACACATACGTAGGCTAAATGCACACCACATGTATAAACACACACATCTTAGTCTACATTATTTATAGTCTTAATTCCACTCATGGTTAGTTGAACTCGCGTTCCTCATTTTGTCTGCCTCTGTGTGAAGCCGACAGCCAGGGCATCGTCTTTTAATGAGTCATCACATGGTGGTTCTAATGTGATAATAGATGCCTACACCTCATCAGCAGTACATGGGAAGTCTTAAAGTAACTTTCCAGAGAAAATCTAAATTTAAAAGTTAATATTCTGTTAACACACACCCAAATAATGTTGTTGACTCATCCTATACTCGTATTTGTTGCCAAAGCATAATTTGGAGAAAGAACACTTAAAAAGCCCCACCTCAAACTGACCGTTTCAAAAAAAGCTTGCTATTGCCTCAGAGGATAATGTCATCCTTCTGAGGAGGATCGCATGAATATTTTGAACGACCAGTATACGCCCACACCATTCCAACACAGAAAGCTGCTTTTTAACATGAGTAATATTTACACATTTTTGTAAGGAAAACTTTCACTCATATTGTAATTAATTATAGGTCCTATTTAATAGAAATCTGGAAACACTAGACAGTTACTTTAATGCAGATTTGTGACTTATCAAACATGTTTTTATTTAAATAGCATATGCTTATCTTTTAATTTACATTTTTTCAGGTTGGTTTTGACTGGCAGGCAGGTTTGAGATATACTGTTGCAAGGTGCCATGCTACAGCCATAGCTCTGAAATGTTGTTCTTTCCTTCCTTCCTTCCTTGCTGCTGGTCCCTAATGTCTCTTCTCTACCCTTTCTTGCCTCTCACTCCACCCAGACACCCCCCTCCTCTTTTCTTCCTCCTCCTTGGTTGGTGTGTGATAGAGTGAACAAGAGAGAGGGATGGTGACGTCTCCTCTCTCACTGCCTCCTCTTCCTTTTTGCTTTTCCAGGGAGCTGTAATAGGAATCGATGATGAAGACGACAGCACATTCACGATCACTGTGGACCAGAAGACTTTCCATTTCCAAGGTTAGTCTCTTGTTCTTTTCTTTCTCTTTCTCTCCCACACCTCCCACTTTGCTTGCTTCCTTGTCGTTTGTAGTGAATCCATCAATGCTGCATACTGCCGACTGCTCACATGTAGGCTCTATTTGTAGCTTGTTCTCTCGCGCGCTCTCGCTCTTTCCAGCCTTTTTCTTCTTAGTTTTTAAAGGAGGATTATTTTGTCGGTGCGCTAACACAAGCAGACACACACCACACACGTCGAGCTCTAGGCATTTGAATGGCTAGTCGTCTAGAGGCTAAAGCAAGATTTATTCCACAGCAAGATTCCTCTTTAATGGAAAGAAGCGAAGGAGGTATTTAAAACAAAATTGTATTGTATTTAAAACAAAATTGAAGATTACTTGCATTTTCTACCGCCTATGGAAATAAAGAAATACTGCTGAGCTGCACTGCCGATCCACACCCTGAACACTTCAGAGACAGGTCTGGTCACCTTCCCAGAACCCTCTCACCCCACCCCCTTCCTCCGGCCAGTAGCTGCACTGACCATCCACCCAGCGGACCACTCTCCTCCAGGTCTCTAACCTCCATCACCCTGTCACCTCCATCGCTCCCCCCCCACACAGCCACCACTACCTCCACCGCCACCAGCATTCTGTCCACGGTGGGCCCATTTCGTCCACCTCCATGCCCTCTCCTATTGCTATGTTCCGAAACTGTATGCTGTGGCTCTACAATAGGAAGGGTAAGGAGATGCATGTTGTCTGCATGTTGTCCTCTTGTCAGGTTGAAGGGCATGGCTCGGTGAAGCATTGGTTGTAACCTTTTCCGAGGCATTTGTGTTTGTTTTAGTAGCTTACTGCTTGGTTTGATTTGAATGTTTAATAAAAAAATATATGTATAGTGGTTGTTCACCATGGAAGAAGTATCGTATCTTTAAAAAATATATTTTTAGGCTAAGATTAAAGAAACAATATTATGAAAGATTGTTTCTAAGAGGTGCTTTGTGAGGTCACCAGTGTTTATTATGATTGTTGAGATTGGCGAATTCTATGATATTATTATCGGTCTGACTCAATTTGAGATGAATTTCATATCAAGTTGGTCGAGTTAGAATTCTATGGTCATAACCATGTTTTCATTTAGTCTTTTGGTCTACTTGCTCTATTATGTGTATCCAGTCAATTTTATTGGAGTTCACCCTTCAAAAGATGCATTCGTGAAAAAGAATGCTCCTCCAGATGATTCCTCCAAGTTGGAAAGTAATTATAAGATTACGTGGAAAAGATGGGAACGTCACAGCCATTATACAACCCATCTAACACCCAAGCCTGTAGGTGATTTAAAAACAATTCCTATATCACAACAAGGGATATACCAATTTGCACTTGAAAAGGTTAACAAAGATGTATGTGCTACTCTCCCAGATGTTGCCTGCTGGAGATGCATTACTGTTGTATTCATCCTTGTAAAGGATCCAGCTGATTTTACACACATTTATTCTGGTGTGGTGCTGCGGCAGGCAAGCATGGGGGCTGTGTCGTCGTCGTCGGACTATAGCAGAGCATGGGTGAGGTATGGGGTGGCCACAGATGAAGGCTGCGGAGAGAGTGAGAATTTGTATTTCTATTTAGAGGAGCATCCATAATTCATCTGACTCTTTTCCTGGCGGAGCATCAGAGCTGCATGAGAGGCCGTCAACTCCCCCTCCCCGCTTCCCCCCCACTTCCAAAGCAGACCTTGTGTGCTAAAGAGCTCTACATGGCCCCATACAGACAAAGCTGCTTAGCCTGGGAAACTGCTGAATGCATTGGCCAAGCCCACGATGAGCAGGTTGCGTGTTGTAGAGAGGGTGTCTAGTGGTTCTGGTAATGTATGACATACCCAGTCTTTGGAGTATACAGTGGGTCCTCATTTAGTAGTTGCATAATACCGTGGCGCGGGATACTGAGGTATGCTACGGCGTGTTACAGTGCATAGTATTTACTGTTAGCCGTTGTTGCCATTAATGCTCGTTCGAACCACCAGAAGGAATCTTTGAGGGCATCTTTATGAAGCTTGTTGGTGCTTGCTTCCTTTTCCAAATAATCCTACAGAGGTCCATGCAGGCCAGATGTTTTGATTTCATTAACCTATCTGAAAGAGCCTATTCTAAGGTTTTTAAATATTCTAGTTTTTCCAAACACAACAATATTGCCCAGATGATCTGTTTCAAAATATAACGTTTTCCTAGAATAACCTTTGCTCCATGCGTAGCCTACTAGCAACAATCAGAAAATACCTATTTGGGAAAAATATCCTTTCTATTTAATTCTTTTGTATTCCATCATATTATTATTGTAAAATATACAGTGTACAAAACATTAGGAACCCCTGCTCTTTCCATGACAGACTGACCAGGTGAAATCTATGATCCTTTATTGATGTCACCTGTTAAATCTTCTTCAGTCAGTGTAGATGAAGGGGAGGAGACGGGGTTAAAGAAGGATTTTTAAGCCGTAAGACAATTGAGACATGGATTGTGTGCCATTCAGAGGGCAAGACAAAATATTTAAGTGCCTTTGAACAGGGTATGGTAGTAGGTGCCAGGTGCACCGGTTTGAGGGTGTCAAAAACTGCAATGCTGCTGGGCTTTTCACACTCAACAGATTCCCTTGTGTATCAACTACCACCCAAAGCATATCCAGCCAATGGCAGGCCAGTGGTCGAAAATGAGTCTTTGATAGGGCTATGACCGTAATTGGATAACATTGACAGTTATGACAGTGATTGTGATATTGGCGGTTTTGGGTCAAGACCATCATGAAAATAAAATAAGTCAAAACCATTTAATAAAAAATGCTAAAAAACATGAGTTTTAGCAACTTTATTTTAATATAGATATACCTTACCCATAGCCCATTGTTAACTATTTGATTATGTGGTATTGTTTTGCTAAGTTAGTCCATCTATTAACCTGTATACATCGCCTTCTCTTTTCGACTATCTTTTGATGCTCTCCAATCAGCAAATCCACTATATGCATGGATAGGAGAGATTCTTTGAAGGTCAATTCCGTTAATTGAAGATGGGAGGGGGTGGGGTAAAAAGTGGGGACTGGGGCTAACTATAATACCTATACTGTAGATCCTATGGGTGGGGGTGGATGGGAATGCCTTTTTTCATTGTAACAGTAAATTGGAGGAGTGAGGTGATAAAGATGGCTCTCGTAGCAAAACAAATGTAACAGCTTACGACGATGGAGAACCAGATGACTTGGACCAGTCTGTCTGCAGAATATGTGCAAAAAGTGTACCTAATTCCAGAACCACAAACGGGACACCGATAAATGGCGAGAACTGGCAGACAGTCTAACTTCTTATGTAGGAGAAATTTGGAGAAATGCTCTGTAAATTTGATGGTTAACGGGGAGAAAGTACAGTATTTCTCTCAAATAGCGGTCCCTACATTGTTCAACAAGGTGGAAGTTCAGACAGCTAAAGGATGTCTTATATTTTTTAATAAATAATAAAAATTGTATTTGCACTGGTCAAGTGTAAATATGACTGGATACTTAAATCCCACTGTTTAGAAACAACCTTCATGGCGGAATCCCACACAGCCGGCGGAATCCCACACAGCCGGCGGAATCCCACACAGCCGGCAACCTGGCTGACGTCCTGCGTTTGGGCTTGACTAAAATAAACTGCCCTGTATCACCACAGACACCGGGGCCAACATTGTGGCAACTGAACTGGCCTTGGCTAAATTGCTTTGGCCACAATCTCCATCTTGCCGTCACCAACGGTGTGAACAGCGAGAGCACACGCACAGAGGTCGGGTTCTAAGCCTATGTAGAGCCCTAGTGAAGGCCCAGATGGAGCTGAACCTCAAATCACAGGCTCATTCTGTTGAGAAATTAAGTTTAATTAGCTATAATAACCATTTAAAAGAACAAGCTATGCGAAATTATTGTTCATGTATAATTATGTTATTCAGATGCCCTAGGAAATCAACAAACAAAATAGGCATATTTCCTTGAATCATTCAAGGGCGGTTAAACCTAATCCTAGACTAAATTGCTCTTTTAAACTGGACTAAATGACATTGCATTTCTCAGACATGTTTTAAAGTAGTCTGACTTTCCCTAGCCTAGATTTAAAAAGTCTGTGTTCCAGAGGGATGATTTGGAGCTAGATCTAAAATGCTTAAATTTAACCTGGACAGAGGCATGTTTAACTTCAGATTAATGGATGTGTGCCCCCAGGTTGTTCTGGGCAACGGAGAAAGATGGATTAACTAGACTATTTCAATGATGATCAAAGAGCACCACCAAGGCCAGACAGAAGGGTGCTTATAGACAGGAGCAACCCACTGAATGATTTTGATTAAATCAATTCCTGTGTCCTTTTCCGTATGTACTAAGAAAATGCAGCTGACATTTGTTTGCTTGAACCAAGCCTTTCATCTGACTCTTTGGAAGGCCCATCCTTCCTTCCCTACAAGTTCTGATCACCTTGAGGTTTATGGCTTCTGTAACCTTCCATCGTGAAACAGGATATTTTTGTGGTGCAAGTGATCTGACTGTATGCAGAATAGTCCACAAAGACTGCAATGCTATATGTGAACTGAAAGACAATTACATCAAGTTCCCTGATGCTGCTGCCCAAGCCAACAACAAGGTAGAGTTCTATGAATATGGGAACTTCCCACAAGTAATTGGCTGTATAGATGGATGTCATATTCCCATCGTGTCCCTCTACAGCAGATGCTGAGGAGTGTAGGATTCTTAAACTGGTTCTCAATAAATGTACACAGTGTGGGTGCTTCCAATTTGCAGTTCTCCAACATTGTTGCACGTTGGAAAGGGGCAAATCATGACTCAAGGATTTTTCAAAACTCCTCTTTGTATGCTCAGCTTGAAGGAGGACAACAGAGTGGAACCATATTTGGTGACAGTGGGCATGCACAGGTTAACTTGTTGTTCACCTCCTAGAGCATTGGGCCAGTAACCAAAAGGTTGCTGGATCGAATCCCCGAACTGACAAAGTAAAAATCTTTCGTTCTGCTCCTGCGCTTAACCCACTGTTCCCCGTGCACTGAAGACATGGATATCGATTGAGGCAGACACCGCACCTCTGATTCAGAGGGGTTGGGTTAAATGCGGAAAACTCATTCAGTTGTATAACTGACTAGGTATCCCCCTTTCCCCATCTTCATGCAATAGGACCTGAGCAACAATGAAACAACCAAGTTCATATCCTCACCAGAGGTGTAGTGAAGCGCAGGTTTGGTGTATGAAGAGTCATTCAAACACATTGCACTTTCAACCTAGAAGATGCTGAATTGTCATAATTGCAACCGCAGTGCTTCACAATTGCCTTAAACAGAATAGCTGCCCAGATCCTGGCATTGAGGATGACCCAGATGTTACCATGATTGAGGCAGACAATGACAGAAATGGACAAGCCTGCAGAGAGAATTTTCTCACAACAAAGATGGCTTAAGTGATTGACGCAAACAATAGCCATGGATTGGTAACAAAGGTTTTTGATTCAGGAATGGAAATATCAGGACCTCGTACTGCTGAGGCTTAATGTTTCTCTCTTGCTTCATAACCAACTCAACATAAAGGATTTGCATCTTCATATCATGCTTTTACATTAGCTTGTGCTCATTAAATTCCATGGCCAGTTTCTCATGCATTCTCAGCCTCTTGTCTTTGTCCTCCAATCTTCCCTCCTGGCTGCTGCAGATGTAGGGGGCTGACCTTCATCCTCTTAAGAGAAGTCTCCTCCAAACTATGGCGATCATCCGCCTCTAGAAAATTATTACATTGCTGCCTTAGAGAACATTAGTTCATTACATTTTTATTATGGGAGTGCAAGAGATGACTGACAACATGACATATTCTCTGCAGTCTGGGGATGGCACATGTTGAATGAATGTGTCCTACCATATGAGGATTGAAACGTTCCCCCATCTAAACTGTCCAAATGGTCATCATCTGGGATACTTTCCATTGGTTGCTGGCTATCAATTATCCCGGTAAAGTCCCCCAGCTCATCTGTCTCTGGTCTTAACAGTCTTAACACTCCCTACGAGCAAAAGCATTTGTCTTTAAGTAGATTTTTGTTGTTCCACAGGACCTTAGAAACATGAGACAATATAGCAATTATATTAGAAATTATGTATAACATTGTTACATTTCTGTCACACATATATTTAGGCCCCACTGTTATGCAATAACTAACATTTCAAAGTGACTCTGATTTGTAAAAGTGGGCCAACAATAAATAGTGTCTTAGATGAAGTTGTTGGAGCTTCCTTTTGTTTAATTTTCATTTTAATTCATTACACATGGTAGTCCAGGCATTCTTCTCGTTTTCTGTTGAATCATGCTGTTTGTTGTCAATAATTGGGTGGTTTGACATAATTCGCTGAAGAGTGTTTTGTATATCAAATTAATCTTTTACCTCTGTCCATTGTTTTTTTTTAGGTGACTTGCTCCAATTCCACACAATGCTTGTGTATTAGTGTCCCATCCCGGGTTATTGTAGCATCCTCAGATTAGCACCAAGTGCACATCGTTAATCTAAGCAGGCTTCACAAAGATGAATTTGTTAGGCCTTATTTACCTTAACTGGGACTCCTTAATCTAGAACTAATACATCTGAAGTTAATAACATCTCAGAAAGTGTTTTGTAAATCTGGATTAATTTAAGTAGAACTAGCTTAGTCCTGACTTAAATCAAATCACATTTGATTTGTCACATACACATGGTTAGCAGACATTTGCGAGTGTAGCCTAATGCTTGTGCTTCTAGTTCCCGCAGTGCAGCAATGTCTAACAGGTAATCTAACAATTCCACAACTACCTAATACACACAAATCTAATGGAATAAGAATATATACATTATAAATATATGGATGAGCAATGACTGAGCGGCATAGGAAAGATGCAATAGATGGTATAAAATATCATATATACATATGAGATGAGTCATGCAAGATGTATGTAAGCATCATTATTAAAGTGACTATTGATCCATTTATTAACGTGGCCAATGATTTCAAGTCTACACCGCCCATAACAGGCAGCAGCCACTCAGTGTTAGTGATGGCTTTTTAATAGTCTGATGGCCCTGAGATCGAAGCTGTTTTTCAGTCTCTCGGTCCCAGCATTGATGTACCTGTACTGACCTCGCCTTCGGGATGGTTGCAGGGTGAACAGGCAGTTGCTTGGGTGGTTGTTGTCCTTGATGATCTTTTTGGCCTTCCTGTGACATCGGGTGCTGTAGGTGTCCTGGAGGGCAGGTAGTTTGCTCCCGGTGATGCGTTGTGCAGACCGAACCACCCTCTGGTGAGCCCTGCGTTTATGGGCGGCGTAGTTGCTGTACCAGGCGGTGATGCAGCCCGACAGGATGCTCTCAATTGTGCATCTGCAAAAGTTTGTGAGGGTTTTAGGTGACAAGCCACATTTCTTCAGCCTTCTGAGGTTGAAGAGGCACTGTTGCACCGCCTTCACCACATTGTCTGTGTGGGTGAACCTTTTCAGTTTGTCCGTGGTGTGTACACTGAGGACCTTAACTTTCCACCTTCTCCCCTGCTGTCCCGTTGATGTGGATAGGGGGGTGCTCCCTCTGCTGTTTCTTGAAGTCCACGATCATCTCCTTTGTTTTGATGACGTTGAGTGAGTTTATTTTCCTGACACCACAGGAAAGTGCCCTCACCACCTCCCTATAGGCTGTCTCGTCGTTGTTGGTTATCAAGCCTACTGCTGTTATCATCTGCAAACTTGAGTGGAAGCGTGCATGGCCACGGAGTCATGGGTGAACAATTAAATTCTATACAGTGACTGAGCAAACAGTTAATGGCACTAGCAGAGCATATCCCTGGTGAGTGTGCATATTCACTGTCTATCATTGGTTCATTGTCACTTGAAAGCTGTATTAAAAAAAGATTCTGTAGAAATAAATATTAGCCTAAATGATGAATATCCATTTTACTCATCACATTAGGAATAGAAGGCTTCAAATTTTTGGGGGTGAAAATGAGCTCCCCCAACTCACGCGCCACCTATGAGCAGGACATTGAGGTCTAAATGCACTAATGTTGTTCCTTTGCTAATGCTCCCCCCCCCCCCCCCACTCCATCGACTACTGAAAGTATTAAAATAACATGTATCCACCAATCCAAAGAGGGGAATAGGTGGGAGTTTGAAAGCCCGCTATTCCACTCTGGACAAAGAATCCCATTGTTGCTCTGTCAGAAGGGCTACAATTTTTGTATTTTATTAGGATCTGGATTTAGCTGTTGCAAAAGAAGCAGCTTCTCTTCCTGGGATCCATACAAAACACAATACCTAATGACATAATACAGAACATCAATGGACAAGAACGGCTTAAAGACAGAACTACATAAAAAAAAAAAGTTTAAAGGCACACGTAGCCTTCATATCAATGCATACACAACTATCTAGGTCAAATAGGGGAGATGCGTTGTGCTGATTTGTGTTTTTAAAATCAGGTTTGCTGTTTTATTTGAGCAATATGAGATGGAATTTCCTTCAATTAGGGCTCTATATAATTCTATTCCCTTTCTTGAATTTGTTCTGCATTTGGGAACTGTGAAAAGACCCCTGGTGGGATAAGTGTGTGTCAGAGCTGTGTGTAAGTTGACTATGCAAACAATTTGGGATTTTCAACACAATGTTTCTTATAAAAAGAAGTGATGCAGTCAGTCTCTCAACTCTTAGCCAAGAGCCAATATTATTATCAGCCTTCTGATTACAATGAAAGCAAAACGTGCCGCTCTGTTTTGGGCCAGCTGCAGCTTCACTAGGTATTTCCTTGCAGCACTGGACCACACAACTGGACAATAATCAAGATTAGTCAAAACTAGAGCCTGCATAACTTGCTTTTGGAGTGTGGTGTCAAAAAAGCGGAGCATCGCTTTGTTACGGACAGACCTCTCCCCATCTTTACAACCATTGAATCTATATGTTTTGACCATGACAGTTTACAATCTAAAGTAATGCCAAGTAATTTAGTCTCCTCAACTTGTTCAACAGCCACACCATTCATTACCAGATTCAGCTGAGGTCAAGCACTTAAGGAAGGATTTGTACCAAATACAATGCTCTTAGATTTAGAGATGTCCAGGACCACTTTTACTGGCCACCCATTCCAAAACAGACTGCAACTCTTTAAGGGTTTCAGTGACTTCATTAGCTGTGGTTGCTGATGCGTATATGGTTGAATCATCAGCGTACATGGACACACATGTTTTGTTTAATGCCAGTGGCAAGTCATTGGTAAAAATAGAAATAGGGCCTAGAGAGCTGCCCTGCGGTACACCACACTTTACATGTTTGACATTCGAGACCCTCCCATTAAAGAAAAGTTCTATTAGATGGCTCTGAATCCACGATATGGCAGAGGTTGAACAGCCATAACACGGTTTTTTCAACAACAGGTTATGGTCAATAATATCAGACTGCACTGAAATCTAACAGTACAGCTCCCACAATCTAATTATTATCAATTTCTTTCAACCAATCATCAGTCATTTGTGTCAGTGCAGTTCATGTTGAGTGTCCTCTATAACGTGCTGAAAGTCTGTTAATTTGTTTACAGAGAAATACCATTGTATTTGGTTGAACACCATTTCTTTCAACAGTGTGTTATGAGCTGGCAGCAAGCTTATATGTCTGCTGTTAGAACCAGTAAAGGCCACTTTACCACTCTTGGGTAGTGAAATTACTTTGGCTTCCCTCCAGGTCTGAGGACAAAGATTTTTAATCTGAGCCTAGAGGAAAGTATGAAAGATAGGAGTGGCTATGGAATCAGCTACCATTCTCAGGAGCTTTCCATCCAAGTTGTCAATGCCAGGAGGGTTATCATTTATTGATAACAATCATTTTTCCACCTCTCCCACTAACTTTACAGCATTCAAACTTGCAATGCTTTTCTTTTCATTATTTGTTTTATGCATGACAGTCCAGTACAACATTGGTTCCCAAAGACCC
Organism: Oncorhynchus kisutch; assembly: GCF_002021735.2. NCBI lineage: Eukaryota > Metazoa > Chordata > Actinopteri > Salmoniformes > Salmonidae > Oncorhynchus > Oncorhynchus kisutch. The sequence goes on from NC_034186.2 coordinate 30,525,868, forward strand.
ATAAATGAATACACAACTCCTTGTACCTTGACACGAATGGGGTATGGTGGTCGACAACCTTACAGAGTTTCAATTCTTTCAGCAAAAAAACAAATCACTGCGTTTGCAGTGGGCTAATGAGCTAAAACACTAGAGAATTGGAACCACATTGCCTGGTCTGATGTATCCCGGTTCCTGCTGTTTCACGCTGATGGGAGGACTAGGGTATGGAGAAAACAATACATCCATCAGGTGCATCCCTTCATGTCTGCAATGTATCCATATGCAAATAGATTGGTTTCAGCAGGATGACGCCACAAGGCTAGGATTGTCCAGGAATGGTCCCACAAACATGACAGTGAATTTGGTTTACTGCGGTTGCCTGCCCAGTCACCAGATCTCAATCCAATTGAGCATCTGTGGGATGAGATTGAATGAGATATTCACAGTAGAGATCCACTACAAGCCAACTTGACACAATTGTGGGAAGCATTGGAGTTATTATTGGACAGCACCACTGTGGAACACTTTCGAGTCCATGCCCCGGTGAATTGAGGCTGTTCTAAGGGCAAAATGCATATTTAGGTGTTCCTAATGTTTAGTACACTTAGTGTATGTAGGACTGAGAAATATAAACGTGTGATGTCCGCTAAATTAACATGTTAATTTCACTGACCTGGCGCAGGCATAGCCTCCGCTACTATAGCATAAAGCATTCTTTCTTAGTATTCTGTCTTGTCTATTATATTTTTTTATGACCTTCCTATACAACATATTAATGGATTACTTTGTGTATATTACATGGATTTATTAGACTGGTGGCCATTGGTACTCCAAGTCCTGACTGTTCTACTGTTAAACGGTGCAACAGACTTTCATGGCGCATTGAGGATGAAATGCTCAGTTTGTCTTTCACGATATTGATCTAAAAGTAGGCCTACTGTTACTGTAATTTCACATCTAGGAAAAGTCAGGGACAGGTGGGTTGAAGGTTATTTTAATAAAGTCATTGAAATGACGTCCAACTATAGGCCTAAGAGCGTGTCCTGTTTAACGTACCTGATTGGCGTGAAGGCCTACGTCAACATACAGTGCATTTGGAAATTATTCAGACCCCTTGACTTTTCCCACATTTTGTTCTATCCTCCTACACTTCTTGATTTTTCTTATTGTTATTATAATTATTCTTATTTTAATAATTGTAAGTAATGTCATTATCATTAGTAGACTAATAGCCTTCTATAACCACCATTGAGCAGTAGGCCTAAGAGCATGCCTTTTACAGTAGCATATGTATAGCCTACCTAAAACATCTGTTAATACATTTCAAGTCCCTTAAAAATAGAAATCAACTCGACAAGTCTATTGTCCTGCTTCCTTTGTATTCCAATTAATTGATTGAATAGGTATGGCTGCCAAATAATTTACACCTGGCTCATAGCTTTGTAGCGTATTTACAGTGCACTTTCAGTCTGTTGAGAAGTGCATCCCAAGCTTTCTGTAGTACATTTTATTTATCAACAATTACATTGAGCAAAGGGCACTCACATCGGCCATTCACAGTGAGTGCATACACCTATACTCGGCCCAACCCTGACCATCTCCTCCCTCACCCCCTTCAACGAGTCATTCTCCGCCTGACTCTACCATTGCCACCGACTGCATCTTTCTGTTAACATTCCGGTCTCAAATAAATCATTACATGTAATCATATACGTATTAACCATAAGAAGCCCCTTCTGTCTCTCTGCTTGGTAACAGGGTTAATTACACGTGATTACAGTGTTAAAACAGAAACGACTCAAAGGTTAACAGTTCAGGCATTCATTCCAAGTGGTTAAGGTTAGGGGAAGGCTTAAAACAAAATAATAAACAATATATTGATATAAATATCTTGTTATATCAGCTATCGACTTTCATTAGGTTATTAGAAGGCTATTTCAAAGCGATTTTGAGTTGTCAATGTGTAAATATATATATATATATATATATATATATATATATATATATATATATATATATATATATAAATCTGAAAAATATGAATAACATTCCACCCATGAGGCCACTAGGTCATTTGACTGCAGGAAAGGGCTACCCTTATGAATGAATAAATGATTACATTGAAGAAATAAGGGGCTTCGTGTTCCATTACCAAACAGAATACGCAAAAAAATATATATATATATATATATATATATATATATATATATATATATATATATATATAAAAAAAAAATATATATATATATATATATATTTTTTAGCGTATTCTGTTTGGTAATGGAACACGAAGCCCCTTATTTCTTCAATGTAATCATTTATTCATTCATAAGGGTAGCCCTTTCCTGCAGTCAAATGACCTAGTGGCCTCATGGGTGGAATGTTATTCATATTTTTCAGATTTTCATAATCAACATTGTTTATTCAACATTGAAAATCCAGTGTTTCGATGTCTAACAGTTTTGTTATTTCAGTCTTCTGTGATGTATATAATGTGTAATATTGGGATGCAAACTCAATTTAATACATTTCAGCTCTATCTGACATGGTACGGGTGTCTTTTTAAACTTTTTTTAAGCCCATAACAATGTGTGTGAGGTGCATACTTTTTAAAATTTCAAAGTAGATTTGTTTTAAGACTACCACGAAACACTGGCAATACTAGACCTTGATTTAGCCCACTGCAGTAAAAGGTTATTAAACCGATAGGTCTTAGGGCTGCAGTAAATTTTATAAGATTACCAGGTTCATTTTTCAAAAGATTTTACTGCCTGTAGTATGTAGGCCTACAGTAGAGAGGGGGTAACCGATTTTATAGCTTTAATATGCTTGTTCTCAACATTGATGAAAAATTAACTCTATAGGCTAATAGGTGTGTTGGAAAAATTACAAGCTTGCAACACGTATCGGATTCTTCATTAGGATTTATTCGATTTAATTTGTTGACATTCATTTACCATAAAGTCACAAATAATTGGAACACAAACAACATGAGCATATTAACTTGGTGAAAAATGTTGTTTAGTGAAGATGTTCAGAAACAATGTGTCGGTACTTATTTGTGCCTTTGGTTCAAAATGAGTCAAAATAGCCTAAATGAATCAATTAAATTGTCTAAATAAATTGTTACATGTAAAATATTGTCTGACATTCTGCTAATTTTCTGATCTATTAAACATTCGATCTCCATACAGTTTTCTGTTTCCAAAACTAAGATCTGTAACAGAGTGGACTGCGTTTTGGAGACTTTCTAAAAGTTTCTAAAATGTGCATTGTTTAAAAGGAGTGGAAGGGCGATTGGAGTTATTGCACCCGCGTACTTCACAGAGTAGGCGTTCCCTAATAGAAATATGCAAACAAATGCTAGAACATGCCAGTAGGATCTCACTAGCTCATGCTTGGCTCTGCACACTTCCTTGCTTGTTCTGCCCACTAGAATTTGAATTTGCTCCCATTGGAAATGACAGGCTCTGGTCTGTCTTGGGTTAGTTATACAAAACTTTACTAATAGGCTACAGTCCAGTTACCGCTACTTCTGACAAAGTAGGAAAAAATAGTATTTTCACGGGTGTGAGTTGTTGTGCACGCGGAACAGAAGAGCAAGTCTTACACAGTTCTGAATTCATTCCTCTTCATCCTCATTCAGTTCATTCATTATTCAATCGTGCAGTCGTGCACAATTATCAGTTTCTATCACCTATTCATTGACGTTATTCATTCAGCAAGGAGAGAGACAAATAAGTGCCTAGGTACTAGAGGTCGACCGATTATGATTTTTCAACGCCGATACCGATTATTGGAGGACCAAAAAAGCCGATACGAATTAATCGGACGACTTTAGAAATAAAAATGTATTTGTAATAATGACAATTACAACAATACTGAATTAACACTTATTTTAACTTAATATAATACATCAATAAAATCTATTTGGCCTTAAGTAGATAATGAAACATGTTCAATTTGGTTTAAATAATGCAAAAACAAAGTGTTGGAGAGGAACGTAAAAGTGCAATATGTTCTATGTAACAAAGCTAACGTTTCAGTTCCTTGCTCAGAACATGAGAACATATGAAAGCTGGTGGTTCCTTTTAACATGAGTCTTCAATATTCCCAGGTAAGAAGTTTTAGGTTGTAGTTATTATAGGACTATTTCTCTCTATACCATTTGTATTTCATTAACCTTTGACTATTGGATGTTCTTATAGGCACTTTAGTATTGCCAGTGTAACAGTATAGCTTCCGTCCCTCTGCTCGCTCCACCCTGGGCTCGAACCAGCAACACAACGACAACAGCCACCACATCGAAGCAGCGTTACCCATGCAGAGCAAGGGAAACAACCACCCCAAGGCTCAGAGCGAGTGACGTTTGAAACACTATTAGCGCGTGCTAACTAGCCAGCCATTTCACTTTGGTCACACCAGCCTCATCTCGGGAGTTGATAGGCTTGAAGTCAAAAACAGAACGCACGAATGTGCTGTTTGAATGAATGTTTACTTGCCTGCTTCTGTCTACCACCGCTCAATCAGATACTTAGATGCTTGTATGCTCAGTCAGATTATATGCAACACAGGACACGCTAGATAATATCTAGTAATATCATCAACCATGTGTAGTTAACTAGTGATTATGATTGTTTTTTATAAGATACGTTTAATGCTAGCTAGCAACTTACCTTGGCTTACTACATTTGCGTGACATGCAGTCTCCTTGTGGAGTGCAACGAGAGAGAGGCAGATCGTTATTGCATTGGACTAGTTAACTGTAAGGTTGCAAGATTGGTTCCCCGAGCCGACAAGGTGAAAATCTGTCGTTCTACCCCTGAACGAGGCAGTTAAACCACCGTTTCTAGGCCGTCATTGAAAATAAGAATGTGTTCTTTAACTGACTTGCCTAGTTAAATAAAGGTGTAAAAAAATTATAATAAATTGGCAAAGCGGCGCCCAAAAATACCGATTTCCGATTGTTATGAAAACTTGAAATCGGCCCTAATTAATCGGCCGACCTCTACTAGGTACCGACTCTTTTTCATTGTGTGTTGCGCAATGACACAGTAATGCAATGTAATGTACTATACCACAATTTACCTCAATGTCCCACTGCATAGTCTCAACTTACTTCAACCCCCTCTCTCTCCTCCAATCAAGATACTACGTTATTGTGTTTACCAAAAACTGTTGTGCGTCACGCCATCTAGCTTCTCTCTTTGTATTACAGAACATTCCATTCATTTAGCCAAATGATGGGAAGCAGAACAAGAGGTGAACAGTAAATAATTCACATCCTTTGTAGGAATCCTGAAGAGCAGTTTGGAGTTGTGTTTTTAGGAATGTGATAATGAATAAGCAGAGAGGAAATGGAGTCATGTCATCTGCTGCTTGTTAGACACACTGCTAGTGCCTGTCTGAACACTGTCACCTTGCTGAAGGCTCTCGGGTTTTTCCACTGCCCATCTCTGTATCTCTCTGTGCCTGGCTATCCGTAATAAGACATGCTCTAGAGAATGGCCTCTTTGTGCACTAATGGCCCAGGAGTTGCACTTTGCTTTCAGCCAGAGGAGCCACTCTACCTTCCTGGGGAGAAGGGAAGCATTAGGCCCTAATTGGGTTGTGAGAACGTGCCATGTCATGGCCTGTTTGGGCTCAGTGTTGAACACTCAGGCACTGCACAGGTTTCTGACCTGCCTGGGCCTCAAACCACCACATTCACACCAAGAGTTCAGATTTTCCCAGTTCATATTATGCGAATGAGGGAAATCATAACCATGAGGACTATCAAAACGGAAGTGTTTTTGCTGTACAGAACAATAGTTTTATTGGTCTCCAAGTTATGTAAGTGTTCAATATATTATATTAGTGTTAATGATTTGCTGTTGCTATCACTTCATCAGCAATGTCTGTAGCTTATATCACACTCAAGACTGACCCCAGTAATGATGGTTTTTGTTATGACAGATGGTGTATCCTCTCATGAGACTGCATCCCTCTGTTAGTAAGGAGTGGCCATGTTTGGGATGCACTGTAAATGGCACACAGAGATGGCACATAGCTTGCAGGTCACAGATAGGTGTGGAACTGACCAAACAGTGCATCCTCACTGTCACACAAAGAGCTTAAGGTAGAAGGGAGATGCATCATTAGGTCTTTACATGCCATGCAACCAAGTGGTATCTACTACTGTTTTCACGTAGGATTTACTATATTTTTCCTGTAACAAAAAATTGTGCAATGTTTTATATGACCCCCTTAGAAACAGGCCCATTATTACCACATTCTTGCCTGCATACGCCTTTTATACCACTTGTGTGCATGTCGGAATGCTGGGGACCAGTGGTAGTAGTGGTGTGCAGATGTAGGTGGGCGTCGATTTGAATAATTCCATTTAAATATACACCAAAAATAAATCCATTATTTGTTTGTTTAGGCAGGTCTTAAGAAACATACGAATAATAAAATGCATTTTCGAAAGGCAAGAATATAGCATATTTTAAGTTTTAATGTCAAATGAAATCGATAGCTCCTTATTTTGTTCATTTAATAGACAAGTAACACCTACCCGATCACAGTCAACACGCATATATTTTATAATGGAATATAACAGAATAAAATACATATTTTCCCACACAACCTGTCACGGGAACGTGTTGAACCGCTGTAAAAAAATAAAAAAAAAATAAAAAATTGAAACGGAGCCCAAGCCCATACTTTTTTATGCACGTTTCGCTCCACTTTGTTAGGGAGCAGGCGTAGGGTCTTACCTTCAGCATGATACCGATTTGAAAATAATAGCCATCATATTTTAATTGAATCTTTTACTTAAAAAAAAAAACTTTAATCCCTTTTTTTTCTCCCCAATTTCGTGGTATCCAATTGGTAGTTAGTCTTGTCTCAGCGCTGCCACTCTATGGACTCAGGAGAGGTGAAGGTCGAGAGCCGTGCGTCCTCTGAAACACAATCCAACCAAGCCGCACTGCTTCTTGACACAATGCCCTCTTAACCCGGAAACCAGCCACAGTAATGTGTCGGAGGAAACACCGTGCACCTGGAGACCGTGTCAGCGCGCACGGCTCGCCACAGGAGTCGCTAGTGCGCGATGGGACAAGGATATCCCTGCCAGCCAAACCCTCCCCTAATCCCTAACCCGGACGATGCTGAGCCAATTGTGGGCCGCCCCATGGATCTCCCGGTCGCGGCCGGCTGCAACAAAGTCTGGACTCAAACGCAGAAACTGCAGAAACTCTTGTTCATATTTCACAACCTCTGTGGGCTTTTGAGCAAAATAATAGACCTTCACTTGAAGCAACATCATTGCATACTAAATGTATCTGATCAGAGAGAGATCATATTTGTTTGCTACAAATAGATGAGCGACAGTGCATTCGGAAAGTATTCAGACCCCTTGACTTTTTCCACATTTTGTTACGTTACAGGCTTATTCTAAAATCAATCTACACAGAATTCTCCATAATGACAAAGCGAGGACAGTTTTTAAAAAACATGTTTGCTAATTTAGGGATGGTCACTCTGACAGCGCTCCAGAGTTCCTCTGTGGAGATGGGAGGACCTTCCAAACGGGACATGCCATCTCTGCAGCACTCCACCAATCAGGCCTTTATGGTAGAGTGGCCAGACAGAAGCCACTCCTCAGTAAAATGCAAATGACAGACTGCTTGGAGTTTGCCAAAAGGCACCTAAAGACTCTCAGACCAGAATAATAATGAAGACAAACTATGAAATATTACATATGGAATCATGTAGTAATCAAAAAGTGTTCAACAAATCAAAATATATTTGAGATTATTCAAAGTATCCTCCTTTTGCCTTGAAGACAGCTTTCCACACAGTGACTGCTACTGTCATTTAGACAGGTTACCTTTGAGTTCTTGGGCACAGGGACTATGGTGGTCTGCTTGAAACATGTATACTGAACAAAAATATAAAAGCAACATGCAACACTTTCAACTATTTTACTGAGTTACATATGAGAAAATAAATTAATTGCAATAAATGAATTAGGCCTTAATCTATGGATTTCACAGGCGAGCAGCCATGTATGGGCCCGGGAGGGCATGGAGCCAGGCCCAGCCAATAAGTTTTTACCCACAAAAGGGCTTTATTACAGACATACAGTGGGGCAAAAAAGTGTTTAGTCAGCCACCAATTGTGCAAGTTCTCTCACTTAAAAAGATGAGAGGCCTGTAATTTTCATCATAGGTACACTTCAACTTTGACAGACAAAATGAGAAGAGAAAATCCAGAAAATCACATTGTAGGATTTTTTAATGAATTTATTTGCAAATTATGGTGGAAAATAAGTATTTGGTCACCTACAAACAAGCAAGATTTCTGGCTCTCACAGACTTGTAACTTCTTCTTTAAGAGGCTCCTCTGTCCTCCACTCGTTACCTGTATTAGTGGCACCTGTTTGAACTTGTTATCAGTATGAAAGACACCTGTCCACAACCTCAGTCACACTCAACTCCACTATGGCCAAGACCAAAGAGCTGTCAAAGGACACCAGAAACAAAATTGTAGACCTGCACCAGGCTGGGAAGACTGAATCTGCAATAGGTAAGCAGCTTGGTTTGAAGAAATCAACTGTGGGAGCAATTGCTAGGAAATGGAAGACATACAAGACCACTGATAATCTCCCTCGATCTGGGGCTCCAAGAACGGTGAGCAAAAATCCCAGAACCACACAGGGGGACCTAGTGAATGACCTGCAGAGAGCTGGGACCAAAGTAACAAAGCCTACCATCAGTAACACACTACGCCGCCAGGGACTCAAATCCTGCAGTGCCAGATGTGTCCCCCTGCTTAAGCCAGTACATGTCCAGGCCCCTCTGAAGTTTTCTAGAGAGCATTTGGATGATCCAGAAGAAGATTGGGAGAATGTCATATGGTCAGATGAAACCAAAATATAACTTTTTGGTAAAAACTCAACTCGTCGTGTTTGGAGGACAAAGAATGCTGAGTTGCATCCAAAGAACACCATACCTACTGTGAAGCATGGGGGTGGAAACATCATGCTTTGGGGCTGTTTTTTGCAAAGGGACCAGGACGACTGATCCGTGTAAAGGAAAGAATGAATGGGGCCATGTATCGTGAGATTTTGAGTGAAAACCTCCTTCCATCAGCAAGGGCATTGAAGATGAAACGTGGCTGGGTCTTTCAGCATGACAATGATCCCAAACACACCGCCCGGGCAACGAAGGAGTGGCTTTGTAAGAAGCATTTCAAGGTCCTGGAGTGGCCTAGCCAGTCTCCAGATCTCAACCCCATAGAAAATCTTTGGAGGGAGTTGAAAGTCCATGTTGCCCAGCAACAGCCCCAAAACATCACTGCTCTAGAGGCGATCTGCATGGAGGAATGGGCCAAAATACCAGCAACAGTGTGTGAAAACCTTGTGAAGACTTACAGAAAATGTTTTACCTCTGTCATTGCCAACAAAGGGTATATAACAAAGTATTGAGAAACTTGTTATTGACCAAATACTTATTTTCCACCATAATTTGCAAATAAATCCATAAAAAATCCTACAATGTGATTATCTGGATTTTTTTTTCTTCTCATTTTGTCTATCATAGTTGAAGTGTACCTATGATCATTACAGGCCTCTCATCTTTTTAAGTGGGAGAATTTGCACAATTGGTGGCTGACTAAATACTTTTTTGCTCCACTGTACTCCTCAGTTTCATCAGCTGTCTGGGGTGCTGGTCTCAGACGATCCCACAGGTGAAGAAGCCAGATGTGTAGGTCCTGGGCTGGTGTGGTTACACAGGGTCTGCAATTGTGAGGCCAGTTGGACTTACTGCCATATTCTCTAAAACAACATTGGAGGTGGCTTATGGTAGAGAAATTAACATTCAATTCTTTGGCAACATCTCTTGTGGATATTCCTGCAGTCAGCATGCCAATTGCACGCTCCCTCAACTTGAGACACCTGTGGCATTGTGCTGTGTGACAACTGCATTTCTCCTTTGCCAAAACTCTTGGCAAAGTAGAAATGCACCCTAACAGGGATGTAAGCACATTTGTGCACAAAATTGTAGAAAATTACACATTTTGTGTGTATGGAAAATTTCTGGGACCTTTTTTTATTTCAGCTCATGAAACGTGGGACCAACTCTTTACATATTGCGTTTTATATTTTTGTTCAGTATAGGTATTAGATTGTCAGGAGGAGTTTGAAAATGTCAGTGAAGCTGGTCAGCGCATGCTCGGGAGTACTCATCCTGGTAATCCACCTGGCCTTGTGAATGTTAACCTGCTTAAAGGTCTTACTCACATCGGCTATGGAGAGCGTGATCACACAGTCGTCTGGAACAGCTGGTGCTCTCGTATGATTCAGTGTTGCTTGCCTCAACGCAACCCAGGAAGGTATTTAGTGCATCTGGTAGGCTCGTGTCACTGGGCAGCTTACGGCTGGGTTTCTCTTAATTCGTAGTAGTTTACAAGCCCTGCCACATCCGACAAGTGTCAGAGCCGGTGTAGTAGAATTCGATCTTGGTCCTGTATTGATGCTTTGCCGGTTCGTCGGAGAGGGCATAACGGGATTTCTTATAAGCGTCCAGATTAGTGTCCCGTTCCTTGAAAGCAACAGCTCTAGCTTTAGCTCAGTGCTGATGTTGCCTGTAATCCATGGCTTCTGTTTGGGATATGTACAGTTGTGGCCAAAAGTTTTGAGAATGACACAAATATACATTTTCACAGTCTGCTGCCTCAGTTTGAATGATGGCAATTTGCATGTACTCCAGAATGTTATGAAGAGTGAGCAGATGAATTGCAATTAACTGAAAAGTTCCTCTTTGCCATGCAAATGAACTGAATCCACCCAAAATATTGCCTCTGCATTTCAGCCCTGCCACAAAAGGACCAGCTGACATGTCAGTGATTCTCTCGTTAACACAGGTTTGAGTGTTGACGAGGACAAGGCTGGAGATCACTCTGTCATGCTGATTGAGTTCGAATAACAGACTGGAAGCTTCAAAAGGAGGGTGGTGCTTGGAATCATTGTTCTTCCTCTGTCAACCATGGTTTCCTGCAAGGAAACATGTGCCATCATCATTGCTTTGCACAAAAAGGGCTTCACAGGCAAGGATATATTTGAGCGCTACCATCAGTCCTGTGTCATGCCAACAGTAAAGCATCCTGAGATGCTGTGTGGGGTTGCTTCTCAGCCAAGGGAGTGGGCTCAATCACAATTTTGCCTAAGAACACAGCCATGAATAAATAATGGGACCATCACATCCTCCGAGAGCAACTTCTCCCAACCATCCAGGAACAGTTTGGTGACGAACAATGCCTTTTCCAGCATGATGGAGCACCTTGCCATACGGCAAAAGTGATTACTAAGTGGCCCGAGGAACAGAACATCAATATTTTGGGTCCATGGCCAGGAAACTCCCCAGACCTTAATCCCATTGAGAACTTGTGGTCAATCCTCAAGAGGCGGGTGGACAAACAAAACCCCACAAAGTCTGACAAACTTCAAGCTTTGATTATGCAAGAATGGGCTTCCATCAGTCCATGTGGCCCAGAAGTTAATTGACAGCATGCCAGGGCGGATTACAGAGGTCTTGAAAAAGAAGCGTCAACACTGCAAATATTGACTCTTTGCATCAACTTCATGTAATTGTCAATAAAAAGCCTTTGACACTTATGAAATGCTTGTAATTATACTTCAGTATTCCATAGTAACATCTGACAAATATCTAAAGACACTGAAGCAGCAAACTTCGTGAAAATGTATATTTGTGTCATTCTCAACTTTTGGCCACGACTGTACGTTCAGTGACTGTGGGGACAACGTTGTCGACGCAATTATTAATAAAGCCGGTGACTGATGTGGTAAACTGCTCAATCCCATCAGATGAGTCCTGGAACATATTCCAGTCTTTGCTAGCGAAACAGTCCTATAGCTTAGCATCCGCTTCATTGGACCACTGCTGTATTGAGCACGTCACTGGTACTTCATGTTTTAGTTTTTGCTTGTAAGCATGAATCGGGAGTATAGAGTTAGGGTCAGATTTGCCAGATGGAGGGAGAGCTTTGTGTCTGTGTGTGAGGTGATCTGGAGTTTTTTCACACCTAGTTGCAAAGGTGACATGCTGGTAAAAATGAGGTCAAACGGATTTCAGTTTTTCTGCAGTAAAGTCACCAGCCAGTAGGAGTGCCGCCCCTGGGTGAGCATGTTCTTGTTTACTTATGGCCCTATACAGCCCTTTGAGTACAGTCTTAGTTCCAGCATTGGTTTGTTGTGGTAAATAGACAGCTACGAAATGTATAGATGGAAACACTCTTGGTAAATAGTATGGTCTACAGCTTATCTGTTCGTCAGTGTGGAGGGCCTCTCTGGTCTTTTCAGTGTAAATGTCAGACGTTTTGTTTGCTCTGTGTCTTTGCTCTGAGGGTGCAGCCTGGCAACAGGCTGCGTCTCTCGTCAGGAGACCTGCCTTGATAGTCTCTTGCCCAGCGACGCACCAGACGGGTTGCAAGAACCCCCTTAGCAGCTGCAAAGGCACAGCACAATGAGCATGTAGTTAACTTGTTGGGCCAGATGAGGTGCTCTAGTCTTTCTTGTAGCTACAAAGTTACTACTAGGTGAAGCACTCTGTTGCTGTTGTAAATATTCCTATCTCGACTATGGCTCATCTGCTGTGTTTTGTGTGTTTTTCTTCTCAGCTCGAGATGCAGACGAACGGGAGAAGTGGATCCATGCCTTAGAGGGGACTATTCTCCGTCACACCCTCCAACTGCAGGTAAGTCACTCACTCATCTGTTCAGACCAGCTTCACTCGAGTAATACTGGGGGTACTAGTCCCAAGCCATTAAGTTCAGCTAAAGAGGAGAAAGATTTTGCTTTACTTTTTATTTGAAATAAGCTTTCTCAAATGGGGATAACTCTTGCTGCTGTTGCATTGTAAAACACATTTTTTGAAGTGTGTCTGTGTATTAACCTTCAGAGGGAACATAATTTGAACTGTATTTCTTCAATTTGTTCTTTTACCTAAGACCACAGGAAATAATAGAGGAACTGTTGAGAACATTAAGCAATAGCAGTTTATGTTTCACCTTTTGGAAGCATGTGTTGTCAAAATAACCTTTCATGCTATTTGTTGAGGTCTTTTGGATGCAGGAAATCGGGATATAGAATTAATATCATGCCTCTGTCAGCTTCATCGCAACTAGTAGCACTGGGACACTGATGGCAGGCAAAAGCACTCTTGTCCTAATCAGTGAACGGGTTAATTAGTCATCTGAGAATATAAGGAAATTAGTCTGGACACAGTAAGAGTGTCTATGTGTGGTTAGGAGCACGGTTTGGCTAGACTGTTGGCTGATGATGGGCATCATGTTTATCTATGAAAGCCTGTTTTTAAAGAGTGCTGTGTATTATTTGCTCTCTAAACTGCTAATTTCCATCTCTTATTTTGGTCTGTGCCCTTTGTGGCTCACAAATAGGTCTCCTTTCTCTCACCAGCCTTAATTCTACCCTCCAGTTGTTTATGTGCCTTTTGTTCTGCTTTCCTTCTCTAACCCACTCCTCCCCTCTGCTACCCCTCCCTCTGCCTCACTCTCTCCGATCCCCACCCAACACTGCTGACTGGCTGCCTGCTTGCAAACACTGTAAGCGTGGAGTCATAGCGGGGTCATGTGACCTGGACCAAATCAGAGTCCTGCTTACTCTTTCAGCCAGACATCTGCACCTCAGCCTTATCCAATCAGAGCAGCTGTTGTTGCTTGTCACATGGGCTTGTGCTGCCTTTTTTCTCTTTTTTTAAAAGAAAGTCTGTACTTCCTGTCAGAGAGAAGAGGATCCTGGATTAACTTTGCCTGCGTGTGCTGCTGCTCAGCTGATGTAGAACGTACCGCAGATGTACCAGACGATGCTTTTGGTGTTCCTGCTGGCAGTCTATAGGAGTGGAGAGTACTAGAACAGTCGTTGGTTTGCGTAAGGGAGGAGAGAGGAGCTTTAGGGTCAGCTTTGGCCTGTGCATTTTGACGAGGCATGTCCCTCAGAGCTCTGCGTCCTGTGAGTACCACACTGGGGGGAAATGTTTGGTTGGAGTGCGACAATGCAGTTAACTGGGTCATGCTGTGTGGAAAGCCTAACGGGGAGGTGTCTGAGTGAAGGGTGGGCTAGATTGGTGAGCTTTGAGGTTTTTTATTTTCAATGTCTGGTGGTTAGTGGGGGTGGGTGTGGTACACTAGCATAGCGAGGGATTGTCTGGTTAGACAAAGCTCTTTTTGGAACAGAATGTGTGAACATGCCAAAGCTGCAGATACAAGCCTACATGACTGTCCTCTGGTTTTATAAGCTGCTCTAGTCCAGCAGAAGGATCCCTTCCATCATGGTGATATGGGCTTGTGTTGACATAACAGAAATAGAGAGCAATAGGGACTCTTTCCCTCTTTGTTTGTAATGTTAACGGCTTTGTCCCTCTGCAATTATGAGGTCCGTGTCATATTGATAGCATTTTTCTTAACCTTTTGAACCTGAAATACAGCAGGGGCCCGCTCAACAGTTTTTGGTATGTAAGTGTATGGTAGGACTTTTCTATGTGAAAATTGGGATGGAATGATTTTGGTCAGTGGGGTAAAGAAATTACTCTAAAAGTCTGACATGAATAGAGGGAAACTCCTGTTCTATGTCATGTGTCTTTGGATGCAGGTGTTCAAACAATACAGCTTCTCACAGGTGTCAAAATCAGTCCATGTTGTGATACCTCACCCTCACTCCAAGCCCGCACTATTACTGTCGTAAACATAACCATGAGCATGCATTTCCCCGCAAGTAGGTTGACGTCGCTTTCAAATTCAGAATCTACAGTCGTGGACAGGATTTATTTTTTTATTCAGTTGATTTCCTTGCTACCCATTCACATCGCTCCGGCCAAACACACACGTTTCTTCTCCACCTTGAGTCTGGATTTGAACTCCTCATCTTCTCGAATGTGAACGCATTGGTCCCAGAAATCAATGGCTTGGGCCAGAGCCTGAACACATGTGGGTAAAGCGGTGTTTCCAGAATAGTCATTGGCTTTGATACTCTGATTGGTGTGTGTTGTTTTGTACCAAGCCCTTCACTTTGACGTAAGCAGAAATGACTACGTTGGCAGTCTCAGACTGAATGTATGTAGTGATAGGGCAGCAGAATTAAATTCAGTATGAGTCGTCAGGCAAGGATTTGATATCCGGCGTTTGTATTTATTAGGAATTCTCTTTTCTGCCTCTTCAAATGTTGTTGATAGAGGAAGAACAAGAGAGACACCGGAGCTGTCTGTTTCTTAGACACAAAATGAAGCTGTGTAGATGTCTGCTTGGCCACAAACACAAAAAAAACACCCACGAGAATCCCGATGCCCTCAGTCCTGGGACTGTGACCACTTAAGGTTATATATATATATATATATATATACATTTTTTATTTTATTTTTTTTTAAATTTTTTGCAGCTTTTTTTTTCTCCCCCAAATTTCATCGTATCCAATTGGTAGTTAGTCTTGTCTCATCTCTGCAACTCCCATAAGGACTCGGGAGAGGCGAAGGTTGAGAGCCGTACGTCCTCCGAAACACAACCCAACCAAGCCGCACTGCTTATTGACACAATGCCCGCTTAACCCGGAAGCCAGCCACACCAAATTGTCGGAGGAAACACTGTACACCTGGCAACCGTGTCAGCGTGCATGCGCCCGGCCCGTAACAGGAGTCACGAGAGCGTGATGTGACAAGGACATCCCTGCCGGCCAAACCCTCCCCTCTAACCCGGACGACGCTGGACCATGGGTCTTCCGGTCGCGGCCGGCTGCAACAGAGCCTGGACTTGAAACCAGGATCTCTAGTGGCACAGCCTTAGACCACTGCACCACTTGGGAGGCCCTTCACTTAAGGTTTTTAAAGAGGAGACGGATGTATTTTTCTGTTTACCCCAAGCTCTAAAGAGCACTAATGCCAGACTCTTCTTCCCCACAGATTGAAAGGGGACTATTCTTTAGCTTAGCAAAGTACCTGTTTTTATTTTATTTTGCTCAGGCACCTCTTTAGCCACCAACACTAAGCAACTTGCTTCTATATTGATAGCGAACCACCTTTGATCCTAAAGGAATTTCAGAAAAAAAGGCCCAGACTTTGGTCTCTTTTAAAGCTTGTTATGTTTTTACAGTTTACACTTTAGACAACGCTGGGGTTAATGTGTGTTAATGGCTTTTCTTCACATCCCTGTACGATACATTTCAGTTGAGAAACAGGCATCGTCCAAAGGCACCTGCCAAACCATAGGACATGCTAAGACCAGAGCAATACTGAGAGAGGGGAGTATATGATTTACTTACAGCAGTGGTTATGGATGGGTTTTATGAGTTGTAATATTGTAAGGTTCGACTGCTTTGGTTAAGCATTCGTTTTCAGGTATTTTTGAGGAAGTTGTTGGATATTTCATTTCTGTATTTTAGCAAAGCTAACTTCCAGGTAGTGAAGGGACTGTTCTTGATTTGTTATCAGCAGGTATGGTCAGGCAGGCTAGCAGGCAAAGTCTACTTACTGGAAGCTTCTCCCAAACAGTTGCTGTTTTGTGCTGCTACTTCCTGCTTTTTTAAAGCCCCTCCAGGAGAATATTTAACTTTTTAAAATCTGCTAACAAACTTTCAGAGTAGAGGTGCACTGGCAGTAAAAATCTTTGTCAGAAATAGGTTACTGGTGGAAGCAGAAAACTGTCATACTGTGCTGTGAAGTTCTGCTCTTTTGTCATTTTCTATTTTAGGAGGCAGAGACAGGATTTGTTCCAAGTGTCCAAGACTTCGAAAAGAAACTTGCAGAGGCTGACGCGTACCTACAAATTCTAATTGATCAGTTAAAGGTGAGCCTTTTTCACATTTGAGTGACTAAGTATGACAGTGACTTTCATAATAACGGTGACTGACTCGTCACTGCATCATCGATGAATGTGTTTTTATTCGGCTCCTGATTTGAGTGTATCCTCTTCAGCTTCTCAAACATCTCCTCTCTTCCAGCTCTTTGATGAAAAAATCAAGGATTGCAAAGAAGATGAGTCGCGCAGAGTGAGTGATATGTTTCTTCTCTTGTCACCAGAACTGTGGCTGATAATTATTGACTCATAGATTTTCTGTCAGTTTTTTAGTAGCTGTGATTCACTTCCTTATTGAGATCATGAGTTTAGTTTTAGGTCAGTTTGGAACATTTAAACTCTAGGTTATTTAATATGGTGAAGACAATGACCTGTTGTGATGAACATAGGACACAAACTATAGTTGGTGTGAAATCACTGTTTGGCTGGTCTAATGCCATGATTGTGAAAGAGTTTGAACAAAGCATGTTTCTGCGTTGGTTTCACTGTGCCGATCTTTCTCAGTCAATGACTCGCCTAACTTTGAGTCCTGAAGTCTAGTTAGGTGTTAAAATAAAGTCTGAAGTGAAACAGCCATTTTTCATCATGTTTTTCTCCTTTTAAGAAAATTGAACATTTGAAGGAAACCACATGTGTAAGTAAAACCCCTTTTTTTTCTCCCTTATTTTCAGAATCACCTGTCTGAATTTGAGTGCGGTGTTTCATTCTCTGTGCTGTTTCTCTTTTCAGAGTATGGTAGAGTCCATCAAGCACTGTATTGTATTGCTGCAGATTGCCAAGGTAAAAAGGACTCATTCATTTGACTGTGGTGGGGCTCTCATTGCATCACTGTCATGTCATTGTTGTGAGACCACATCACGGTACACTGCATGTTTTCGCCACGCCAGTAGTTTTCCACTTAACTACAGCCTGGGTTGTTGTTTATTGTGGGCAGTTTGCTTCATTCCATTAGGTTCCATTTTGACATTTTGGAGAGGTGATTCTCACATACGCTCGATAATCTTAGAGCTCATAATGATGTTACCATTACAAATGCACTTTCTAAATAACTTGATGGCTGCTTAACAAGCTCATATCATCATTACATACAAACAGTTGAACATTCCTCAAGTAACGTTTTCTTCTCAAAATTTTAAGGATCAAAGTAACGAACAGCAACACGCATACGGACTGATAGTAAGTTCTGACGTTCTCTGTCCATTAGAAATATCGAAATCAACCAAACCTCTATCCTTTTCCGATTAATTCACGCTAAACGATAGAAAAAAAGACGAATCAGATCTGTAAAAGTGCATGCCATTTGTTTAGAAAAATAGCTTCATCTCGTATATTGCTCTTTCTTTGCCACGCCACTATCCCCTTTCTCAGCTGAAATCATTTTATTTTTTGTTGCTGATAATAGTGAGAAACTTTACTACTCCTTTTAGACACATCATTCTGCTTCTTTTATGACACGTTTGTAGGAGTGTGTGTGAGTGTGCTTATACCCTCCCCCAAATCGCCATCGATTTTTACTTACTGTGCATGCCTATTGAACCGTCAAGGACTAATAGATGTCAACCAGTCAAAGGCTGTTTACTGGCTTCCCATAGATGTTTTTAAGTCGGAATCCCATAGAATCAGCCTGCCAGGCCAGTCTTCTGACCGTAATCTCTCTGGCCATTAGCCTTACATATATAGACCCTCTTCTAACCATGCCTTAAGCACACTCTAGCTCTAACCCCTTCCCTCAGCCTGCACTCGAGGCATCCTTTACTGTTGGTTTCATCTCTAACTAGCGAGGCCACACTGGTTCCACCACGGTGCAGCAATGTTTCTGTAATTGGCTATAATTAGGAGTGGCTGCCTTACTTTCCAGAAAGCACGTGGACAGGGGGAGGGTGGAGTGAATGGAAAATGAGAGAGATCTCCCAAATTTCACTCCGACTCCTGTTCTAAAGGGCAGAGAGAGGACTGAACTTCACTGCATGCCTTCATTTCCTTGATTTAAAAAATATATTTTTTATATTTCCACTTTCCTGACTGTAAAGATCCTTAGTTGACGTAGTGACTTCTGTCTGCTCAGTAGAGTAGTGTGAAATCTTCCATTCTGCATGGTGCCCAACTTATTTTCAGACCACTCTCCTTCATTCTCTGTCATACCTCAGTATGCTGCTCACTGTTGTGTTCTGAGATTGTGTAGGACTTGATGATTTCTGACCTCCTCTTGTTCTGCCTTTTGCTGTTGACAGAGTTAGAGGCACAGGGTCAAAGGTATCACTGACCCATAAAGCTATGGCAGCAGTACACTTTGTATAATGTGTGTACACATGTTTAAGATAAATTGATAAGGCTAGACCACAGTTAAATATACCTAGGATTAAAATCTGTGGGTTTCAAATCTCAAGAACTTTAATAAGGGAGAAGTTATGCCATCACTTTTGTAACTTTTTTGTCCTAAATTTAGCAGGGTGGAAAATATGTTTGATCATATTAGGTTTTACTGTAAGTGTTGTGATATACAGTGCCCTCTAGTTGTTGTTTTGGCTCTGTACTCCAGCACTCTGGATTTGAAATTAGGTTAAAGTGCAGAATGTCAGCTTTAATTTGAGGGTATTTTCATCCATATGGTGTGAACTGTTTATTACAGCACTTTTGTACATAGTTCGCCCCATTTTTAGGGGATTAAAGATATTGAAACAAATTCACTTACAGTGCATTTGGAAAGTATTCAGACACCTTCCCAGGGAGGTTACCAAGAATCGGATGGTCACTCTGACAGAGCTCCATAGTTCGTCTGTGGAGATGGGAGAACCTTCCAGAAGGACAACCATCTCTGCAGCACTCCACCAATCAGGCCTTTATAGTAGAGTGACCAGCCTGAAGCCATTCCTCAGTATAAGGCATATGACAGCCCGCTTGGAGTTTGGAAGCATGGTGGCAGCATCATGCTGTAGGGATGTTTTTCAGTGCCAGGGACTGGGAGACTAGTCAGGATCGAGGAAAAGATGAATGGAGCAAATTACAGAGCGATCCTTGAAAACCTGCTTCAGAACACTCAGGACCTCAGACTCGGGCGAAGGTTCACCTTCCAACAGGACAACGACCCTAAGCAGACAGCCACGACAACGCAGGAGTGGCTTCGGGACCAGTCTCTGAATGTCCTTGAGTGGCCCATGTACAAAAAGTGCCGTAATTTCCAAACGATTTACCCTATATGGATGAAAATACCCTCAAATTAAATCTGACAATTTGCACTTTAACCTCATAGTAATTGTATAATTACAAATCCAAAGAGCTTGAGTACAGAGCCAAAACAACAACACGTTTAACTATCCCAATAATTCCGAATGGCACTGTACGTAGTTAGATATTTATTAGGTAGAACTAAATTTTCCAATATTTACCGGAAGCAGAGTGAAAGGTAATTGATCTTTCTAGTCATTGGCAGTGTGTATTTATTTTGTCCTTATAGTCTGCTCCGTATTGGTGCGTTAAGTGCTACTGCTGGTTTAGAGCAATGTGCGTTGCAGATGTACCGAACTACCTATTATGTTTTAAGACTGGCACCATTTTGTCTTGCCCTGTACAGAGCACCATTAACCCAGTGGATGGGATATTTCAGCCTCAGGACACTTCTTTAGTCAACGTAGCCATGCCAACACAGACCACCCTCCCCACAGGTACAGTATACAGAGAGCCATACACACAATCTAATCTACAATCCTATCAGGAAGAGTAGCTCCTCAGAATAAAAATATAAATTTGAGTCCACATACGGATATTGTATACAAAATTGACTATTTGATTTCATGGATATAGATTAGCATTGGATTTAATAATTTCAGATTTTTGTACTTTTTATAAATGTTTATTTCCTGAAACACAAATCTATAGTGCCCCCTGGTGTGCTTGAATCCCTATTTTTCAGCACGTCCACTTCCCAATGTAGGGCAATCTAAATTAAGCTTTCTCTGAAATTGGACACAAATCCAATCCCAAGGTCGAGACCCCGTGTCAGCAAAGTTTAACATTTTAACAGTCAGAGTTTAATGGATACCTATGACTGCTTTGCAGGTTTAAAAAAATAATAATGTAAAGCTTGCTCTCAGTTCTGTAATGACATAGTCTGTTGCATTATAAAGCAGTGTTCTCATGCCAGAGCCTTCTCCTTTTTCTTGTCTCGTTTCTGTAGATGGCTCCAAGATGTGTAAAGGAGAACAGCGGCCATCCACTCTATCAGTGGGGCCTGTTGTCACGGTGATGGGCAGCCTGCAGACTCCGACCCCCAACAGCACAGGTCAGAGGTCATCACACTCTAGTGGTCAGGTTACCCACACTTACAGTTCATGCCCCTTGACTTATTCCACATTTAGGTATTTTTTTTAAAAATTATTATTTTAAATAATGTTACCCCTTTTTTTCTCCCCAATTTCGTGGTATCCAATTGGTAGTAGTTACAGTCTTGTCTCATCGCTGCAACACCTGTACGGACTCGGGAGAGGCGAAGGTCGAGAGCCATGCGTCCTCTGAAACACAACCCAACCAAGCCGCACTGCTTCTTGACACAATGCACATCCAACCCGGAAGCCAGCCGCACCAATGTGTTGGAGGAAATACCGTACACCTGGCAACCTGGTCAGCGTGCACTGCACCTGGCCCGACACAGGAGTCGCTAGTGCGCGATGAGACAAGGATATCCCTGCCCGGGCAAACCCTCCCTAACCCGGCGCCGCCCCATGGGCCTCCCGGTCGCAGCCAGCTGCGACAGAGCCTTGGCTCGAACCCAGAATCTCTGGTGGCAACAGCTAGCACTGCGATGCAGGGCCTTAGACCACTGCGCCACCCGGGAGGGCGAATTTAAAATCGATTACTTTTTCCCCCCGCATCCATCTACACACACAACCCGATAATGACAAAGGGAAAACATGCTTTTTATTTTTTTCATTTACTGAAAATAAAATACAGAAATTATTCACATCCCTTAGTCAATACATGTTAAAATCACATTTGGCAGTGATTACAGCTGTGAGTCTTTCTGGTTAAGTCTCGAAGAGCTTTGCACACCTGGATTGTGTAATATTTGCCCATTTTATTATTTTCAGAATTATTAATGCTCTGTCAAGTTGGTTGTTGGTCATTGCAAGACAGCCATTTTCAAGTCTTGCCATAGATTTTCAAGCAGATAAGTCAAAACTGAACATTCAGTCTTCTTGGTAAGTGTAGATTTGGCTGTGTGTTTTAGGTTATTGTCTTGCTGAAAGGTGAATTCATATCCCAGTGTCTGATGGAAAGCAGACTGAACCAGGTTTTCCTTTAGGATTTTGCCTCTACTCAGCTCCGTTCCACTTATTTATTTTATTCTGAAAGTCTCCCCAGTCCTTAATGATTAGATTACAAGCATACCCATAACACGATGCAGCCACTACTATGCTTGAAAATATGGAGAGTGGTACTCAGTAATATGTATTGGTTTTGGCCCAAACAACACTTTGTATTCAGGACAAAAAGGGAATTGCTTGGTCACATTGTTTACAGTATTACTTTTGTGCCTTGCTGCAAACAGGATGCATGTTTTGGAATATTTTTTATTCTGTACAAGCTTCCTCCTTTTTACTATGTCAATTTGGTTATGGAGTAATTACAGTGCTGTTGATCCATCCTCAGTTTTCTCCTATCACAGCCATTCAACTGTTTTCAAGTCACAATTGGAGTCGTGGTGAAATCCCTGAGCGGTTTCCTTCCTCTCAAAGGGATATTCAATGTCTGCCCTTTTTTTATTTTTTCACCCATCTCCCTGGTCGAATGGTTGAATCTGTTTGAAATTCTGTTTGACTGAGGGACCTTATATGTGTAGGGTACAGAGGTGAGGTAGTCATTTAGAAAATCATGTTAAACTATTATTGCACACAGAGTGAGTCCTTGGAGCTTAATTATGTGACTTGTTCAGCAAATGTTTACTCCTGTACTTATTTAGACTTGCCATAAGAAAGTGGTTGAATACTTATTGACACAAGACATTTCAGCTTTTCATATTTAATTAATAAATAAATAGAAATTAAAACATATTTTCACTGACATTATGGGGTCTTGTGTGTAGACAAGTGACCAAAAAAAATCTTAATTTAATCCATTTTAAATTCAGGCTGTAACAGAACAAATTGTTTAAAAAGTCAAGAGGTGTGAGTATTTTCTGAAGGCACTAGGCACTGTAGCTAGCAGCTGTACTCGGACAAACATTTCACTCTGTCACCTAGAGCATTTAGGGCTTGAGTATCCACTCAGTGGGGATGTCACGTTATAATCACCACACATATAAAACACTATTGACTTTTTAAAATGTACTCAATTGTATTTTTCAAAATGGGTTTTCATTAGGTTTGTGTCTCTTGCTAGAAACCGCTGTTAGCAACAGGAAGTTTTGTTTTACTGCTAGAATGTCTGTGGTGTATGTGAAGCAAGGAGAGCACCTTAGGTACTTTCTCCAAATGTCATTATTCCTATTGCTTGGTGGGTCCTGCCTGTTTTCAATCCTGCTGATGCTGCTGAATAAAAGCTGAGCTGTGCACTAAGGAAGAATCCTAGGAGCACACATTGCACTGCAGGGGAGATTATGCAAGGAATAAACTTCTCATGGTTCTCTAACAATATGGGAACAGAAAGATTGTGTCCATATGATCACTGAGCGGAAAAAAGCTGCATAGAGCCTCTGTATGATTTTAGTTCAAAGCAGTAAACAAAAATAGCAATTTTTGCTATACATGGTTTAGGCCCATCTCAGCTGGGACCTCCTGCTCACCCCCACCCTGTTTTCTCTATCTCTCTGTGTTTCAGGGAGTGGCCCCTCGGCGCCCAGCAGCAGCGTTGCCTCGCCCAGTCACATGACCATCACCTCCCACTCGGTCCCTGACTTCTCTTACTCTAGCAGTGAAGACGAGTTCTATGACGCTGACGAGTTCTCCCAGAACAGCACGTCTCCCAAACACTTCCTAGAGTGAGTACTTACTCTCTTTATCCATTCACACAGCAGTTTACTGGGAATTACAGGGACGAAGGACGGTGATGGAAATGGTCCACCTGACCACATCCTGGCACTCTATTTCATGATTTTATTGATCCTTTGTTGTCATTGTACATTTGTGAGTTGTGCTTGTGTACAAATGGCAATTTCCTGAAACTGGTCTGATTCAACCCCATGTTAAATACTTGATGGGTAGGGCTGTGGCGGTCATTCAATTTTGTCAGCCGGTATTGTCATGCAAAAGACTGCCGGTCTCACGTTAAATGGCTTTAACATATACACGTTTAGCAGCTCCAGGCCTCCATGCATACAAGCTGCTGATGCGCGCCTTTGGAACATCCACATATAAACATTCTAATAAATCAATTGAATATATACCATCACAATAAATCCATTATTTATTTCAAGCAGGTCAAAAAACCTTATGAAATGAAGAAAATGTATTTCAGAAGAACAGAATATGAGTTGGCCGACTGTATGTTATCTGGCTGTGGCCATGCCATAGGCTGTAGGCTTGTTCATTTAGCTGACAAGATATGCCTAAGTCCCGTGCCATTATTTTATATTATATGATTTTATAGTAAAAATAATATAATTGCACCTAGCGGAATAAAATCGCTATGTAGAGTGTAGAAGTTTGAGCTCTGTTCCTTCCCTCAGGCTGCACACACTGTTCTCTCATCAAGTGGTCATATTTTCACACCTCAGACTATTCTCTTGTCTTTACTAATATGTAAAATTTGTTTAGATTTAGAATGGCCCATTATCCAATGGGCAGGAACGGGCACAGGCAAAAAGGCATCCGTATGCACTCAAATAGGAGGTTAGTTTTTCAATCATGCAGGGTAGGCTACTCCAGTTATTTCACTGTACACATCAACCACTGTTTGAGGAGCATGCAGCCTCTTGCTGCACGACAGGTGATATTCCACCCAAACTCTGTATGCCATGGGCTCTCCAACCATGTTCCTGCAGCTACCCAGTACTCTGTATGCCATGGGCTCTCCAACCATGTTCCTGCAGCTAGCCAGTACTCTGTATG
Source organism: Oncorhynchus kisutch (assembly GCF_002021735.2). Classification (NCBI taxonomy): domain Eukaryota; kingdom Metazoa; phylum Chordata; class Actinopteri; order Salmoniformes; family Salmonidae; genus Oncorhynchus; species Oncorhynchus kisutch. The sequence continues at coordinate 30,550,758 of NC_034186.2, forward strand.
CCATGGGCTCTCCAACCATGTTCCTGCAGCTAGCCAGTACTCTGTATGCCATGGGCTCTCCAACCATGTTCCTGCAGCTACCCAGTACTCTGTATGCCATGGGCTCTCCAACCATGTTCCTGCAGCTACCCAGTACTCTGTATGCCATGGGCTCTCCAACCATGTTCCTGCAGCTAGCCAGTACTCTGTATGCCATGGGCTCTCCAACCATGTTCCTGCAGCTAGCCAGTACTCTGTATGCCATGGGCTCTCCAACCATGTTCCTGCAGCTACCCAGTACTCTGTATGCCATGGGCTCTCCAACCATGTTCCTGCAGCTACCCAGTACTCTGTATGCCATGGGCTCTCCAACCATGTTCCTGCAGCTACCCAGTACTCTGTATGCCATGGGCTCTCCAACCATGTTCCTGCAGCTACCCAGTACTCTGTATGCCATGGGATCTCCAACCAAGTTCCTGCAGCTACCCAGTACTCTGTATGCCATGGGATCTCCAACCATGTTCCTGCAGCTACCCAGTACTCTGTATGCCATGGGCTCTCCAACCATGTTCCTGCAGCTACCCAGTACTCTGTATGCCATGGGCTCTCCAACCATGTTCCTGCAGCTACCCAGTACTCTGTATGCCATGCGCTCTCCAACCATGTTCCTGCAGCTACCCAGTACTCTGTATGCCATGGGCTCTCCAACCATGTTCCTGCAGCTACCCAGTACTCTGTATGCCATGGGCTCTCCAACCATGTTCCTGCAGCTACCCAGTACTCTGTATGCCATGGGCTCTCCAACCATGTTCCTGCAGCTAGCCAGTACTCTGTATGCCATGGGCTCTCCAACCATGTTCCTGCAGCTACCCAGTACTCTGTATGCCATGGGCTCTCCAACCATGTTCCTGCAGCTACCCAGTACTCTGTATGCCATGGGCTCTCCAACCATGTTCCTGCAGCTACCCAGTACTCTGTATGCCATGGGCTCTCCAACCATGTTCCTGCAGCTACCCAGTACTCTGTATGCCATGGGATCTCCAACCAAGTTCCTGCAGCTACCCAGTACTCTGTATGCCATGGGATCTCCAACCATGTTCCTGCAGCTACCCAGTACTCTGTATGCCATGGGCTCTCCAACCATGTTCCTGCAGCTACCCAGTACTCTGTATGCCATGGGCTCTCCAACCATGTTCCTGCAGCTACCCAGTACTCTGTATGCCATGCGCTCTCCAACCATGTTCCTGCAGCTACCCAGTACTCTGTATGCCATGGGCTCTCCAACCATGTTCCTGCAGCTACCCAGTACTCTGTATGCCATGCGCTCTCCAACCATGTTCCTGCAGCTACCCAGTACTCTGTATGCCATGGGCTCTCCAACCATGTTCCTGCAGCTACCCAGTACTCTGTATGCCATGGGCTCTCCAACCATGTTCCTGCAGCTACCCAGTACTCTGTATGCCATGGGCTCTCCAACCATGTTCCTGCAGCTACCCAGTACTCTGTATGCCATGCGCTCTCCAACCATGTTCCTGCAGCTAGCCAGTGCTTCATTTGGGAAACCAAGTGAAATCTTTTAGGGAACATCGGTAATAGAAAGTTTGGAGCAGAGCATAAAAAAAAGACTGTCTGACCGCAGGCACTATTATGACACTATTGGCCTAAAACAAGTGATTTGAAATCGGTGTAAATTCACCTGATAGCTTGAGGTTTTTGATAGAGGTTCCTGCAGCTAGCCAGTACTATGTATGCCATGGGCTCGCCAACCATGTTCCTGCAGCTAGCCAGTACTCTGTATGCCATGGGCTCGCCAACCATGTTCCTGCAGCTAGCCAGTACTCTGTATGCCATGGGCTCTCCAACCATGTTCCTGCAGCTAGCCAGTACTCTGTATGCCATGCGCTCTCCAACCATGTTCCTGCAGCTAGCCAGTGCTTCATTTGGGAAACCAAGTGAAATCTTTTAGGGAACATCGGTAATAGAAAGTTTGGAGCAGAGCATAAGGTAACCAGTCCATCCAGTATGCATAATAATGCAGTCCACACTCAAAGGCAATGACTAAAATGTGTCTAATTTTGGAGTGTAGGATAGACCAATAATGTACCAGACACACATTCAATCTTTATTTTTTTTAAATGTTGCAGTGCGTAATATGCGGTAGGCTATTTATTGCATCACGGAAAATTATTATTTTCATTTGAATTTTTTCCTTGATCACATATATAGTGTTTGAATTAATTATCACCTAAGAAAGCACTGTCTATTATGTTGTTAGGCTTTGAAACAACATCCACAACGACCATGTTTTCCACTCAGTTTCAACCTGTTGTTGAACTTCTTCAAATTTTAAAAGCACATCCTGTTTTGATAAGTGTTTGATGTGATTTTCATTTGCATTGATGTCAGAGTGGTTAGAGGGGCAATAGAGCCCTGAGTACCAGGCCAGTAGGACCTGATGGTAGTTAGCAAGTTGGGTACTACCAATGCATGTCCAGAGTACATAAGAGGACATTACCGTACGGTCACGTGGAATTTTACTGCAGTCATGACTCATGACTGCCGGTGTGGCGGTAATACGGAACAACCCTAGGTATGGGAAAATGCAACTTGTCATAAGCTGATTGTGTTTTGCTGGAGGTGTGTTTTAATCCTGTGCCTTTACCTAATAGGAAATATATGCCATAATCAGTTATTTCTTTCTGTGCATCCCTCCACCTTCATCTCTCCCTCCACCCTTCTCTCTGTCAGTCCCTCTAGGCCTTCTGCTGCTTTGCCTCACAGCGATGATGGAACAGTGCTGAAACGACCAAACACTAACGAGTCCCTCGACTCCTCCATGTCTAATGGCACCACTGACGCAGGTGACACACACACATGCACATTGCCCTACTTATCCTCACACCTGTCTACCTCCAACAATAACCTACAGTGAGACCCAAAAGTATTGGGACAGTGACATGTTATTGTAATGGTGAGAGGTTAGTATATCTTGGGGGTATGATGTTTGTGCGTCTAACTTTCGCACTCATCATTATTCACAATTAATTCAGGACTATCTGTAATCATGGTAGCATCCATATTAATGTACAAGGGTTTAGAAACATTCTATTCTTATTTACAATAAAATTCACTCCAAAATGACACCATACATTATTTACCATTAATTTCTATTGGGCACAAAATAATCCGAAACGCAACCAAAACTAACAGCAAATGCATCCAACAGATTTGCAGAGTCACAAGCTTGATGTAATCATTTCATGCTAAGAATATGGGACCAAATACTAACTTGTGACTACTTCAATACACATTTGTTCAAATACTTTCGGTCCCCTAAAATGGATAGGCTATGTACAAAAAGTGTTGTAATTTCAAAACGGTTCACCCAATATGGATGAAAATATCTGCACTTTAACATCATAGTCATTGTATCATTTCAAATCCAAAGTGCTGGAGTACAGAGCCAAAACAACACAATTGTCACTGTCCCAATACTTTTGGAGCTGAATTTATTTTTATGTAACATCACACATTATGTTCCCTTTGTGGCTGATGTTTTCTTTAGTAACCGAAAAGAGGATGTCAGGCTGTCCTGTATCAGTGGTGTAGGTGTTTTTAACTGTTTGCTGTCTGCTCTGGTCAGATCAATTTGACAGCCATGATGATGAGGCGGAGGATCAGGGGGAGTCTGTGGAGGAGCACAAGAGTGTCATCATGCACCTGCTGTCCCAGGTGCGACTAGGCATGGACCTCACCAAGGTAAGAGCTCTGTGTGTCTGTCTGTCCTTCTTGCCACTGTCTCTTTCTCTCTTGCTAACTGTTTCTTTATCTTTCCCTCTCTTCTCTCTCCTCAGGTGGTCCTCCCCACATTTATCTTGGAGAGGAGGTCTTTGCTGGAGATGTATGCTGACTTCTTTGCACATCCGGATTTGTTTGTCAGGTACGTCACTTCAAATTCTCTCCAACAGTTTCCAAAAATAAGGAAAACATTTTGTTTCAGAATCCCATCCCATGGCATTATGAACAGATCTTTGCTTAGTTGGGGTCATAACCTTTGATCCAGTGGTGTGACGGCTGATGTTCTCATCCCCAGTATCGCGGATCAACTGGAACCCAAAGAGCGCATGGTGCAGATGGTAAAATGGTACATGTCAGCCTTCCACGCAGGGAGGAAAAGCTCAGTGGCCAAGAAGCCTTACAACCCCATCCTGGGAGAGGTTTTCTTCTGCCACTGGGACCTGCCTTCAGAGAGTGAGGAGCCCACTGCAGTGGTGAGCATAGACAGAGCCCATTGTCCCACAGTAAAGACTGACAATTTATATTCATATGATTTTGATTTTTAAGTAAAACTGTAATCAATGTTAAGTTTTGTAATATTGAGGCAAGTTCTTTTTTTTTTATCAATTATTTACTAATAAATCAATGCTAACCACCAACACCTCAGGAGCCATCATCAGAGGGTCCAGTGCCATGGTCTTCAGCCAACAGTGTGTCTTTTGTAGCAGAGCAGGTCTCTCATCACCCCCCCAGTGAGTCTCCCCACCCAGTCAACATTACAGACAGCTGACAGAGAACCAGAGCCATGGAGTTAACATTACTGTTGCCTTTCCTCTTCCTTGTAGTTTCTGCATTCTACGCAGAGTGTCTGAGCAAAAAGATTCAGTTCAACGCCCACATTTGGACCAAGTCAAAGTTCTTAGGAATGTCAATTGGAGTCCACAATATTGGCCAGGGTAAGAAATCTCTTCAAGCACTTACGTAGTCCATAAATGTGTGTCCTCACACACTCAAAAAAAACTTATGGTCTTCTGTGGGTTCTGATATGTGTGCTTCGCTCTCTCTCTCCTATAGGCTGTGTGTCCTGTCTGGAACATGACGAGCACTACATACTCACCTTCCCCAATGGCTATGGCAGGTAGGCTCATGCTTTAAACGTGAATAACACAAACGCACTTAGTCACACTGTCTCACGTTTGTTGTTCTGGAAATAAAAGCCCCAGTTCAATTCAAAATAAGTTAACACCAGTACAGCGCACATGATTTACTGTATGTAAAGTTTGTGTGTATAAATGGGTATAATATGTTATCAGTATTCCCTGACATGTAATGGGTGCTCCTTCTCTCTTCAGGTCGATCCTGACTGTCCCATGGGTGGAGTTGGGTGGAGAGTGTAACATCAACTGCTCCAAAACGGGCTACAGTGCCAGCATCGTGTTTCACACTAAGCCTTTCTACGGTGGCAAGAAGCACAGGATCACCGCTGAGATCTTGTAAGGGGATTTTCCTATTTTTAATCATGCATGTAGTGTTACATGCTGACCCCACCGCTCGCGTTACAAAATAAATGTACACATACATGTTATTCAATCATTGCTTTCAAAATGCTCGCGAGTGTCAACGAGCATCTGTGTAGCCAGGCACTAAAATAGAACCAGGTTCTATTTGTGATGCTTGACTCACTGCAAGTCCCGTCTCTCCCATCTCCTCATTGGTTTTTAGGAGCATATACCCACGTGGGTATGAACATGAACTGAGGTCCACACTCCAGCTAAATTGGTGGTAATGCACCTTAAAGTTGGTTGCCAACTGCCATATAAAGTCCAAAATAGAAGACTGAAGGAGGAGAGATTACTAGAAACTAACTCCGGTTACCATTTAATCTGTAGATTAATTGTCGGATTAGAGAACCTTGTGCATTTCAGGTAAAATAACAACCTAGTGTTTATCCTAGAACTAGCTAAATTGCCATAAATGTTTAATGTTTTTCAACCTGTCCCCAAATTAATATAGTTGTTTCTGAGTTAGTTTTGATATTTCAACCTGTGTGTCTTGATCGCGTCTGGTCTGGATGGACAAAATCAACATGCGGATGCACGTGCACACCCGATCTAGTCAGCATGTTAGCCTGTTCTTGCTTTATTTACTGTGCTCACAGCAGTATATAGAAATCAGTTTTTGTTGTGATGTTAGATGTGTTCTAAAGGTTTTGTATCATTTCAGCCAATAGTTTTGAAAGTAGCACCCACAAGCCAAAACTGGTTCTCAAAATGTTGTATTATATATTACAAATGTGTTTGTTTGCAGTCCTCCCAATGACAAGAAGTCATTCTGCTCCATTGAAGGAGAGTGGAATGGAGTTATGCACGCTAAGTGGGCATCTGGGGTGAGTTGAGTTTAGAAATGTGATCTCTGCTCGTTGTCAATGTGGGATTTTCAGGAAAGGATTGTTCTTTTACATTTTATACCTGACCTCGAAACACTGAAGGTTGACCTCGTATATTAAAATCTAAATAGAAAGTGTTCATATTTTATTCGTAAAATAGAGGTGAAACTGTCTTTCTTGAATCCAGGAAAACTCCTTGTTCATTGACACGAAGAAAATGGGCTGTATCAAGAAGAAGGTGAGGAAGTTGGAGGACCAGTTGGAGTATGAGTCCCGCAGGTGAGAAGCCTCTCTTCATATTATCATGGCCACAGAACTACAGTAATAAGTAGCTGTTTTTTATTTGTTCTGTCCAGTCCCCTTTCTGTGGATGTGGGGGTAGTAGCTCCTGTCATGGCATCCAGTTTAATGGCGCTATCAATCCAACCAGGCACAAAATAATCAGATTTTAACAACATATTTATTTTGTTTGGTCTGAAACCTTAAGTCACTGTTTTGTGTCTGACCCTCAGCCTGTGGAAGGATGTGACGGTCAGCCTGAAGTCGAGAGACATCGATGCAGCAACGGAAGCGAAGCACAGGCTGGAGGAGAAGCAGAGGGGGGAGGCCAGGGAGAGGAAGGAGAATGAAATGCAGTGGGAAACTAGGGTGAGTGTGCCTATTCTTATCACACATCTCCAGAGCCCTGACAGCAATATTAACAGCCACCAGTCCATATCAAGGTTAATAGTTCACGGTCATGATTGTTTAATATGTTGATGGAAAGTATATAACTCATAGGGTGCCTCGCTTGCTTGTCAAAATATTTGTGAATTGCAGATGTAAATGTTAACCTGTACCTTTTGGATTTTTGAAAGAGGTGTTGTAGTCCCCAATGATTAAGTCTCCATGTTTACTCCCTGCAGTTGTTCCATGAGGATGGAGAGTGCTGGGTCTACGATGAGCCTCTACTGAAAAGAACTGGATCACAGAGGCACTGAGGCCACAGATACAGATCTCGGAGTCTTAATAAGAACTCTTTTTCAAACCACTTCTTATCCAGGCCTTGGAATGACTGATGATTGAACATGTACACAGCTTTGCATTTTCAAAGTTAAAATGGAATGAAATTAAGAAGAAACATCTACAATGTAAAAAAGAAAACTCCTTGTTTTCGCCAACACCACCTCCACCTCTCCATCCCCTAAACGACTAAAAGAAGCATAATAACAAAACCAGTACCAATGCCCTTCGGCTACACAAACAAGCTCTCACAATCTGTCAGGAGGATCCCACGAGGGTCCCTGAGGGGGAGGGTGTTTTGATTGAACAATCCTTGAAAAACAGCATTCTATATCTCAGGGAAACTGGTGACTGAGGAATGAAAGCTGTACCTCTGGGAGTTTGACGGCCTTATGGTGGAATCACAAGGGGGAGAACTTGGCTTGCCTACAACTAGCTACAGCTGTTTATATATAGATACATATGATGAATATATATTATTTTTTATTTCCTTTCTCTTTCCTTATGGCAATAGTAAATATTTGAGGAAATTAACTCTGTGGCAACACATCAGGAATCATTCCATTTCCCCTGCTACATTTGTCCCCTCTCAAGTTCGTCGACATTGCCTTTCGCAATGTACTAACTTACCATCTAGTGTGTGTTTATCTGCTCAAGAGGACCAGAAGAACCCAAGAAGTATGCATTTGCAAGATAGACAGAAGGTGGAGTCGAGGAAGAGGACTTGTCTCCATGTTGATTATTTTCCCTTTTGGCATTTATGAACAAATGTATTTTTTGTTTTTCAGATGATTGGGTAACATGTTAAGGAGCTTTAATGAGAGTAGGTTTTATTGATTGCTGCTTGTGTCCAAATTTGGTTGAGGGTGCAAAATGTGCTTTCCAATTGTTGTTCAATAGGAAAGCATATAATAGTCTCATGTCTGCTTTCAAAAGAATGGTTAATTCCCAATTCAGTGCAACATCATTTTAACCTCAATAAGCAGATGTTTGGATAAGTACCTAAAATAAAATACAGATTTTTTTCACTTGAGCATATGAATCATTATGTATATTTGTGGATATTCTTTAGCGAACCCATTATGTGCAATATTGTAAGCTAAAGTCAGATATGTTAATTTACCCCTCAGAAGACATTTTTATCAGTAAGCAAGGCCAGGTTATACAGTACATGAATTGACTTTTTGGTCAGCGGAAAGGAGTTGTGACCGAAACCATGTGTAGGGATATAGAGCACATTCCTGCTGAATACACGCATGCGATGATTGCCTGCGGTGAAAAACTAAAATTCAGGTGGATTTTCATCCTATTCTATCTAGTAGGTAAATACTGTGTCTTCTAAAATAATAGAATTTACAGAGTTTACACACAAAAAAAGCCATTATTTTTTCATGTTATGTCTTTGTAAATTAATATTGAATTGAGGCCTTGCCATACATTTCCACAGCACTGTTTCGCTTCAAAGGAGCAATCAAAACAATGTATTTTTTATTTCCTTGAAATCATAACACTCGATTGTATCGCATTTTCATGTTCATTGATGCAAAATATTAAATCTCCCTGAGTTTACCTCTGTTTAGTGTTTGACACCCTTCATTAAAAAAAGATTGTGGCATAAAGGCGCTCCATGGTCAATCTGACGTATTCATTGGCCATGCATCATTTACAATGAGTGGTACGGCCTCTGCAGTTGTCCGGGCATTCATACTTCTTGCACTTCACGGATCAGCGCAGAACTGTTGAAGAAAGTGAGTTTGTGTTTATATTGGACCTCCCTCCCCCACGTATCCTCAACCAATCAGGTCAATGCGGAACTAAACAGAGCCCTCGATGCGGTATGGAGCTCAATTTGGCCTCTGCATGTCACCAGAGGCCCCACAATTGCGTCACACAATATAATGGCGCCTCCGACCACATTTTTGGATCAAGCATAAATTGTCTCCAAATGCTGCACGGCCAATGCAGAGAACAGATTGACCATGTAGCGCCTTTAGTTTATCACATTCTCATTGGTTAATGGGTCGTACCCTGAGAAACAAACTCGTGTTTGGCCAAACATAGAAGACGATGCTGACTTCCCATAACTCAATGCGAATGCGTGCCATACAAATTCAACCTCCACTGTTCCATTGGTCTCCTTTGCCTCTTGAGTCTTAAAGAAAGGTTATCATCGTGGCTTGTATTGTATATGCCAACTTTTTGTATTCTGAAGCACATGCATGTTGTTCCTCATACTTGAATAGCTATGGCTGTTAAACGTGTCATTCTTGGGCAAGGACCTAAATTAGGTCATTTTGCGCTCACTAGCTAGTAGGCCTAACTTCACCACGTATTGTGAACAAGTATGTCTTCTGTATCAACCACACACAACTGTATTCTAATGGGCACTGTTTAATTTAGAAAGTCGGGGTAACTAACGCAGGGAAGTAGACCGGAAAGCTAAGCCTCCCATGCTCACACCGTTCTTACCTTGTGAGCAAATGCTATTGCTTTGTATCAATGTTATTGCACGTCGATAGTTAAGTGTCATTGTCTCTCATAGGCTCCGTTTTCAGGAATATCCTCGTGGCTCACCTTCGGTAAGAGTGCTAAATTAAATCACAGAACCATTTCGCTACGGAGGCTTTTTACTTTAAACTAGTCTACATTTGTCAATACCAGTTTGCAGCATCTTTTATTTTTTTGTGTGCAGGTATTGGGGGAAGTACGTCAAGTGGAATATGCAAAATTCGGTATGAACGATTATCTGGGTCTTAACATCCATGCCATTGGCATGGTTTGGTTTAACCCAAGATTGAGGCCTGTCCCATTGATGACCCCATTTGCTACTCTCGACCTGTCAGGATGACGAATCTTCAACCACCAATTGCATGTTCTGAGGCATAACATGAGTATGACGTATATCTGTTAAGCACTTATATTAAACTATATTTTCCCCTTTTACAGCTGCAAACAATCTGTATTTTTCCACTTAATCTCATAATTTTCGCATGTACTGTAAATGATTCGATTCATAAACATTGGTGATCTCTCAAAAATACATGTTTTTATTGACAGTGCAGTTGAATTTAGTTCAGATCTTCTGGTCTCTGAGCTGAAATGTAACATATTTCTTATCTGCAAATGGCTTACATTGTGGGAATGAAATGATCTGGACCTGTTATGGTAAATTACCTTGTGCACTCAACCAACATGAGACTGCTATCATCTGATTCAATGATGACTGCATAGTTAACCAGCTAAACCATGATGAATATTTAGCGTTGTCTTTCACTCCTCTCTGATGTGTTGGGTTGATTAGGTCTTTGACCCCTCACTGCATAGGGAAGCATCTAACTTTGTATTTCATTCAGAAGATAATGGAAATGACAAACACTATATACATGCCTTTTGTGTCAGGTTTCAGTAACTCTTACAAATGTCTGAACTTAGTTATGTTGACTTGATTGTGACTGGGGAACCTGGACATATTGTCAATACTGCACCGTTTAATTTCACTCCTCTCAAGATGACTGGATGGTGAATTCATAAATTACTTCTTGTGTGGCTTTTAATTTTTTTATTTCACCTTTATTTAACCAGCTAGTTGAGAACAAGTTCTCATTTACAACTGCGACCTGGACAAGATCAAAAAAAGCAGTTCGACACATACAACAGAGTTACACATGGAATAAACAAAACACAGTCAACACAGTAGAAAAAAAGTATATATACAGTGAGTGCAAATAAGGGAGTTAAGGCAATAAGTAGGCCATGGTGGCGAAGTAATTACAATATGTCAACTAAAGACGAATGGTAGGTGTGCAGAAGATGAATGTGCAATTAGAGATACTGGGGTGCAAAGGAGCTAAATAAATAAATACAGTATTGGGATGAGGTAGATAGATGGGTTGTTTACAGATGGGCTATGTACAGGTGCAGTGATCTGTGAGCTGCTCTGACAGCTGGTGCTTAAAGCTAGTGAGGGAGATCTCCAGCTTCAGTGATCTTTGCAGTTCGTTCCAGTCATTGGCAGCAGAGAACTGGACGGAAAGGCGACCAAAGGAAGAATTGGCTTTGGGGGTGACCAGTGAGATAGACCTGCTGGAGCATGTGCTACGAGTGGGTGCTGCTATGGTGACCAGTGAGCTGACATAAAGCGGGGCTTTACCTAGCAGAGACTTGTAGATGACCTGTAGCCAGTGGGTTTGGCGACGAGTATGAAGCGAGGGCCAACCAACGAGAGCGTACAGGTTGCAGTGGTGGGTAGTATATGGGACTTTGTTGACAAAACGGATGGCACTGTGATAGACTGCATCCAATTTGTTGAGTAGAGTGTTGGAGGCTATTTTATAGATGACATCGCCGAAGTCGAGGATCGGTAGGATGGTCAGTTTTACGAGGGTATGTTTGGCAGCATGAGTGAAGGATGCTTTGTTGCAATATAGGAAGCCGATTCTAGATTTCATTTTGGATTGGAGATGCTTAATGTGAGTCTGGAAGGAGAGTTGACAGTCTATTCAGACACCTAGGTATATGTAGTTGTCCACGTATTCTAAGTCAGAGCCGTCCAGAGTAGTGATACTGGATGTGCGGGCAGTGATTGATTGAATAGCATGCATTTAGTTTTACTTGCATTTAAGAGCAGTTGGAGGCCACGGAAGGAGAGTTGTATGGCATTGAAGCTTGTCTGGAGGTTAGTTAACAGTGTCCAAAGAGGGCCAGAAGTATACAGAATGGTGTCGTCTGCGTAGAGGTGGATCAGAGAATCACCAGCAGCAAGAGCGACATCATTGATGTATACAGAGAAGAGAGTCCTCCCGAGAATTGAACCCTGTGGCACCCCCATAGAGACTGCCAGAGGTCCGGACAACATGCCCTCCGATTTGACACACTGAACTCTATCAGAGAAGTAGTTGGTAAACCAGGCGAGGCAATCATTTGAGAAATCAAGGCTGTCGAGTCTGCCAATAAGAATGTGGTGATTGACAGAGTCGAAAGCCTTTGCCAGGTCGATGAATACGGCTGCACAGTAATGTCTCTTATTGATGGCGGTTATGATATCGTTTAGGACCTTGAGCGTGGCTGAGGTGCACCCATGGCCTGCTCTGAATCCAGATTGCATAGCAGAGAAGGTACGTGGGATTTGAAATGGTTGGTGGTAATCTGTTTGCTAACTTGGCTTTCGAAGACCTTAGACAAGGTAGGATAGATATAGGTCTGTAGCAGTTTGGGTCTAGAGTGTCACCCCCTTTGAAGAGGGGGATGACTGCGGCAGCTTTCCAATCTTTGGGAATCTCAGATGATACGAAAGAGGTTGAATAGGCTAGTAATAGGGGTTGCAACAATTTCGGCAGATAATTTTGGAAAGAGGGTCCAGATTGTCTAGCCCGGCTGATTTGTAGGGGTCCAGATTTTGCAGCTCTTTCAGAACATCAGCTATCTGGATTTGGGTGAAGGAGAAATGGGGGCTTGGGCGGGTTGCTGTGGAGGGTGCCGGGCAGTTGACCGTGTTAGGGGTAGCCAGGTGGAAAGCATGGCCAGCCGTAGAGAAATGCTTATTGGAATTCTCAGTTATAGTGGATTTATCGGTGGTAAGTGTTTCCTAGTCTCAGAGCAGTGGGCAGCTGGGAGGAGGTGCTGTTATTCTCCATGGACTTTACAGCGTCCCAGAACTTTTTTGAGTTTGTACTACAGGATGCAAATTTCTGTTTGAAAAAGCTAGCCTTAGCTTTCCAAACTGCCTGTGTATATTTGTTCCTAACTTCCCTGAAAAGTTGCATATCACAGGGGCTATTCGATGCTAATGCAGAACGCCACAGGATGTTTTTGTGCTGGTCAAGGGCAGACAGGTCCAGAGTGAACCAAGGACTATATCTATTCCTAGTTCTACATTTTTTGAATGGGGCATGCTTATTTAAGATGGTGAGGAAGGCACTTTTAAAGAATAACCAGGCATCCTCTTCTGACGGGATGAGGTCAATGTCATTCCAGGATACCCCGGCCAGGTCGATTAGAAAGGCCTGATCTGCTTGCAAAGTGTTTTAGAGAGCGTTTGACAGTGATGAGGGGTGGTTGTTTGATCGCAGACCCATTACGGATGCAGGCATTGAGACAGTAATCGCTGAGATCTTGATTGAAAACAGCAGAGGTGTATTTGGAGGGTTAGTTAGTTAGGATACCTATGAGTGTTCCCGTGTTTACGGATGTGGGTCGTACCTGGTAGGTTCATTGATAATTTGTGTGAGATTGAGGGCATCAAGCTTTGATTGTAGGATGGCTGGGGTGTTAAGCATGTCCCAGTTTAGGTCACCTAATAGCACGAGCTCAGAAGATAGATGGGGGCAATCAATTCACATATGGTGTCAAGGGCACAGCTGGGGGCAGAGGGTGGTCTATAGCAAGCGGCAACAGTGAGAGACTTGTTTCTGGAAAGGTGAATTTTTAGAAGTAGAAGCTCGAATTGTTTGGGTACAGACCTGGATAGTAAGACAGAACTCTGCAGGCTATCTCTGCGGTAGATTGCAACACCGCCCCCTTTGGCAGTTCTATCTTGGCGGAAAATGTTTTAGTTAGGGATGGAGATTTCAGGGTTTTTGGTGGTTTTCCTAAGCCAGGATTCAGACATGGCTAAGACATCCGGGTTGGCAGAGTGCTAAAGCAGTGAATAAAACAAATTTAGGGAGTAGGCTTCTAATGTTAACATGCATGAAACCAAGGCTTTTACAGAAGTCAACCAATTAGAGCATCTGGGGAGTAGGAGTGGAGCTAGGCACTGCAGGACCTGGATTAACCTCTACATTAACCTCAACCTCATGTCAGTTCGTTCCAAGGTGGCATAGCAGTTCAGACGTCTTTTGTCTTCGTCTTGTCGTGTCCTGTATATATATATATTTACAACTTTTTCACATACATTTTATTTTTATTTTCCATCAACTCGTCTTCAAAACACTCTCCTGCAACCCGCCTCACCAATGTATATTTATAAAAAAGTATTATTTACCTCAGATCTGTAATCCTCCAAGAAGCTAGCCAGAAACTCCAAGAAGCTAGCCTGAAACTAGCCAGAAGCTAATCCAGAAGCTAGTTCAGAAGCTAGTTAGCTCCTTTACTGGCAAATCGTTAATATTCAGCTAACCACGGTTTGTGGTCATCAGCTATCCTTTAGCTCGAAAATCTATCGCCAGTTCTGTACGGCGCAGCGCGGCTCGGAACGGAACATACCGGACCAATTTTTCTCTCCATGTCCCTGGACATTCATACCCGGATCTCACAGCTAGCTAGCTGCTATCCGTGTGACCATCGGCCTTCGTCGATTCCGGAGCAAACATCAATTATTCCGGAGCTAGCAAGCTCCGTCAATCACTCCTGAGTTCCATCAATCACACCTGGGCTGCAGTCACCTATCCGGACCCGTTTTACTGCCTTCGCGGAGCCCCACCGGGCCTTCACAACTGGACTGCCGACGTTATCTACCCGAAGGAGTTATTCGGCCGGCTCCTCCGTTGCGACGTTACCTGAACGCCCATCTGCGGCCTGCTAACCGTTAGCTGTCTTACCGGCTGCTATCTGAATAGACAATCGGACAATTTTTTATTATTATTTTTTTTAAATTATTTTTAAAATTATTATTATTATCTTTTCTTCTTGGGCCTCTATAACTATATCTATTGTTTTTATTTTTGTTGTTGTTGTGTGATTTGGATTAATCCCCTCTACCACACGGAACCCCACTAATCTACTGACGGAACGTAAGGGGTGGCTAACAGACCTCCATCCTATGCTAGCTTGCTACCGATGCCCTGGCTAGCTGTCTAAATCACCAACCAACCTCTCCACTCACCGGACCCTTTTGATCACTCGACCAAGCATGCCTATCCTTAATGTCAATATGTCTTGTCCATTTCTGTTCTGGTTAGTGTTTATTGGCTTATTTCACTGTAGAGCCTCTAGTCCTGCTCACTATACCTTATCCAACCTATTAGTTCCACCACCCACACATGCTATGACATCTCCTGGTTTCAACGATGTTTCTAGAGACAATATCTCTCTCTTCATCACTCAATACCTAGGTTTACCTCCACTGTATTCACATCCTACCATACATTTGTCTGTACATTATACCTTGATGCTATTTTATCGCCCCCAGAAACCTCCTTTTACTCTATGTTCCAGACGTTCTAGACGACCAATTCTCATAGCTTTTAGCCGTACCCTTATTCTACTCCTCCTATGTTCCTCTGGCGATGTAGAGGTGAATCCAGGCCCTGCAGTGCCTAGCTCCACTCCTATTCCCCAGGCGCTCTCTTTTGACGACTTCTGTAACCGTAATAGCCTTGGTTTCATGCATGTTAACATTAGAAGCCTCCTCCCTAAGTTTGTTCTATTCACTGCTTTAGCACACTCTGCCAACCCGGATGTTCTAGCTGTGTCTGAATCCTGGCTTAGGAAGACCACCAAAAATTCTGAAGTTTTAATTCCAAACTACAACATTTTCAGACAAGATAGAACTGCCAAAGGGGGCGGTGTTGCAATCTACTGCAAAGATAGCCTGCAGAGTTCTGTCCTACTATCCAGGTCTGTACCCAAACAATTTGAACTTCTACTTTTAAAAATCCACCTCTCTAAAAACAAGTCTCTCACCGTTGCCGCCTGCTATAGACCACCCTCTGCCCCCAGCTGTGCTCTGGACACCATATGTGAACTGATTGCCCCCCATCTATCTTCAGAGTTCGTGCTGCTAGGCGACCTAAACTGGAACATGCTTAACACCCCAGCCATCCTACAATCTAAACTTGATGCCCTCAATCTCACACAAATAATCAATGAACCTACCAGGTACCTCCCCAAAACCTTAAACACGGGCACCCTCATAGATATCATCCTAACCAACTTCCCCTCTAAATACACCACTGCTGTCTTCAACCAAGATCTCAGCGATCACTGCCTCATTGCCTGCATCCGTAATGGGTCAGCGGTCAAACGACCTCCACTCATCACTGTAAAACGCTCCCTGAAACACTTCTGCGAGCAGGCCTTTCTAATCGACCTGGCCGGGGTATCCTGGAAGGATATTGATCTCATCCCGTCAGTAGAGGATGCCTGGATATTTTTTTAAAATGCCTTCCTAACCATCTTAAATAAACATGCCCCATTCAAGAAATTTAGAACCAGGAACAGATATAGCCCTTGGTTCTCCCCAGACCTGACTGCCCTTAACCAACACAAAAACATCCTATGGCGTTCTGCATTAGCATCGAACAGCCCCCGTGATATGCAGCTGTTCAGGGAAGCTAGAAATCATTATACACAGGCAGTTAGAAAAGCCAAGGCTAGCTTTTTCAAGCAGAAATTTGCTTCCTGCAACACTAACTCAAAAAAGTTCTGGGACACTGTAAAGTCCATGGAGAATAAGAACACCTCCTCCCAGCTGCCCACTGCACTGAAGATAGGAAACACTGTCACCACTGATAAATCCACCATAATTGAGAATTTCAATAAGCATTTTTCTACGGCTGGCCATGCTTTCCACCTGGCTACTCCTACCCCGGACAACAGCACTGCACCCCCAACAGCAACTCGCCCAAGCCTTCCCCATTTCTCCTTCTCCCAAATCCATTCAGCTGATGTTCTGAAAGAGCTGCAAAATCTGGACCCCTACAAATCAGCCGGGCTAGACAATCTGGACCCTTTCTTTCTAAAATTATCTGCCGAAATTGTTGCCACCCCTATTACTAGCCTGTTCAACCTCTCTTTCGTGTCGTCTGAGATTCCCAAAGATTGGAAAGCAGCTGCGGTCATCCCCCTCTTCAAAGGGGGGGACACTCTTGACCCAAACTGCTACAGACCTATATCTATCCTACCGTGCCTTTCTAAGGTCTTCGAAAGCCAAGTCAACAAACAGATTACCGACCATTTCGAATCTCACCATACCTTCTCTGCTATGCAATCTGGTTTCAGAGCTGGTCATGGGTGCACCTCAGCCACGCTCAAGGTCCTAAACGATATCTTAACCGCCATCGATAAGAAACATTACTGTGCAGCCGTATTCATTGATCTGGCCAAGGCTTTCGACTCTGTCAATCACCATATCCTCATCGGCAGACTCGACAGCCTTGGTTTCTCAAATGATTGCCTCGCCTGGTTCACCAACTACTTCTCTGATAGAGTTCAGTGTGTCAAATCGGAGGGTCTGCTGTCCGGACCTCTGGCAGTCTCTATGGGGGTGCCACAGGGTTCAATTCTTGGACCGACTCTCTTCTCTGTATACATCAATGAGGTCGCTCTTGCTGCTGGTGAGTCCCTGATCCACCTCTACGCAGACGACACCATTCTGTATACTTCCGGCCCTTCTTTGGACACTGTGTTAACAACCCTCCAGGCAAGCTTCAATGCCATACAACTCTCCTTCCGTGGCCTCCAATTGCTCTTAAATACAAGTAAAACTAAATGCATGCTCTTCAACCGATCGCTACCTGCACCTACCCGCCTGTCCAACATCACTACTCTGGACGGCTCTGACTTAGAATACGTGGACAACTACAAATACTTAGGTGTCTGGTTAGACTGTAAACTCTCCTTCCAGACCCATATCAAACATCTCCAATCCAAAGTTAAATCTAGAATTGGCTTCCTATTTCGCAACAAAGCATCCTTCACTCATGCTGCCAAACATACCCTTGTAAAACTGACCATCCTACCAATCCTCGACTTTGGCGATGTCATTTACAAAATAGCCTCCAATACCCTACTCAACAAATTGGATGCAGTCTATCACAGTGCAATCCGTTTTATCACCAAAGCCCCATATACTACCCACCATTGCGACCTGTACGCTCTCGTTGGCTGGCCCTCGCTTCATACTCGTCGCCAAACCCACTGGCTCCATGTCATCTACAAGACCCTGCTAGGTAAAGTCCCCCCTTATCTCAGCTCGCTGGTCACCATAGCATCTCCCACCTGTAGCACACGCTCCAGCAGGTATATCTCTCTAGTCACCCCCAAAACCAATTCTTTCTTTGGCCGCCTCTCCTTCCAGTTCTCTGCTGCCAATGACTGGAACGAACTACAAAAATCTCTGAAACTGGAAACACTTATCTCCCTCACTAGCTTTAAGCACCAACTGTCAGAGCAGCTCACAGATTACTGCACCTGTACATAGCCCACCTATAATTTAGCCCAAACAACTACCTCTTTCCCAACTGTATTTAATTTTTATTTATTTATTTATTTTGCTCCTTTGCACCCCATTATTTTTTTATTTCTACTTTGCACATTCTTCCATTGCAAAACTACCATTCCAGTATTTTACTTGCTATATTGTATTTACTTTGCCATCATGGCCTTTTTTGCCTTTACCTCCCTTCTCACCTCATTTGCTCACATTGTATATAGACTTGTTTATACTGCATTATTGACTGTATGTTTGTTTTTATTCCATGTGTAACTCTGTGTCGTTTTATCTGTCGAACTGCTTTGCTTTATCTTGGCCAGGTCGCAATTGTAAATGAGAACTTGTTCTCAACTTGCCTACCTGGTTAAATAAAGGTAAAATAAATAAATAAAATAAACATCACCAGAGGAACAGAGGAGAAGTAGGATAAGGGTACGGCTAAAGGCTATACGAACTAGCCGTCTAGCACGTTCGGAACAGAGAGTAAAAGGAGCAGGTTTCTGGGAACGATAGCATAGATTCAAGGCATAATGTACAGACAAAGGTAAGGTAGGATGTGAGTACATTGGAGGTAAACCTAGGCATTGAGTAATGATGAGAACGATATAGTCTGTAGAGACGTTTAAACCAGGTGATGTCATCGCATATGTAGGAGGTGGAACAACACGGTTGGCATATTAAGGCATATTTGAGCAGGGCTAGAGGCTCTACAGTGAAATGAGACCGTAATTACTGACCAGGACAGTAATTGACGAGGCATATTGATATTAGAGAGAAGCATGCGTAGCCAAGTGATCTTATGGGTCCAGTGAGTGGTTGGGCTGGCTGGGGACACGGCGATTCAGACAGTTAGTAGGCCGGGGATAACAAGTTAGCAGTTAGCCGTACGGGGCAAGCAAGCTAGCAGTTAGCAGGCCGGGGTTAGCAAGCAAGCAGTTAGCAGACCGGGGTTGGCAAGCAAGCAAGCAGTTAGCAGGCCGGGGTTGGCAAGCAAGCTAGCAGTTAGCAGGCCGGGGTTGGCAAGCAAGCTAGCAGTTAGCAGGCCGGGGTTGGCAAGCAAGCTAGCAGTTAGCAGACCGGGGTTGGCAAGCAAGCTAGCAGTTAGCAGACCGGGGTTGGCAGGCAAGCTAGCAGTTAGCAGACCGGGGTTGGCAAGCAAGCTAGCAGTTAGCAGACCAAGGTTGGCAAGCAAGCTAGCATTTAGCAGACCGGGGTTGTTAAGCTATCAGTTAACAGACCCGGAGGTTGGCAAGCAAGCAGTTAGCAGACCGGGGCTCGCAGTTAGCAGACCGGGGCTAGCAAGTTAGCAGAAGGGCCTTTGGGGGACGTCGCGATGGAGGTATTTCTGTTTTTGCCTCTTCGTGCGGTGATGTTGATAGGCCAGTCATGGATTAGTTGGGTTCCAAGTAGCGCTAGGTAGCTAGGAGGCCACGGTTAGCAGAATGGGCCTTCAGCGGACGTCACGCCTGAGGGGCCTGTTGGAATCCTCGGGCAAATGATGTCGGTATTCCAGTCGTTGAGGATCGGCGGGGTTCCGTGCCCCATACCGGCAGTAGAAGGGGTCCGGATATTGTAGCCCAGGAGTGCTAGTTGCGAAGATCCAGATATAAATGTTACGAGTTTGCGGTAGGAATCCAGTGATATGGAGAAAAAAATAGGTCCGTTATGCTCTGGTTTGAGTCACGTTGTACGAACTGGCGAGAGCTTTCCGAGCTAAAGGTTAGCTGATGACCGTTAGCAGTGGTTTGCTGGTAGCTAGTTAGCTGACTAGCTTCAGTTGAGGGATTCCAGATCCGAAGTAAATAGAAATTTAAAATTAAAAAAACGGTTGTAGGAGAGTATTTTGAAGTTGAGGTTTAAGAAAATAGTTTTAAAAGATATGGGAAGAAAAATATATACAAGGGACACGACAGGACAAAGAAGTCTGACTGCTACGCCATCTTGGAAGAGACAAGTAAAATATATAGTGAAAACAATAGTGGTCCTAAAACGGAGCCTTGACGAACACCAACATGTTGATTTGTCAGTTGATTTGTCAGAGAACAAACCATTTACAGAGACAAACAGGTAAGATATAAACCAGACTAGAACTATAGACCAATTTGGGTTTACAATCTCTCCAAAAGAATGTGGTGATCGATGGTATCAAAAACAGCACTAAGGTCTAGGAGCACGAGGACAGATGCAGAGCATTGGTTTGACGCCATTAAAATGTAATTTACCACCTTCACAAGTGTATTCTCAGTGCTATGATGGGGTCTAAAACGAGACTGAAGCATTTCGTATACATTGTTTGTCTTCAGGAATGCGCAACTACTTTCTCAAAATATGTTGAGAGGAAAGGGAGATTCGATTTAGGTCGATAGTTTTTCATATTTTATCGGTCAAGGTTTGTCTTTTTCAAGAGAGGTTTTATTACTGCCACTTTTAGTGAGTTTGGTACACATCCGGTGGCTAGAGAGACGTTTATTATGTTCAACATAGGAGGGCCAAGCACAGGAAGCAGCTCTTTCAGTAGTTTAGTTGGAATAGGGTCCAGTATGCAGCTTGATGGTTAGAGGCCATGATTATTTTCATCATTGTGTCAAGAAATATAGTACTAAAACACTTGAGTGTCTCCCTTGATCCTAGGTCCTGGCAGAGTTGCGCAGACTCAGGACAACTGAGTTTTGGAGGAATACGCAGATTTAAAGAGGAGTCCGTAATTTGCCTTCTAATGATCATGATCTTTTCGTCAAAGAAGTTAATGAATTTATCACTGCTGAAGTGAAAGCCATCCTCTCTTGGGAATGCTGCTTTTTAGTTAACTTTGCGACCGTATCAAAATACAATTTGGATTGTTCTTATTTTCCTCAATTAAGTTAGAAAAATAGGATGATCGAGCAGCAGTGAGGGCTCTTCGATACTGCACGGTATTGTCTTTCCAAGCTAGTCGGAAGACTTCCAGTTTGGTGTTGCGCCATTTCCGTTCCAATTTGCTGGAAGCTTGTTTCAGAGCTCGGGTATTTTCTGTATACCAGGGAGATAGTTTCTTATGACAAATGTTTTTAGGTGTGCGACTGAATCTAGGGTATTACGCAAGGTTAAATTGAGTGCCCCAGTTAGGTGGTTAACTTATTTATTTTTTACTCTGACGTCCTTGGGTAGGTGGTGGGAGTCTGGAAGGTCATCTTGGAATCTTTGGGTTGTCTGAGAATTTATAGCGTGGCTTTTGATGATCCTTGGTTGGGGTCTGAGCAGATTATTTGTTGCGATAGCAAACGTAATAAAATGATGGTCCGATAGTCCAGGATTATGAGGAAAAACATCAAGATCCACAACCTTTATTCCATGCGACAAAACTAGGTCCAGATTATGACTGTGACAGTGAGTAGGTCCAGAGACATGTTTGACAAAACCCACTGAGTCGATGATGGCTCCGAAAGCCTTTTGGAGTGGGTCTGTGGACTTTTCCACGTGAATATTAAAGTCACCAAGAATTATAATATTATCTGCCATGACTACAAGGTCCGATAGGAATTCAGGGAACTCTGTGAGGAACACTGTATATGGTCCAGGAGGCCTGTAAACAGTAACTATAAAAAGTGATTGAGTAGGCTGTATAGATTTCATGACTAGACGATCAAAAGATGAAAACACAGTCGTTTTCTTTTTTGTAAATTGAAATTTGCTATTGTGAATGGAGGAGGTCTTTATTCTAGTGAGATTGCTAAGGCGAACACCGCCATTTTTAGTTTTGCCCAACCTACATCGAGGCACAGACATGGTCTTAATGGGGATAGCTGAGCTGACTACACTGACTGTGCTCATGGCAGACTCCACTCATAACAAACCACTCATTGTTAAATTCGTGACTTGTGTAATGTTTATGTCCAATGGCCGATGAGCACCGATACGTTTTATCTATAATTTCTCTTCATTATTTCTCTTCATATGACAAGGATTAAAAAGGATTTGCAAATAGATTGTCGACTTGATTCATGAAAAATGTTGAAAGTATGATGTTGACAGTTCAATCAAAGCTACTGTAGATATGTGATTTGACGTCATTTTATCTGTGGCCACTGACCTTGAGCCTTCTTGGATGGGCACTTCTATTGTAACTCTATTGGCAGCACCCAAGGGGCTTGAATATCTGACAAATATAACAGCAGAGGGTGCACCCCCCTATCCACATCGACGGGACAGTAGTGGAAAAGTTTAAGTTCCTCTGTGTACACATCACAGACAAACTGAAATGGTCCACCCACACAGACAGTGTGGTGAAGAAGGCGCAGCAGCGCCTCTTCAATCTCAGGAGGCTGAAGAAATTCAGTTGTCACCAAAAACACTCACAAACCTTTACAGATGCACAACCGAGAGCATCCTGTCAGGCTGTATCACCACCTGGTATGGCAACTGCTCTGCCCACAACCGTAAGTCTCTCCAGAGGGTGGTGCGGTCTGCCCAACGGGGGTAAACTACCTGCTCTCCAGGACACCTACACCTCCCGATGTCACAGGAAGGCCAAAAAGATCATCAAGGACAATAACCACCCATCACTAAACAGCTATTATTATTTTTTATTCCTGGTAGATGCCAATGCTGTAGAGATATGCTTAGCGGACTGAAACTTCACTGTTGTAGGCATAATCAAATCAAATTGTATTGGTCACATACACATATTTAGCATATTTGCGGGTGTAGCGAAATGCTTATGTTCCTAGCTCCAACAGTGCAGTAATATCTCACAATTGTGAAGTAAACTTAACTAAGGAGCAATATAGAAGGGAAACTTTTAACTTGAAAACGTACAGGATACCTCTTTCCGGTTTCCCTGACTTCCGTTTTTTCTATACTGTGTTATGTTTGTTCGTGTAGCACTCCTTACAGGCCGTTTGGTGTACGTTTTTTGGGGGGGGTGAGATGAAATCTCCAACTGTGAAAGGTATTATAGTACATAATTATTGCAACACAACCAGATTTGTTGAAGCCTAAAATGTTAGTCCGTAATCGTAACATGGTGTTTTGCATGTTCACAGATTAAATGTAACGTTTACGCATTGCTTTTCTTACTATCCTAACAATTTAGATATGGATTTTCTAACGATACGTACATTCCATCTTTTGGCAGATATTTCGCTCCATAGTATGACAGGTTTGAATGGACAAAGGTTTGAAGAATGCCATCATTAACGACCACTCTCTTATAATCGCACATTTACGGCGTCACTGATGTTCTTCTACCCACTATTGCCCATATTTTGGGCTGTTTCTGCAAAGGCAGATTTATTTCAATTTGACAGTATTTCTAATGTATCTACGTATTATTTCAATTATATTTATTGTAATATATGGGAAGGGGAGTGTCAACAGAATCAAGATGATGCGACTCAGCAAGGTATGGTGTTTATTTTCTACAAGTTTAAAAAAACTATGTTTTCTGTATAAATATCCAAATTTGAGGCCGTAATTCCAACAGTCTGGGAAACAGACGCACTGGAGCTTGTTCTTGTCACTGACTGTCCATAGGAATTATTTGTAAGGCATAAATTCGTTTTTACACAGGACAAAACAATTTTTTATTACAATGCAGAGATCGTAAGCAACGATGATTAGCTAGTTCATTCAAACATAGAGGGAATGTCTTATTTAATGTATTATCCGGTGAGGATATGTAAAAGCGTTAGCATTTTCCTTGAAAACTTGCCTTGAGCAGAAATGATAGTGTTGTTTAAATGATTGCAACAGCTATGTCTAACTCTGCATTACACGTGTACACTGTACATTTGTGTGGCCATTTTAGTACCTACTAGGGACCTATGGGCAGCATTCCCTCAAGACTATATCAGTTTGCTGTCACAGTGGTATTGCAGCCTGGGACAGTGCTGTGAATCAGGGGATTGTCGGATAACAAATAATATTACAGGTAAGATTAAGTCATATTGAGACAATATTTATATTAATGCATGTTCCACCAGCTATGTCATTTTTTGTGCAGTGCTCATTTTGATGTTTTGTTCCAGGTCTGGCTAGTGATCTACAGCTAAAGCTTCATGGGCAGCACCTTGCCCAATCAGTGGTTCTGAAGGCTGTGCAGGGCTTCATCAGTAACCCTGAATCCAATAAGCCATTGACCCTCTCCTTCCATGGCTGCTCCGGCACGGGCAAGAACTTTGTGACCCGGATTGTAGCTGACAACTTGTACCGGGACGGGGTGAAGAGCGAGTGTGTGCGTCTGTTCATCGCCCCATTCCATTTCCCCCATGCCAGACTAGTGGACACGTACAAGGTGAGCCTAGCTGTTGGTACATGCATGACTCCTCTCTGCCAGGAACATGTGCAGAACAGAACTATGTTGTGAATATGGGTTAATAGATTATATAATAAATCTTTTGAGTCCCTGTTTTATTGCCATGCATTGTCAACATTCATGGAGTAGAACTACCTAAATATTTCGTTTAAAAATAAAATGTTATCTTTGACATTTTCCAGGTCACCACCTAAATAAAAGTTATTGGAACTCACACCAGCTAGGCACCCTTCCAACCAATTATAAACTCAAATGTTAAATTGCATAATATTTCAAAATGATAGTGATGCAATTGATTCAATTACACAACTCGATCTTGACCAAAGTAGGAATTAAACAAATATACAATAGTATGTCCAAACTTAGCAAATTATTGAGTGCCATTTTTTGTGGATAAGAATGTAGAATAATACATGGAATGCCTGTGCATATTTTAATCTCGTGAATATATTGCACACCTGTCTTAAATGGGAACGAGTGAGAGGTGATATTTTTGTACTCACCATATAGCGCTCTCTTTCCAGGGCCAGCTCAGAGAAGCTATCCGGGACATGGTGCTGCGTTGCCCACAGACACTTTTCATCTTTGATGAGGCTGAGAAACTGCACCCCGGCCTTATAGATGCTATCAAGCCCTATATGGACCATTATGACAATGTGGATGGGGTCAGCTATAGGAGGGCTGTCTTCTTATTCCTCAGGTTAGCCATATATACCTTTTAAATTATTGAGAGGCCTCTTCCACTAACTCATGTAAGGAAACCCAACTGACCCTAATCAAGATATGTTGTAATAATTATTTGTAGTAATATAGGTGGGACCACTGTCAACGATGTGGCCTTGGACTTCTGGCACTCAGGGCAAAACAGAGAGGACATTGGGATGGAGGACTTGGAACACCGGCTACGTGCTGAAGCTATGGATTCTCAAGGTACCAACAGTGGCTTTACAATCACACACTCATTCTCAAGTTTTAGGTATAGTGCATTTGGAAAGTATTTAGACCCCTTTACTTTTTCCACATTTGTTACATTACAGCCTTATTCTAAAATGGATTAAAATGGTTTATTTTCCCTTGTCAATCTACATAAAGACAAAGCAAAAACAGTTTTTTATACATTTTTGCAAATTTATTAAATAAATAAAGTAAACATCACATTTACAAGTATTCAGACCCTTTAATCAGTACTTTGTTGAATCACCTTTGGCAGCAATTAAAGCCTCTTGGGTATTAAGCCACAATCTTGGCTGGCACAACTGTATTTGGGGAGTTTCTCCCATTCTTCTCTGTCAGGTTGGATGGGGAGAGTCGCTGCACAGCTATATTCAGGTCTCCAGAAATGTTTGATCGGGTTCAAGTCCGGAACACTTTCCAAATGCACTGTAAATACGTTTTCACAGAGCAAGATTGAAGATGTTTTTCTCATAAACGCTACTACACTGTTA
The DNA here is from genome assembly GCF_002021735.2 of Oncorhynchus kisutch. Lineage (NCBI taxonomy): Eukaryota > Metazoa > Chordata > Actinopteri > Salmoniformes > Salmonidae > Oncorhynchus > Oncorhynchus kisutch. The sequence goes on from NC_034186.2 coordinate 30,576,791, forward strand.
ACACAAAAACAAATAGTTTGCAAAATACAGAATACTAATTAGAAATAGATAAAAACATTTTGAATTACATAACATGTTTTGATGTAAAATACCTTTCTCGAATTGTGGATTTACCAGTTTGTCTGCTTTCCAGGAGGCTTTGCACAGAGTGAACTGATGTCAGGTCACCTTATTGACTTCTTTGTGCCCTTCCTACCTCTGGAGTACCGTCATGTCAAGCTCTGTGCCCGTGATGCCTATGCAGCGTGGGGTCTGGAGCCAGACGAGGGAACGCTGGACGAAGTGGCGAAGGCCATGCTATATACACCCAAGGAGGAGAGGCTGTTCTCTGCCCAAGGCTGCAAATCCATACCACAGAGGATCAATTTCTTCCTACCCTAAACAGACCAATGCAACCCAGGAAACACATGAACAGTGTGTTGGCAAAAAGGAAAAAGTATGTCCTGACACATTGAACATTTCTGCAATGGCACATGTCAATCGAACATGTGGTATGCCCACTCTTCACCCTACACTGCCAAGAAAGGAAGCATAGAGCATCTGGCTATAGTAAGATTCAATCTGATAACGAAGAGATTTTAGAGTGCATTTTCAACTTCCTCATTAGACAATTTTTATGCAATTATTTTTACTTGAAGCTCAGGTCAACTCTAGTATTATTATTTGCATGTACAGTACCAGTCAAATGTTTGGACACACCTACTTATTCAAGGGTTTTTCTTTATTTGTACTTTTTTCTACATAATAGAATACATCTAATATATGTAGAATAATAGTGAAGACATCAAAATTATGAAATAACATATGGAATCATGTAGTAAGCCAAAGTGTTAAAAATCAAATTATATTTGATTCTTCAAAGTAGCCACCCTTTGCCTTGATGACAGCTTTGCACACTCTTGCAATTCTCTCAACCAGCTTCATGAGGTAGTCACCTGGAATGCATTTTAATTAACAGGTGTGCCTTGTTAAAAGTTAATTTGTGGAATTTTTTCCCTTAATGCGTTTGAGCCAACCAGTTGTGTTGTGACATGGTAGGGGTGGTATACAAAAGATGGCCTTATTTGGTAAAAGACCAAGTCCATATTATGGCAAGAACAGATCAAATAAGAAAAGAGGAATGACAGTCCATTACTTTAAGACATAAAGGTCAGTCAATCTGGAAAATGTCAAGAACTTTGAAAGTTTCTTCAAGTGCAGTTTCAAAAACCATTAGGTGTTATCATGAAACTGGCTCTCATGAGGACTGCCACAGGAAAGGAAGACCCAGAGCTACCTCTGTTGAAGAGGATAAGTTCATTAGCGCTATCAAGATGGCGCCGACATAGGGTCATCTCACCTCTAGTCCTTAGGAAACAATACAGTATTTCAGGTTTTTTTAGTACGTTTTTTTTTTTTTACGTTGTTAGGCCAGAAAATCTTTAGTGTTATTACATACAGCCGGAAAGAAATAGAGGATATCAGAGCGACGGCAACTTACCAACATTACGTCCAGGAATATGACTTTCTCGAAGCGGATCCTTTGTTTGCACTGCAACCCAGGGCGTTGGATCTCATTCCAGAGGCCGACCCAAAGCAACGTCTCCGCAGAAGAGGTAGACGGAGCAGACTCCTGGTCAGACTTTGGAGGCTTGCACACCACCCACGCTTCCGATTATATTACTCGCCAATGTCCAGTCTCTAGATAACAAGGAAGATGAAATTTGGCAAGGGTTGCTTTCCAGAGAGACATCAGGGATTGTAACGGTCTGTTTCACGGAAACATGGCTCTCTTGGGATATGTTGTCGGAGTCGGTACAGCCACCGGGATTCTTTAGGAGTCGCGGCAACAGAAATAAACATCTCTTTGAAGAAGGGCAGGGGTGTATGCTTCATGATTAATGACTCATAGTATAATCGTAACAACATACAGGAACTCAAGTCCTTTTGTTCACCTAACCTAGAATTCCTCACAATCAAATGCCGACCATATTATCTCCCAACAGAATTCTTGTCCGTTATTGTCACAGCTGTGTATATCACCGCTCAAGCCGATATCACGACGGCCCTCAAGGAACTTCACTGGACTCTATGCAAACTGGAAACCATATCCTGAGGCAGGCATTTATTGTAGCTGGGGATAACAAAGCAAATTTGAGAACAAGGCTACCTAAATACTATTAGCATATTGATTGTAGCACTTTTTGCCGTCAATACACTGGATCACTGCTTCTCCAACTTCCACGATGTATACAAGGCCCTCCCCCACCCCCCCTTTGGCAAATCTGACCATAACTCAATTTTTCTCCTCCCGTCCTATAGGCAGAAACTCAAACAGGATGTACCCGTGACTAGAACTATTCAACGCTGGTCTGACCAATTGGAATCCATGCTTCAAGATTGTTTTGATCACACCGACTGGGACATGTTCTGGGCAGCCTCGGAGAATAATATTGATTTATACGCTGATTCGGTGAGTGAGTTTATAAGGAAGTGCATTGGAGATGTTGTACCCACTGTGACTATTAAAACTTACCTTAATCAGAAACCGTGGATAGATGGTGCCATTCGCGCCGCAAACCACCGCATTTAACCATAGAAAGATGACTGGGAATATGGCCGAATACAAACAGTGTAGTTATTCCCTCTGCAAGGCAATCAAACAAGCAAAATGTTGTCATAGGGACAAAGTGGAGTTGCAATTCAACGGCTCATACGTGAGACGTGTGTGGCAGGGTCTACAGACAATCACGGACTACAAAATGAAAACCTGCCACGTCACGGACACCTACGTCTTGCTTTCAGACAAACTAAACACTTTTACCTGCTTTGAGGATAATAAAGCCAACGATGCAGCCCGCTACCAAGGACTGCGGGCCCTCCTTCTCGGTGGCCGATATAAGACATTTAAACGTGTTAACCCTCGCAAGGCTGCCGGCCCAGATGGCATCCCTAGCCGTGTCCTCAGAGCATGGTGCAGACCAACTGGCTGGTGTGTTTACGGACATATTCAATCTCTCCCTATCCCCGTCTCCTGTCCCCACATGCTTCAAGATGGCCACCATTGTTCCTGTACCCAAGAAGGCTAAGGTAAAACAACTAAATTACTATCTCCCCGTAGCACTCACTTCTGTCATCATGAAGTGCTTTGAGAGACGAGTCAAGCATCATATCACCTCCACCTTACCTGCCACCCAGGACCCACTTTAATTTGCTTACTGCCCCAATAGGTCCACAGATGATGCAATTGCCATCACACTGCCCTATCCCATCTGGACTAGAGGAATACCTATGTAAGAATGTTGTTCATTGACTACAGCTCAGCATTCAACAACATAGTACCCTCCAAGCTCATTGTTAAGCTTGAGGCCCTGGGTCTCAACCCTGCCCTGTGCAATTGGGTCCTGGACTACCTGACGGGCCGCCCCCAGGTGGTGAAGGGAGGAAACAACATCTGCACTTTGCTGTTCCTCAACACTGGGGCCCCACAAGGGTGCGTGCTCAGCCCCCTCCTGTACTCCCTGTTCACCCATGCCTGCGTGGCCATGCACGCTTCCAACTCAATCATCAAGTTTGCAGACGACACAACAGTAGTGGGTTTGATTGCCAACAACAACAAGAAAGCCTACAGGGAGGACGTGAGGGCACTCAAAAGAGTGTGGTGTCCGTAAAACAACCTCTCACTCAACGTCAACAAAACAAAGTTAATGTTTGTAGACTTCAGTAAATAGCAGTGGACGCACCCCCCTATCCACATCGACGAGACAGCAGTGGAGAAGGTGCGTTCCTTTGAGTACACATCACGGACAAACTGAAATGGTCCACCAACACACACAGTGTGGCGAAGACAGCACCTATTCTACCTCAGGAGGCTAAAGAAATTTGGTTTGTCACCTATAACCCTCACAAACTTTTACAGATGCACAATTGAGAGCATCCCGTCTGGCTGTATCACTGCCTGGTACGGAAACTGCACCGCCCACAACTGCAGGGGTCTCCAGAGAGTGGTGCGGTCTGCCCAACGCATCACCGGGTGCAAACTACCTGCCCTGACACCTACACCACCCGATGTCACAGGAAGGCCATAAAGATCATCAAGAACAACAACCACCCGAGCCACTGCCTGTTCACCCCGCTATCATCCAGAAGGCGAGGTCAGTACAGGTGCATCAAAGCTGTGACCGAGAGACTGAAAAACAGCTTCTATCTCAGGGCCATCAGACTGTTAAACAGCCATCACTAACACAGAGAGGCTGCTGCCGACATACAGACTTGAAATCCTTGGCCACATTAATAACTGGATCACTAGTCACTTTAATAATGGCACTTCAATAATGTTTACATATCTTGCATTACTCATCTCATGTATATACTGTAATTTATACCATCTACTGCATCTTGCCTATGCCGCTCGGTCATCGCTCATATATATATGTATTCTTATTCCATCCCTTTACTTAGATTTGTGTGTATTAGGTAGTTGTGGTGGAATTGTTACTTGTTATATATATTACTGCACTGTCGGAACTAGAAACACAAGCATTTCACTACACTCGCAAAAACATCTGCTAACCATGTGTATGTGACCAATAAAATTTTATTTGATGTAGAGTTAACTGCACCTCAGATTGCAGCACAAATAAATGCTTTACAGAGTTCAAGTAACATACACACCTTAACATCAACTGTTCAAAGGCGACTGCGTGAACCAGACCTTCATGGTCGAATTGCTGCAAAGACACCACCTCTAAAGGACACAATTTATTTTTTAAAGAGGCTTGCTTGGGCCAAGAAACACAAGCAATGTACATTAGACTGGTGGCAATCTGTCCTTTGGTCTGATGAGTCCCACCGTGAAGCATGGAGGAGGAGGTGTGATGGTGTGAGGATGCTTTGTCCTCCACAATCACCCAACCTCAACCCAAATGAGATGGTTTGGGATGAGTTGGACCGCAGACTGAAGGAAAAGCAGCCAACAAGTGCTCAGCATATGTGGGAACTCCTTCAAGAGTGTTGGATAATCTTTCCAGGTGTAGCTGGTTGAGAGAATTCAAGAGTGTGCAAATCTGTCAAGGCAAAGGGTGGCTACTTTGAAGAATCTCAAATATAAAATATATTTTTATTTGTTTAACACTTTTTTTGGTTACTACATGATTCCGTATGTGTTATTTCATAGTTTTGATGTCTTCACTATTACTCTTCAATGTAGGAAATAGTACAAATAAAGAAAAAACCCTGAATTAGTCGGTGTGTCAACTTTTGTGTGGTACTGTATATCCTTTTGTTTTGTTGGCACTGATGATATATTACAACTATCTGCTTAAGCAGTGGTAGGCACATTCAAAGCAAAGGAAGAAATACTGTAAATTGCAGCAAACTAGACTAAATATAATTAAATGAACTTTTGAAGGGCATGTTAATGATTATTCTAGAATTGTATAGAGATGACTTGTTTTACAGGTTGATTAAATATTTACAGGTTAACAGTGTGATATCACTTTAAATAATTTACAACCTGCTCAATAATTACAATTCAGGTTTGAAGAAAGTAGTATTGATGTGCAATCGTACAGGCAACTGCTTATTGTTGAAATGGTTACTGAACTACAGTGCATTCGGAAATTATTCGGACCCCTTGCATTTTTACCCTTGTTGAAGCACCTTTGGCAGCGATTACAGCCTTGAGTCTTCTTGGAAATGATGGTACAAGCTTGGCACACCTGTATTTGGGGAGTTTTTCCAATTCTTCTCTCTCAAGATCTGTCCGGTTGGGATGGTGAGCATTGCTGCACGGCTATTTTCAGGTTTCTCCAAAGATCAGGTTAAAGTCCGGGCTCTGGCTGAGCCACTAAAGGACACTCGGAGAATGGTCCTGAACCCACTCCTGCGTTGTCTTGTCTGTGTGCTTAGGGTTGTTGTCCTGTTGGAAGGTGAACCTTTGCCCCAGTCTGAGGGCTCTGAAGCAGGTTTTCATCAAGGATCTCTCTGTACTAGAGGTCGACCATCTTTCCCTCGATCCTGACTAGTCTCCCAGTCCCTGCCACTGAAAAACATCCCCACAGCATAATTCTGCCGCCGTGCTTCACTGTAGGGATGGTGCCAGGTTTCCTCCAGAATTGGCATTCAGGCCAAAGAGTTCAATCTTGGTTTCAACAGACCAAATGATCTTTTCTCAGATTCCTTTAGGTGACTTTTGGCAAACTCCAAGCGGGCTGTCATGTGCCTTTTACTGAGAAGTGGCTTCCGTCTGGCCACTACCATAAAGGCCTGATTGGTGGAGTGCTGCAGAGATGGTTCTATCTCCACAGAAGAAATCTGGAGCTCTGTCAGCGTGACCATTGGGTTCTTGGTCCCCTCCCTGACCAAGGCCCCCTCCCTGACCAAGGCCCTCCTCCCTGACCAAGGCCCATCCTCTGAAACACATCCCAGCCAAGCCGCACTGCTTCTTGACACAATGGCGAGTTAAACCCGGCAGCCAGCCACAGCAATGTGTCGGAGGAAACACCGTGCACCTGATGACCGTGTCAGCGTGCATTGCGCCCAGCCCGCCACAGGAGTCGCTAGTTGTCAATGTGACAAGAACATTCCTGCCGGCCAAACCCTCCCCTAAACCGGACGACGCTGGGCCAATTGTGCACCGCCCCATGGGTCTCCTGGTGGCGGCCGGCAGCGACAAAGCCTGGACTCGAACCTGGATCTCTAGTGGCACAGCTAGCACTGCGATGCAGTGCCTTCGACCACTGTGCCACTCGGGAGGCCGTAATGGTCTGAATACTTATGTATTGTATAAGGTATGTTTTTAGTTGTTTATATTTGCAAAAATTTCTAAAAACCTTATTTAGCTTTGTCATTATGGGATACTGTATTGATGAGTATCTTTATTTAATCAATTTTGGAATAAGGCTGTAATGTAACAATGTGGGAAAAAGGGAAGGGCTCTGAATACTTTTCAAATGCACTGTACTTGGTCTGAGTATTCCACGAATATGAACTACATTTTTAAGGCGAGTGTAACATTTGAGTACCCTACACTTTTTTTGATCTAGAATTATTGATTTAAGTTATATAATTTTAAATGTTTTATTTAACCTTTATTTAACTAGGCAAGTCAGTCAAGAACAAATTCTTATTTACAATGACTGTCTTCCCCGGCCAAACCCGGACGACTCTGGGCAAATTGTGCACCACCCTATAGGACTCCCAATCACGTCCGTATTTAATACAGCCTGGAATCGATCCGGGGACTGGGGTGATGCCTCTTGCACTGAGATGCAGTGCCTTAGACCGCTGCGGCACTCAGGAGCCCATTATTATAATCGGATTATTCCAACGATGTTTTGATGCTTTTTTTTGTCCATTGTAATGTGTCACTTGCACAATACACCTCCTAATTATAATTAGCAAGTACATACATATCAAGTTTTTCTAAGTGTTCCATTGTCTGTACATGTGCTATAGCTATTTTTACTGCCTGTTTTTCCGTCATTGTAAAAAGTGTTAGCATATTGACTGCACATTTTTGGTTTTGTAAGAAAATGTGAGGTTGCGTTATGAATAGGATATGATTTATGATAGTGTCGTCCTCCATAATTTCTGCTATTTAATGACCTCTGTCCAGATCATTGTGTGTGTAAAAAAAAAAAAAAAAAAGTTGTCTCAGATCAGGCAAACAAAGTGGCTGCAAAAGAAAGAGAAAGTATGCTGTGCCAGATGGATTGTAAGTTACTTTAGACTAATAAAGCATCCTTGATTAATTTGAGTCGGTTTACTGTGAATCTAAAACCTGCACTCATAATCAATTGTGGGCTGATTATTTCACCTCAGTTGATTCCCATCAGCATGCTTCAGTTCTGCTGGCACCTAGCCAAACTCTATGGAGGTAAAAGGGTGAAATAATTATACAAGCATGTAAAATATGAGTTGCACCTGTATACGGAGTTTATAGTTGCAAAAAATATTTGCAAACATGGAACTTCTTTTGAGAATAAATACAACACAAACTCATAACATGTGTGAATAAATACAACACTTCCAAACATGTAAGTTGATATGTGAATAAATTCAATAAGATTTGCAAGCATGCAACAACATTTCAGAATGAATGCAACTCATTTACTAAACTTGCAACTGGTGAATTTTCTGTGAATCAAAACTACATTTGTCGATGTTGAATCTGCGCTCAGAGTATTTATGCAGAAGTTGGATCTAGTGGATATATGGAATGAGACGTTTTCGGGTTGAGAGATCCTATATCTGGTGTAACAAAACATGTACTAGATGTTTATGTATTGACAGTTGGATGGTTTCAGAAGGCTTACGAAAGGATGTTTCTGTTCATATTCTTGACACGCCTATAACAGACCATAGAGCTATTTGCATACAAGCTCAAATATTTTCCTGTAATGATAATCAGTGCAAGGCTTTATAATGGAAACTTAATAGCTCCATATTAAAAAATGAAATAGTCTAATTTGATATCATAGGATGCATTAGAACTTTTTGGAATAAGGTCCAGAGTGAAAGTCTCCAAAGAACAAACTGGGAAGTTCTAAAGTTTGTAATGGCTAAATATTTAAGAGAAAATAGCAGTGATCTTGCGAAGATTTGCTCTTCCAGAGACCTAATAGTCTTTCAGATACAGATAAAGCGGAGTTAATTAAGGAACAAAATAAACTGGGTGAAATTTACAAGGTTATAAGGAAGAGGGTCTTTTCATCAAGAAGGAAAGCAGAACTCTGCTTATTTTTTCAGACTGGAGAAATGTCACTCTAAAAGTAACTATTTTGAACAGTTAAAGGTGAATAATATGATGTAGGACAATTGCCAACTACTGTGCCAATTTTTTACACCTCTAGGTAGTGTGAGGAGTCTGCAGCTCTGTTCTTTGATTCTCTTGGAAATGTTGTGTCTTGATTCTTCTGATCAGGAATTATGTGATAATCCCATCTCCTTAGAGGAAATTATAGAGGCTATTGATCACTTTCAAATGAACAAATCCCCTGGGGTTGATGGTAATACTACCATCAACAGAATTCTGCAGAAGTTTTTCCAAAGAATTGGCCTTCTTTCTGTTGGAAGTGAACTCTGAAGTACAGCCAATGAAGCACTCCCTCCCACTCTAACGCAAGGTTTAATCACTCTAACTCCTAAACCTAAAAAATACTTGTTACTCATTGATAATCAGTGTCCAATTTGCCTTTTAAATAACTATTATAAGCTAATAGCGCTTGTCAAATCAAATGTATTTATATAGCCCTTCTTACATTAGCTGATATCTCAAAGTGCTGTACAGAAACCCAGCCTCAAACCACAAACAGCAAGAAATGCAGGTGTAGAAGCACGGTGGCTAGGAAAAACTCCCTAGAAAGGCCAAAACCTAGGAAGAAACCTAGAGAGGAACCAGGCTATGAGGGGTGGCCAGTCCTCTTCTGGCTCTGCCGGGTGGAGATTATAACAGAACATGGCCAAGATGTTCAAATGTTCATAAATGACCAGCATGGTCAAATAATAATAATCACAGTAGTTGTCGAGGGTGCAGCAATTCAGCACCTCAGGAGTAAATGTCAGTTGGCTTTTCATACCCGATCATTAAGAGGATCTCTACCCCTCCTGTCTCTATAGAGTTGAAAGCAGCATGTCTGGGACAAGTAACACATCCGGTGAACAGGTCAGGATTTCATAGCCGCAGGCAGAACAGTTGAAACTGGAGCAGCAGCACGGCCAGGTGGACTGGGGACAGCAAGGAGTCCTCATGCCAGGTAGTCCTGAGACATGGTCCTAAGGCTCAGGTCCTCCGAGAGAGAGAAAGAGAGAATTAAAGAGAGCATACTTAAATTCACACAGGACACCAGATAAGACAGGATAACAAACTGACCCTAGCCCCCCACACATAAACTGCTGCAGCATAAATACTGGAGGCCGAGACAGGAGGGGTCAGGAGACACTGTGACCCCATCCGGACAGGGCCAAACAGGAAGGATATAACCCCACCCACTTTGCCAAAGCACAGCCCACACCACAAGAGGGATATCTTCAACCACCAACTCACCATCCTGAGACAAGGCCGAGTATAGCCCACAAAGATCTCTGCCACGGCACAACCCAAGGGGGGGCGCCAACCCAGACAGGAAGATCACATCAGTGACTCAACCCACTCAAGTGACGCACCCCTCCTAGGGACGGCATGAAAGAGCACCAGTAAGCCAGTGACTCAGCCCCTGTAATAGGGTTAGAGGCAGAGAATCCCAGTGGAAAGAGGGGAACCGGCCAGGCAGAAACAACAAGGGCGGTTCGTTGCTCCAGAGCCTTTCCGTTCACCTTCACACTCCTGGGCCAGACTACACTCAATCATATGACCCACTGAAGAGATGAGTCTCAGTAAAGACTTAAAGGTTTAGACCGAGTCTATGTCTCTCACATGGGTAGGCAGACCATTCCATAAAAATTGAGCTCTATAGGAGAAAGCCCTGCCTCCAGCTGTTTGTTTAGAAATTCTACGGACAATTAGGAGGCCTGCGTCTTGTGACCGTAGCGTACGTGTAGGTATGTACGGCAGGACCAAATCAGAGAGATAGGTAGGAGCAAGCCCATGTAATTATTTGTAGGTTAGCAGTAAAACCTTGAAATCAGCCCTTGCCTTAACAGGAAGCCAGTGTAGGGAGGCTAGCACTGGAGTAATATGATACTTTTTTTTTAGTTCTAGTCAGGATTCTAGCAGCCGTATTTAGCACTAACTGAAGTTTATTTAGTGCTTTATCCGGGTAGCTGGAAAGTAGAGCATTGCAGTAGTCTAACCTAGAAGTAACAAAAGCATGGATGAATTTTTCTGCATAATTTTTGGACATAAAGTTTCTGATTTTTGCAATGTTACATAGAGGGAAAAAAGCTGTCCTTGAAACAGTCTTGATATGTTCGTCAAAAGAGAGATCAGGGTCCAGAGTAACGCCAAGGTCCTTCAAGTTTTATTTGAGACGACTGTACAACCATTAAGATTAATTGTCAAATTCAACAGAAGATCTCTTTGTTTCTTGGGACCTAGAACAAGCATCTCTGTTTTGTCCGAGTTTAAAAGTAGAACATTTGCAGCCATCCACTTCCTTATGTCTGAAACACAGACTTTTAGCGAGGGCAATTTTTTCTGACTTCACCATGTTTCATTGAAATGTACAGCTGTGTGTCATCCGCATAGCAGTGAAAGTTAATATTATGTTTTTCGAATGACATCCCCAAGAGGTAAAATATATAGTGAAAACAATAATGGTCCTAAAACGGAACCTTGAGGAACACCGAAATTTACAGTTGATTTGTCAGAGGACAAACCATTCACAGAGACAAACTGATATCTTTCCGACAGATAAGATCAAAACCAGGCCAGAACTTATCCTTGCTAAACGATTAAGGGCTGTTTTGGATGCCATTATAGAGGAGACCCAGTCAGGGTTTATTAAAAACTCTATGGAGGTAAAATAGTGACTTAATTATACAAGCATGTAAAGTATAATTTTCCAATGTAAAATATGAGTTTATGAAAAATAGACTAGTAATCTAGAATAATGTCAGACTGATATTAGAGATCATAGATTACTCAGATGTGTTCTCTGATGAGAGTTTTATACTATTTTAGGATTTTTAGAAAGCCTTTGATACAGTAGAACATTACATGTTATGCCCTTAAAAAATGTGGCTTTGGAGAGCTACTGTATTTTGTAAAATTATTAAAACTCTATACATATGATAATATCTCTATCAAATTGAAAGCATGTACCTCTCCAAGGTTTGAATTAATTCAGGGTACAGACAAGGGTGTCCAATTTCACCTGATCTATTTCTATTAGCCACACAGTTTATTACTTCTCATATCAAGACAAGTGTTTTAATGGGTATTTATATTGCAGACAGGGAGATTAATAGTCAGTTAGCGGATGACACCACCCTCTTCTTAAATTATTCATCTCAGATTCCAACTGTGCTTAATGGGATTCATTCATTATCTAAAGCATCTGGTATGTTGCCAGTTAAAAACTGTGATATGCCCTCAATCAGATAAGCAAGATACTTTTTTATTTTGTATGGAAGAACAGGACACATTATATAAAAAAAATCTGTCATTATGAATACTTGTGAAGAGGGTGGTCTCAATTTTCTTGATTTTCCCTCTTGAATAACACTTTAAAGATGAATTGGATTAAGCAATTCCTGAAGAATCCTAGCTCTATATGTAATTTTATCTCTCAGTATGTTTTTTCTCATTTAGGTGGCCTCAAATTTCTACAGTGTTGAAAAAATACCAATTAATTAATTACATTTCCATAAACAATCCCTTTTAGCATGGTCTTTGATCTACAAGCACAATTTTTTAGATTTTTTTGATTTTTTGATTGATTTTTTATTTCACCTTTATTTAAACAGGTAGGCTAGTTGAGAACAAGTTCTCATTTGCAACTGCGACCTGGCCAAGATAAAGCATAGCAGTGTGAACAGACAACACAGAGTTACACATAGAGTAAACAATTAACAAGTCAATAACACAGTAGAAAAAAAGAGTCTATATACATTGTGTGCAAAAGGCATGAGGAGGTAGGCGAATAATTACAATTTTGCAGATTAACACTGGAGTGATAAATGATCAGATGGTCATGTACAGGTAAAGATATTGGTGTGCAAAAGAGCAGAAAAGTAAATAAATATAAACAGTATGGGGATGAGGTAGGTAAAATTGGGTGGGCTATTTACCGATAGACTATGTACAGCTGCAGCGATCGGTTAGCTGCTCAGATAGCAGATGTTTGAAGTTGGTCAGGGAGATAAAAGTCTCCAACTTCAGCGATTTTTGCAATTCGTTCCAGTCACAGGCAGCAGAGACTGGTACGAAAGGCGGCCAAATGAGGTGTTGGCTTTAGGGATGATCAGTGAGATACACCTGCTGGAGTGCATGCTACGGGTGGGTGTTGCCATCGTGACCAGTGAACTGAATTAAGGCGGAGCTTTACCTAGCATGGACTTGTAGATGACCTGGAGCCAGTGGGTCTGGCGACGAATATGTAGCGAGGGCAAGCCGACTAGAGCGTACAGGTCGCAGTGGTGGGTGGTATAAGGTGCTTTAGTAACAAAACGGATGGCACTGTGATAAACTGCATCCAGTTTGCTGAGTAGAGTGTTGGAAGCTATTTTGTAGATGACATCGCCGAAGTCGAGGATCGGTAGGATAGTCAGTTTTACTAGGGTAAGTTTGGCGGCGTGAGTGAAGGAGGCTTTGTTGCGGAATAGAAAGCCGACTCTAGATTTGATTTTAGATTGGAGATGTTTGATATGAGTCTGGAAGGAGAGTTCACAGTCTAGCCAGACACCTAGGTACTTATAGATGTCCACATATTCAAGGTCGGAACCATCCAGGGTGGTGATGCTAGTCGGGCGTGCGGGTGCAGGCAGCGAACGGTTGAAAAGCATGCATTTGGTTTTACTAGCGTTTAAGAGCAGTTGGAGGCCACGGAAGGAGTGTTGTATGGCATTGAAGCTCGTTTGGAGGTTAGATAGCACAGTGTCCAAGGATGGGCCGGAGGTATACAGAATGGTGTCGTTTGCGTAGAGGTGGATCAGGGAATCGACCGCAGCAAGAGCAACATCATTGATATATACAGTGCCTTGCGAAAGTATTCGGCCCCCTTGAACTTTGCGACCTTTTGCCACATTTCAGGCTTCAAACATAAAGATATAAAACTGTATTTTTTTGTGAAGAATCAACAACAAGTGGGACACAATCATGAAGTGGAACGACATTTATTGGATATTTCAAACTTTTTGAACAAATCAAAAACTGAAAAATTGGGCGTGCAAAATTATTCAGCCCCTTTACTTTCAGTGCAGCAAACTCTCTCCAGAAGTTCAGTGAGGATCTCTGAATGATCCAATGTTGACCTAAATGACTAATGATGATAAATACAATCCACCTGTGTGTAATCAAGTCTCCGTATAAATGCACCTGCACTGTGATAGTCTCAGAGGTCCGTTAAAAGCGCAGAGAGCATCATGAAGAACAAGGAACACACCAGGCAGGTCCAAGATACTGTTGTGAAGAAGTTTAAAGCCGGATTTGGATACAAAAAGATTTCCCAAGCTTTAAACATCCCAAGGAGCACTGTGCAAGCGATAATATTGAAATGGAAGGAGTATCAGACCTGGCCGTCCCTCTAAACTTTCAGCTCATACAAGGAGAAGACTGATCAGAGATGCAGCCAAGAGGCCCATGATCACTCTGGATGAACTGCAGAGATCTACAGCTGAGGTGGGAGACTCTGTCCATAGGACAACAATCAGTCGTATATTGCACAAATCTGGCCTTTATGGAAGAGTGGCAAGAAGAAAGCCATTTCTTAAAGATATCCATAAAAAGTGTCGTTTAAAGTTTGCCACAAGCCACCTGGGAGACACACCAAACATGTGGAAGAAGGTGCTCTGGTCAGATGAAACCAAAATTGAACTTTTTGGCAACAATGCAAAGCGTTATGTTTGGCGTAAAAGCAACACAGCTCATCACCCTGAACACACCATCCCCACTGTCAAACATGGTGGTGGCAGCATCATGGTTTGGGCCTGCTTTTCTTCAGCAGGGACAGGGAAGATGGTTAAAATTGATGGGAAGATGGATGGAGCCAAATACAGGACCATTCTGGAAGAAAACCTGATGGAGTCTGCAAAAGACCTGAGACTGGGACGGAGATTTGTCTTCCAACAAGACAATGATCCAAAACATAAAGCAAAATCTACAATGGAATGGTTAAAAAATAAACATATCCAGGTGTTAGAATGGCCAAGTCAAAGTCCAGACCTGAATCCAATCGAGAATCTGTGGAAAGAACTGAAAACTGCTGTTCACAAATGCTCTCCATCCAACCTCACTGAGCTCGAGCTGTTTTGCAAGGAGGAATGGGAAAAAAATTCAGTCTCTCGATGTGCAAAACTGATAGAGACATACCCCAAGCGACTTACAGCTGTAATCGCAGCAAAAGGTGGCGCTACAAAGTATTAACTTAAGGGGGCTGAATAATTTTGCACTCCCAATTTTTCAGTTTTTGATTTGTTCAAAAAGTTTATAATATCCAATAAATGTCGTTCCACTTCATGATTGTGTCCCACTTGTTGTTGATTCTTCACAAAAAAATACAGTTTCATATCTTTAAGTTTGAAGCCTGAAATGTGGCAAAAGGTCGCAAAGTTCAAGGGGGCCGAATACTTTCGCAAGGCACTGTACAGAGAAAAGAGTCGGCCCGAGAATTTAACCCTGTGGCACCCCCACAGAGACTGCCAGAGGACCGGACAGCATGCCCTCCGATTTGACACACTGAATTCTGTCTGCAAAGTAGTTGGTGAACCAGGCAAGGCAGTCATTAGAAAAACCGAGGCTACTGAGTCTGCCGATAAGAATATGGTGATGGAAAGAGTCGAAAGCCTTGGCAAGGTCGATGAAGACGGCTGCACAGTACTGTCTTTTATCGATGGCGGTTATGATATCGTTTAGTACCTTGAGCGTGGCTGAGGTGCACCCATGACCGGCTCGGAAACCAGATTGCACACTGGAGAAGGTACGGTGGGATTCGAGATGCAATCCCCTCTGGAGTTATTGTACTTTTTAGGGATGTAGCCAAATCCATCCCCTCTTCTTTACCTTCTCTTGATCCAGCTGACAGCAGGCAATATAGATTTCTCTCCTTCTGTTTTGAACAATATTAGGAAAATATATGCTCTATTTCAATGTGATGTTGTTTCAGTCCCATACCTCATGTCTTTCTAGAATGGCCTTTCTTTTTTTGGGTCTCTTTCTCAGAAATGTCTTTTAACTAATGAGATTAAAGATATTTATTCTAAATTAATCCATAAAGGCTACACTACTAAACATTATCTTGAAAAGTTTTTTTTTTTTAAGAAAGAAAAAAAATATGTTTTTTATACCTCCTGTAATTAACAACTGCTTTACATTTATTTTGGTATTGCTCTTATACCTGGAAGCTGTGGCAAGATATTATAAGATTTGTTTTAGATCAAATACATGCAAATATTTCCCTTCTACTTGAAAATGTGATATTTGGTTTACAAAGTATATTAACATATATGCAAAGCCTTTCTTCTTAAGTAACCTCATTGTTATTTTAGCTAAAATCCATATTCATAAAATGTACATTTGAGTCAAAAGCCTCTTATTCTTTTTTTATGAAATTGAACAAAAATATTAACACAATTTCTTCTCAAAACAAAAAAGCAATCAAAACGTTGAACGTTCGTAAGTTTCACAAGGTCTTTAAATAATGTATTGTCTTTATTCCCCTGACCATTGTTTGTATACTATGTTCTATACTCCGTTTGTTTTTCTATATTGTATATTTTAAATCGCTTTGTAAATAATATAAGAAAAACTACTACCAGAATCACAGAAGGTGCACATGATTTATCGCAGCTGGCGGGTGTGTGGCGTGTTTTTTTCTACCCATTCTACTGCATTCGTGCAAACTCCGCTCTCTCTCTCACCCGGGGCGCCGTGCGAGAGATAAGACCATCTACCCATTCGGCTAGGCTACTGAGGGGCGTTTGTGAAGCAAACGCGTGGTCAGCTGGCATTGGCTGAAACGATTTGTCCCATGCTTTTTTCAATTAATTCGATTGGTTAAAGGTTGTTACGCTTCCTCCTGGAGTTGCAATGCAATGAAAACCAGACATCTGTTCGGAAACGAGAGACCATCAGCAGCGTTTGGGGCTTGCAGTAAGTACGGCATTTGAGGTCAGGATTTTGACCAATATAGCATGTAACTAGCCATAGCTAGTTTTACTGCTAGATTTAGTGTCTATAAAATGTATGGTATTTATTTACTTTGTTAATGACATTTTCTATTTTTTTTAGCAAGCTGAAATGACAACCCTGTCGATGGTTTTGATGGCCGTATCGATCGCATCACTATTTTATTTCCGAGAACAATTTGAAGATGGGGGGTTCGACATTTGAAATGTGGTGATTGGACTACATGTCATCTGTTGGATGAGTGTCACAGAGACACAATTTCATAGCCTGCTCACTTTATTGCAATATCAGCTCGACATGCTCAAAATGTAATTCACATTTAGCTGACATGTTCTGATTTAGTGATTACTCATCCAAAACACCATCAATGGGTTGCATGCACTCCCTCTGCTCTTTTCCCAGATTAACTACACAGGTACATGGCCCTTGCCGAGTGGCTATGCCCTCATTACTCAGGTGACTTACTTACACCTGACTTTTGAATAACATTTTGCAGATGCCTGGAAAAGCTGATGGGTGGAATCTGAACACAAATCAGACTATGGGACGTTTGTTCTCACTGCTGGGAAATTCTATGGCGACGTTGACAAAGACAAAGGTGCCTCTGTCATCTTGCCATTTAGGCTCCAGCAATAGAATCTGGTGCGTCTAGCTGTTTCTCAATAGGTTGACACTTGATATGAGTATTTCTTGAGCGTTTATAAAATGTCAGGACTTCAAACCAGCCAGGATGCTCGCTTTTACTCTGCATCCTCCCGCTTTGAGTCCGTCAGCAACAAAGACCAGCCACTGGTAATCCAGTTTACTGTGAAACATGAACAGAACATTGACTGTGGTGGAGGCTACCTCAAGTGTTTCCCAGCTGATCTCAACCAGGAGTAAATGCATGGAGAATCCACAAACAACATCATGTTTGGTAAGTATAAACATCCTATTTGTAACTGGGAACATTGGAAAGTAGGTTATGACTCACTTGTCACATTCCTTTCTGTTTTGAGAGTCCCCTAGGTATTGTTCCCTGTGTTTGTCTCACTGTCTTGAGTTGCCTGGCTACTTTACACCACATACTATTGGCAGTGTGAAGTTAAATTCCTGTGTCCTGTGTCTGTGTTTTGGCTGTCTTAGGTCCAGACATCTGTGGTCCAGGCAAGTGCTGAGAAGCCCTTTTGTCCATAAGCAATTCTGCTATATTTTCTAGTCAATGGGAACAGTTGTATTTATTATCTATGAGCTTCACCATCTGTTATCTGTTGAACATTTTGCTATCCCACCTTTTTCTCAGTATTATGTTTTAAAAGTATTGGCCTTAAAGAAGTTAAAGAAACATTATTTTTGTTTTTGCATGCAGTGACTTGTTGTGTGTTCCCTAGGATGATGAATATACCCACATGTACACACTGGTAGTCAATCTGGATAACACCTACGAGGTGGAGATCGACAACAAGAAAGTTGAGTCTGGAAGCCTAGAGGAGGACTGGGACTTCCTTCCCCCCCCAAGAAGATAAAGGACCCTGATTCTGAGAAGCCAGATGACTGGGATGAGCGAGAACATTGATCCTAAAGACAAGAAACTAGAGGTATGTTAACAAGACATTAAAGAATGCATGAGAACACCACTTCATTTTCTGTAGAAAATGCAGGTGACATTATTAAGCCACTGTTTCCTTTAGGACTGGGATGTGGCTGAGACTATCCCTGACCCTGATGCCAAGAAGCCTGATGACTGGAACGATGAGATGGATGGTGAATGGGAGCCTCCCATGGTCACGGACCCTGACTATAAGGTAGGCCTCCACGGTCGTTTGTACTCATGGCCACAAGGATTTGGTGTGAATGCACTACACTTGGTGAACTGTGGTCTTGCCATTTTTACTAATTTGCCTATTTACTTGGATACATAGTGGGGGAAAAAATACTTTTGCACAAGGAACTAAGCACTTTCTGACATTGATTTTCCCAGGGGGAGTGGAAGCCTAAACAGATTGACAATCCTGCCTACAAGGGGAAATGGGTGAACCCTGAAATTGACAACCCTGACTACACTGCTGACCTTGAAATATGCCAGCATGGGGGTGATTGGATATGTGGCAGGTAGAGCGACTGACTCTAATCCTTGATTAATGTAACATTGTGTGTAGCGTTTAACTTTTACTATTCTTTTGACTTAAAAAAAATGTAAAGTGAATGTTTATTTAAATCTCAACCAATGACCCTTTAGCATTTTATAGGTGAAGTCGGGGACTATTTTTGACAATTTTCTCAATGACCCAAAGCTTGCAGAAGAAGTAGGGAACGAGACATGGGGTGCAACAAAGGTAAGTCGATGGTCTCCTTTTTTTGTGTGATATACCATCAACTTTACCAGTTATGTTTAGATTGAGTTGTCAATATAATATGCCCTCTCTAAGAGGTGATGTGTGCAGCGTCTCCTACCCTGTCAATAATTGTTTTTGCTGTCTGCACAGGACCCTGAAAAGATGATGGACAGTCAGGAAGAGGAGAGAAAGAAACAGGATGCAGAAGAGATTAATAAAAAGGATGAAGAAACTGACTCTAAACACAAAGATGAGTTGTAATCTGGAACTTCTGAAAAGGAACCTTGCGCCAATGGATCATAGTAGACAAGGCTGAAGATGGGGTTTTGTTGGCCTTTGCGTTAATGATTGATGCTTCTCCCCCAAAACAAATGGGTAGCTATTGTTTTGCCTACATCACAAGGGAAGGGGTGAAAACTAAGGACAGCAATTAGTTATGTTGATAATCTATAGGAGTTGAGATTTGGTTGAAGATTTATTCTTAAAAATAAAAAAAATAGTGACATGCCAGTAATTGTTTTTGAAAGTGAAGTTTACAACAATTTGAATCTCATCTCTGAACACAATGTTCTTCTGCTAACTACATTAAGTATATTAACCATCTCAAATTTCCTGACAATGTTTACCTCAATGCATTTTTCTTTTTTAATCTGACATTTTTGTTGTCTGTGCTACCTGATGTCTG
Organism: Oncorhynchus kisutch; assembly: GCF_002021735.2. Classification (NCBI taxonomy): domain Eukaryota; kingdom Metazoa; phylum Chordata; class Actinopteri; order Salmoniformes; family Salmonidae; genus Oncorhynchus; species Oncorhynchus kisutch. The sequence continues at coordinate 30,596,556 of NC_034186.2, forward strand.
GTAGGTGCTTGTACCCCAAACATGTATATGGCATTAGGATGATGTGTATATGTATATGTATATATATATATCTCAACTGTTTTGGATATGGTGTGAAAGTCTACAGATTATTATTTTCAGCACTCATGGGGTCACTCTGTGTATTGGGTAGGCAGTTTTCACTAACTACTCAAGCTACCGTAAATCAAAAGCACCTATTTTCTAAATTGAAAATAACAAAGATCAGACTGCATACATACAACTGTTAAGATATTCTAAAGTGATGCCTGACCATTGATATGTTCATTTTGGGGGAAATGTAAAAAAAAAAGATTCCTCCTCCCCCCCCCCCCTCTGGTTTAATGTCAATGTTTCTGCACTGCTCTACCCTAAAGACTTGTCCCAATGCTGATTGGAAGTTGACCCTGTTGTGAAACATTTTAGACTATGTATGGGGAGGCTGTTTTCATTTTATTGTGGACGGAAGAAGTTCTTATACAGATTACTCTCCAATAATGCAACATAAAGGAAGTGACTCAATTTATTGTTTTTGTCTCATTCTTATATATTCTATAACGCTCATCGTGTGTCGCGTAATTTGAGGGTAACTCCACCTTCCCGTGGATAAGTTTGCAGCGTTGCAAACAGCCATTCATTATTACACTGGCATTAAACTCGTTCACATTTACACCAGCGCACTGCTGCAGACAGTCGCGGGGGCAGTGCCATCTGACGTAGCTGATTGAATGACCCCATTCCAGTACACAAATTCCAGTGCCTCGTTTTTAAAGCTGCCTCTAATCTATCGTTACGCAGAATGAAGTAGTGGGAACAGAAACATTATGGCTGCCAGTCTTTCCCTGACTCAGGTAAGTATTTTATTTCAAAACGAATGGTGATTAGTATGTAGGTGCCTTGTACTTATTGGGCAAATGGAAGTGTGGTGGTTTTGAACTGCTGTGCCTCGCGGTCTTGAACTCTTTTGAAGTTTTCTTCAACCCAAGATATGACTGGGTAAAGTTTCTGCCTAACGCCTTAAGCGACTGCGTAAGGGCGTTGCTAGTTAGGCTAACATTAGCTGCCTGTTGTCAATTTTGGAATGGTCGGATAGCTACAGTAGCTAGCTAGAACTTTTGCGTAGTTTTGTTTCTTTTGATTGTATTCACTGGTCACTACATTACCTAGGTAACTTTGCATATTGAAATAAAGGAGCTCTCAAAGTTCCTATTTGTTCGACTGTCAACATTTATTTGAAAACGTAATGTTAGCTAGCTAACTACCAGTTTGCATTCATGCTGTGTGAGCCGCATAGCAAAGCTAGCACGGTAACATTAACTAGCTTCAATCCACTTTCCTCCCTTTGTAAACGTTTATTGTAACGTATTAGGTAGAGGATATCAAGTCAGCTGTCCAATATGACAGTTTTAATCATTTATTAAACTGCCAATACAAACTAACTTTCACTAGGTAGCTTGCTATCATCAGCTAGTCAGAGAGAAGAGGAAGTAGCCGCATGTTGTCCCATATGACACTGCCAATGGCCAACTATGTTGCAGACGACCGCTGTTTTATTAATCACATTGATATTAGCATTGGGTTTCTGATTAATTTAAGTTGATAGTGGGCATTATTTGCCAGCAGTATTCTACTGGCTAAACCAGCTAGTTAGTTTAGCTGACATCCTGACTATGGTGATTTTGTTAATCTCATAGCTACTACATATTTTGACTGCATAATGATTGCGTTAGCTATATGTCATTAACTAGCTAGCGAAGTTAGTATGCACTGATTTATATCTTTGTCTTATGTTATGGGATATTACCATTCTTCAATGGAGTGACATGTTCTTTACCTAGGCTGAGCTATACCAAGGCAAAAGACTGGGGTTGGTAACTACAGTTGGTGCAATTTCTTGGCAGCAGGGCTGTGCTGTGCGGGGGGGAATAAGGATTGGACAAGAAAATACTGCAAACAGCACAGTATAGCTAGTATCATCTGCAGTTTTGTGAAGAGTATTCACTGCTATGCAATTAGTCACACAAAGACTCTGTGTTTAGGCAGCCAACAGTGCCAGGCACACAATTGTTTCCAATAGAAAATGGTGTGGGCGTCGGGGAAAGTTATAGTGAATAATGATCAGATTATGAATGTATTATTGAAGTAACATGCAATGTCAAACGCTTTTCAACGAGTAAGCTAGATCTATATGTTTTATATAGCCTTTTGGAATCGTCTGACTCGTCTATAGTACTGTAAGGTTGCAGTTAAAATGTTACATTTATTAGTTAGCTGTTCTTTGAATATTAATATTTTTGTAAAAGTGCAAAGGAGAAGAGCACATCCAATATTTAGTCTGTTCACAGAGGAAGCTCTTACTGGTCAAACACTCCCATTGTGAATGCACCATAAGGAGCCACAGGAAATGAATGTCAGGAAGTCCATCATGGTTTTCTTCTTCGGAAATCAGAAAATACCCATTCCTTTATTACATTGTTTGAGAGGCGCCATTTGTATGTTAACTTTAAACAAGGTGGGATAGTGCTCGTCTATTTCATACGATCATTGGCAGATGACGGTCTTCTCCTGATCTGATTTCACACTTAGGCTAGACCCTATTTGTCTTATTCATTGTGTAAAATGTGGTAGTGCAGGCTATTCGTTTCTTTGGAGGAGTTCAGAAGGTTGGTTGACTCATGTTACTGAGGACTGTGATTATCAGTAGGATTTGATGCGGTGGTACGATTGATTATCTATGATGTTTGTATGTAATGTATGTGTGTTTACGTCTATAATTTGTTCATGGTGTCGACGTCTAAGTTGTTACGTCTGGAAACATTGTTCCCCTGCTGCTGCTGTCTTGGTTGGACTAGGTCTCTTGAAAAGTAGATTTTATCTCCGTGAGACTACCTAGATAATAACTTAGTTTAGCCTGTTGCTTGGACTAGGCATTCCACTTTCCTAACCACTTGATTTCAAGCACTGCACACACACAGTACTGAGGTACACATTGCCAGCCTATGAATGTATTGGCCTAAATGTAATTGAAACCCTGTCTTGGTAGAGGAACTTGAGACACACTGATTAACTATTAAGATGAACATGATGCATAATGCTCAGAGGAAACATTGATTTCCTGTAGATAGAGGCCTATTCCTATTTGTAATTTATTAGCCTTGCTTTTTGGCAGCTGCCAGGGCAATGTAATACAGGCTTGGCCAGAAGTCAAACAACCACTTGTGGATCTCAGCTAATGGGTCTACTGTGAGTGTACTGTGTCCTAGACGGTGTTCTGGTTATTTAACTAGCTAGTGCTTGCACGTTGATATGTAGGCCTAGCTTTATTTAATGGATTATATTTTTCTACTCAGAAGTCCTATGCTGCTTTGCTTTTGCATCTTGGTTGATGTTGGACAAATTATTGATTGACATGTAATCTTATGATTGGCTTGCTTGAAGGGTGTTGTCTGGCCCTTTTTATGATTATAAAATGTGTCTCAAGGAGCATTTTATGTCTATCTCCACAGCTCTCAAGTGGAAATCCTCTCTATGACAAATACTATCGACAGGTAAGATGTCTTTTTGTGAGTCCATGGGCGAATTACCAGGATGTACTAAAGCAGTAGTACCTTGGTTTATAAGCTGAGTAACAGAGAATCTCTCATTTGGATGAGGGCTGTTAAGATGAGAGAGCACCAGATAGAATGGGAAATGCTGTGTCGCATTAGCCAGCAACTGCAGAACTGCACTGAACATGTCTCCAGGCTTTTCTCCACTCTGTGATCTATTCTGTGCGAGATGAGGCTTCTTTATGAATTAATGATAACTCTGCTAACCGTGTCATTGCGGAGGCTCAAAGAGGACTAAGTGAAATTGCTAGACACTGCAATGGGAAAATGTAATGTATTAAGGACTCCCATCAAAGTATTAGCCTATACTTAAGCATACCTGTTTTTAAATACTCAATAAAATGTTGTATTGCAAAGTCAGCACAAATTAGCTAGAGATCTGGTGCTTTTACTGGCTAATTCTTCTTTCTAGTGTTGACTTGTTTTGTCTGTGGTGTAGGTTGACCCGTCTGGTAGTGGACGGGTGGCAGCTGCTGATGCAGCCTTGTTCCTGAAGAGATCAGGCCTGGCAGACCTCGTCCTGGGCAAGGTAAGATACTAGATGACACAGCTGATGGCCAGACACCAAGCTATGGAACTAACCCAGTATGGTTGTTTACGGGAATTCCTATATGACTGATGTAATTTAAGTGATTTAAAATGTCTTCTTAGATCTGGGATTTGGCAGATTCAGATCGCAAGGGGTGCCTTAACGATCAGGTAGACCAGCTGTTACTTAGTAGATTTACAATGTTGTGTTGGACGTATTCAAAGATTCCTTGTAGTAAGACAACCAGAATACACTTCTTGTCTCTGCACCCATCAGCAATTCTTCATTGCTCTCCGGTTGGTGGCCTGTGCTCAAAATGGACTGGAGGTGGCACTCAAGAGTCTCAATTTGGCAGTTCCTCCCCCAAAGTTTGTGAGTACAATCATCACTGAAACCCACAGTCTCTATTCAAGAAACAGATGTTTGATTTAATCGCATGTGAGCTTTACTACTTTAAAAAAAACAGCACCTGTGTTAATGATGCTAACTTTATTTGTATTTGTATTTTTTTGTCTCAGCATGACACAAGCAGCCCACTTCTACCTGGGGGAGTGTCCATTGACAGCCCATGGGTGGTCAAGGTGAGGGGAAACCTATCAATATTTCTTAAAAAATGTAATCTTGTCCTGGTCTCTAATAATGAAAGCAGTAACAAACCACATGTGGATGACACATTTCTTTTTTTTTTACATTTACCTCTTATTCAAATCAGTTTTTCAAAGCCATTTCAGGGGGTTTCCGAACCTTGCAAAATCAATCAATTACTTTTAACTAAAGTGGAAATTATGCTTGAATCACACACCTGTACCAAGTCCCTGTGTGACTTTTCAGACGGAAGAGAAGCTGAAATTTGATGCCATATTCGAAAGCCTCTCCCCCGTTGGTGGAATGCTCTCTGGGGAGAAGGTCAAACCAGTGTTGCTCAATTCCAAACTTCCAGTGGATGTACTGGGAAGGGTAAGCCTAACATACAGTATCTTCAGGGCTCCTAATGAATGAGTTTTGGTGACCACCACAGAGTAAATGCAAGTGTGCCCACTGGGGGGTGGTCTTGTGTTAAACATTTCTGTTGCTTTTCCAAACTTGACTTGGATGGTCCATTTTACGACTGGTCTATTTTACTGATTTGATGAATTTTGTTAACATATTGCTGGGTGTAGTGAACTCCCCCATAAATAATGTTGCAGGTATGGGAACTGAGTGACCTAGACAGAGATGGTATGCTCGACCGAGATGAGTTTGCTGTGGTAAGAAATTATGAATCATTAAAGTGTAATATAAACATTTAGTATGTTCAAAGATGAAATGTGCACTATTTTGTCAGATTTAGTGTGGGGTTGTGCTTCTCGAATAGAATAAGTAGTTTGTCAACATTGGACTTCCCTGATCTTACATTGAAACAGACATGAAAGGCAGATTTATGTATGTAAATCGTATATTTATGCGTGTATGTTCTCCTTCATTAGGTCATGTACCTGGTCTACAGAGCTCTGGAGGGGGAGCCCATACCCATGTCTCTGCCTGCTACCCTTGTGCCACCCTCCAAGAGGAAAAAGCTCCCTGTCTCTGTACCCCCTGTGATGCCCCTTTTACCCTCGCCCCCCTCCATCAAAGAGAGACGCTCCTCCCATTCCGGGTCCAAAACCCTGCCCTCCAAACCAGCAGCGACCCCAGTCACAGTGAGTATCCTATTCATCCTAGTATGAAAGTGAGGCTGAAAGACTTACCCCTATCTCTAACAATCCTGTCCCCTCTGTCTCTTTTCAGTGGGCTGTATCTCCTCCAGACAAAGCCAAGTATGATGAGGTTTTTGCAAAGACCGATCTTGACATGGATGGTCTGGTGTCTGGGCCTGAAGTCCGAGATATCTTCCTAAAGACTGGCTTGCCCTCCGCCACACTAGCACGCATCTGGTAAGACATATCAGGACATGTTTAGTATAATTCAGGTGACTTAGATGATATGCGGTGCCTGCACTTGCATTTACTAATTCAATCTGGACGTTGGTCATATAGGGCTGGTTTCTGGACCTAGAGTACATTTTTGGACTAAAAATCTATTTCAATTAAGATTTTCTATTGAGCAGAACTAGGCTTAATATGGGTCTGTGACCTGCCTATAGTTTGACAATATTATGTCCATTCCTGGAGGGGTAAATTGATCTTTCTATTGTGTAATGTGGTCATTTGTGTTCCACAGGGAGCTCTGTGACATTGGGGACATAGGGAAGCTTACCAGGGAACAGTTTGCACTAGCGCTGCATCTAATTAACCAAAAACTGACCATGGGTGTGGACCCACCCCAGAACCTCTGTCCTGAAATGATCCCTCCCTCAGACAGACTAAGCGTTGCAGCCAAGCAGGTAAGACTCCTCTCTATTGTCCTGCACGTTGCAACCCAGTCTTAGACAGCCAATAATATGAATATCTTATTTTTATCCAGTGTATTTCTCTATGAAGAATGTTGGACTATTTTGATGAATAGGCTACTTAATTGTGATGCGGATTTGGTAACGTCTATTTCCTGATGTTTTACTAAACCTTTCCTTCCCTTCTCCTGTGGTGTGGGTTTTTGTGTTCTAGCTTGCTGCTGTGTCTCTGACCCTGTCTGTGTATGCTGTCTCTTTGCATTCTTCCTCATGACTCATGCATTGTACACAAGGTGGGATCTCCCTCTAACTGGGGACTCTCCTGAGTGTTTGCTTCACGGTGTCTCCGGTTAGCCCCTGGCAGTGTCACCCGCCCATGTACCTACCTCATAATATTTCCTTGGCTTTCCTCCTAGTTCAACTGTTAGTCATTTTAGTGCCCTCTACCATTTGTTTGCATGTAGATGTGCTTTCGGTGTTGTCCCCCATTCAGTTTTTCTTGTATGGGTCATTTTGTGATTTCTTTAGCAAAATGGGTTTGATTTAACTGGTGAGATTGATTAGTTGCCACTTTAGCTGGAGGCTCATATTATTCCACATCATGTTTGCCATTCCATTGAGTTAATGTTTAGACATTGTGTATATGTTGTAGTGTATGTCTGGTCAGTAAAGCTACACTGATGTGAATGTAAACATTGTTTTCTGCTCTCAATGATCTCTCCCCACCAGAGCAATGCAGCAAATCTGGCAGCAGACTTTTCTGCCATCAAGGAACTGGACTCGCTCAGCAATGAGATTGTAGATCTACAAAAGTGAGTGGCAAGCAGTTGTGTTCGAGGGATGGGTTAGCTCCAGCTTTGTTTTGACAGGAGTTTGTTGGAGCTTGTAACTTCTCCTGTTAAGGTTGCTATGACAGCCAAGGAACTGGGTCTTGCTCTGTCTCACATTGAAATATTTCAGGGAATACATGGTATAGTTGCATGTTTTAAGGGGAATCTTGAGAAAAGAGACAAGTTCTCCGCTAAGGTATGTTTGTTGTCTGCAGAAAGAGCAGATGGAGGGGAGCTGGTAGACTGACCAGCTGTCCAGGGACTCATAAGTGCGGAAGGGAGCCTTCAAGCAGGGTCTCCAGAGGTTCTCTGTCTCACTTTTTGTGTGTGTATGTGTGATGAGGGAGAAACACCTGCTGAAGGGGAAGGGGGTGTGAGTGTCTCTTAAAATGGATCTCTTTATAGTTTGTAGTTGTTACTTCCCTTTTCTGGTAAACAGATATTGAGGATAGTAGTAGTCTGCATCAGTTTATGAATATCAGCTGTAAGTTTCAATTTAAGGAAAATTTTGATTTTAGCATAGTGGACCATAAACTGCAAAGATGATTCATGTTTTCAAGATTGCTGTGAGTGTCCTCGAAGGTGCTGCTGTCCTTGAGGAAAGGTATTCATGCGGTGTACTCTACCCTATGGAGGGGCATTGGATGAAGCTGTGTTTTTAGCTGAGCCTGAGAGCATTACTGGGTGAGGGTGTCATAGATTTAGAATGATTGTCCGAAACCAGCATTTTCTTATTTTTGGCTCACATTGGAAGAGGTGCATGGGATGTTGTCTACACATGTTGTTTCTGGATGATTTCCAGCCAGGGCATTGCAATATACAGTCAGTTAAGTTAGTACTCCTGACTCGTACGTCGCCTACCTCCCTTCAGATTCTCTCAACTGGCTCTACACTCTCTCTCGACATGTGGGGCTGTTTGTATCTGGCTGCCTTTTTGTTTCAACAGTCTTCATGTTGAGCAAAACATTTCTATTATTGATTTGATTAATATAAACTGTAGTAATATCTATTCTGTTGCATATGCCTTTTGGCATTTTAGTGTTCTACCTTGCTAAATGAATGGGTTTGTTATTGTCAGTAGATTTAAGGATTTGGACTTGGTAGGTAGAGCAGATAACCGAAGAGGCCCTGCCTATTCTGCATATTTTCAATCTTCAAAATCTTTATTTAACTAGGCAAGTCAGTTAATAACCTCTTACAGCTACCCCCCTACTTTTTTTTCAATTTCCACCTGAAGACATACCCAAATCTAACTGCCTGTAGCTCAGGCACAGAACCAAGGATATGCATATTCTTGGTACCATTTGAAAGAAAACACTGAAGTTTGTGTAAATGTGAATTGAATGTAGGAGAATATAACACAATACATCTGGTTTAGATACAATGAAAAAAACTTTTTTTTGTTGTATCATCTTTAAAATGAACAAGACAAAACAAACATTCAGATAGGATGATGGGGACAATTTCAGTGAAAAACATAAGAGGACAACAGTACTTGTGCGAAGTTTCAGAATGATCGAATTCTTGTTCTCATTTTGTCTGTCATAGTTGAAGTATACCTATGATGAAAATTACAGGCCTCTCATCTTTTTAAGTGGGAGAACTTGCACAATTGGTGGCTGACTAAGTACTTTTTTGTCCCACTGTATATAGAGTACAGGGAACATAAGGTTGAATATATTATTATAGACCTGCTAGATCTACTGTCTCTATTATATTACTACAGACCAGCTGTATCTACTGTCTCCATTTCACTTTGGCCATTGTTGTGGGCCTGTCCTCCCCTCAACAGCCTCAAATAGGCTATTTCATGTGTGGGTGGGGTGGAGCGGCAGACACACGCATCTCGGCCATGCTCCCTCTAATCCACAATATGTATATATACACCCACAATCTATAGCCAACATGTACTTTACACATTTCATTACATTTTTATATATTGCTACTATATTTTTTTTTAAATCACATATTTTATGTTATTAATTTCAAACAACGGCATTAGCATGAGAATAACTTACCAGTCCAAAACGATGTCCTCTCCGTTCAAAAAATATTCCTCCATTTGGGAATCGCTACATGAATCGTCCTCCAACAATCTCTGTCTCAATTTCCTGATCAATTTCTTCTAAAATTGTGTGTACATCTGTATATCTAGACTTAGATTTAGCTTTCTCTGACTTAGTCGCCATACTGATTGATATATAAACAGCTGAAGATGCGCTTTCCCAAAATAATGCTGTGCGTAACATGCGTGGCTCCTTCCGGTATGAATCTTCAATGGCGAATGACCCTCTTTACGCCGGAGTTTACTACATGGGTTGGTCTTCCAACACATAACCATTACATATTGCAGTTTAGCTCAGGTCATTGGCTATCTACCCAGCTAGATTTCAAGACGAATACAGTCAATCAACGAAACAGCGGTCATATCATTGTTGCACAATGATGTCATTACTTGTTGTCTTCAAATCGCTATTCTTCCAGTCAATAAGTCCCTCGAAATGACCCATCATGTTTGGTTGTGTTACAAACAAACCAGTTGATTGCAATGAAACCAAACATGACTGGAAAAGTCACGTTTAGTGTGTGTATTTACATCGAATGTGTCGTCGAAAATTGAATGAGACGGAATTCACGACACAAGCGGTTCACAAAATGTTTTGTGTTAGGCTATAAAAATGGATTTCATCAAACAAATGTGTAACAATGAGCATTGGGATTACAAACCGAGGAATATCGTCAAAGGTAAACAATTTATTTTATTGCAATTTGTGATGTTATGCCTATGCTGGTTGAAATAGTTTTTTCATGGAGCTTTGTTGTCACATAATCGCATCATAAATCCTTTTTTAAATCTGACAATGCAGTTGGATTAGCAAGATTCTAGGCTTTCGACCCATGTGAGACATTTTGTATTTTCATGTTTAATATGACTTTATGTAGCGATCACCGTATATTGTCGAATTTAATCCCGCTAACAGGTTCGGTGCGCAGAGAGGTTAAGAGCAAATTCTTATTTTCAATTCAATATTTTCAATTTCAACGGCCTAGGAACAGTGGGTTAACTGCCTGTTCAGGGGCAGAACGACAGATTTGTACCTTGTCAGCTCGGGGATTTGAACTTGCAACCTTTTGGTTACTAGTCCAATGCTCTAACCACTAGGCTACCCTGCCGCCCCCTCATCACATCCTCTGCTCCTTCCTTTTTACCTTGTCATCTGACCATGCAGGGATGGGATGGGAGGGGTAGGTGGGAGGATGAACTGACAGGGAAAGGAAAGACATTCATCCCTCCCCCTCTGCTGAATCACTGAGACTTCCTCCAGGCAGCCATCTACACACAGCCCTGCCCCTCTCTCCTCCTCCTGCTCTCCCTTCTGCCAGAACACACACACACAATACCCTCTCTCGCTCAAGGCTGTTGCTGCAGGCATTGGTCGGTCAGTGTGGTCTGCTACAGAGGATCAGGATGGTGGTGCAGGGAGAGGAGCTGTCATCTGGTGGTGGGGTGGTAGCCTGGCTGGGGGTGCCCTCGGTCTCCACGGTGATTAAAAACTCATGTCTTCTGTGCTGGTCTTACAGGGAGAAGAGCTCTGTAGAACAGGACATTAATGAAAAGGAGGAGCGCGTCAGAGAAAGGACCAGTGAAGTCCAGGTACAGTAAACTTGCTGCCTGCATGCCCCTCAGCTCTCTCACTACCCTTAGATTGTTTATTTTCATGCTGTTGATGACTGTATTGTCTGAATTCGTTTTTTGTTGTAAGATGTTACATTGCTGTAACATTCTACTGTTTTAGCTGCTCTTGTTGAATGTGTTAGCGGTAGTCTGCTTGGTTCTATTAGGCTGTGGCTGAGCAGAAGAGAACACACTCCCCTCTGTCTGTGCGTCTGAGTATGAGTCAGAGCCATCTCCAGTAGTTCTATGATGCACACGTCTACACAGTGTACAAAACATTAGGAACACCTGCTCTTTCTATGACCGACTGACCAGGTGAATTCAGGTGAACGCTATGATCCCTTATTGATGTCACTTGTTAAATCCACTTCAGTCAGTATAGATGAACGGGGAGGAGACGGGTTAAAGAATGGCTTGTAAGCCTTGAGACAATTGAGATTAGAAGTCGACCGGTTATGATTTTTCAACACCGATACCGATTATTGGAGGGCCAATGCCGATTAATCGTCCGTTTAAAAAAAAAATGTATTTCTAATAATGACAATTACAACAATACTGAATGAACACTTAATATAATACATCAATAAAATCAATTTAGCCTCAAATAAATAATGAAACATGTTCAATTTGGTTTAAATAATGCAAAGTGTTGGAGAAGAAAGTAAAAGTGCAAAATGTGCAATGTAAGAAAACAAACATTTAAGTTCCTTGCTCAGAACATGAGAACGTATGAAAGCTGGTGGTTCCTTTTAACATGAGTCTTCAATATTCCCAGGTAAGAAGATTTAGGTTGTAGTTATTATAGGAATTATAGGACTATTTCCCTCTATGCCATTTGTATTTCATTAACCTTTGACTATTGGATGTTCTTATAGGCACATTAGTATTGTCAGTGTAACAGTATAGCTTCCGTCCCTCTCCTCGCTCCTCCCTGGGCTCGAACCAGGAACACAACAACAAAAGCCACCCTCGAAGCAGCGTTACCCATGCAGAGCAAGGTAAACAACCACCCCAAGGCTCAGAGCGAGTGACGTTTGAAACGCTATTAGCGCGCGCTAACTAGCCAGCCATTTCACTTCGGTTACACCAGCCTCATCTCGGGAGTTGATAGGCTTGAAGTCATAAACAGCGCAATGCTTGACGCACAACGAAGAACTGCTGGCAAAATGCACGAAAGTGCTGTTTGAATGAATGTTTACGCGCCTGCTTCTGCCTACCACCGCTCAGTCAGATACTTAGATACTTGTATGCTCAGTCAGATTATATGCAACGCAGGACACGCTAGATAATATCTAGTAATATCACCAACCATGTGTAATTAAATAGTGATTATGATTGATTGATAGTTTTTTATAAGATACGTTTAATGCTAGCTAGCAACTTACCTTGGCTTACTGCATTCGCGTAACAGGCAGTCTCCTTGTGGAGTGCAACGAGAGAGGCAGGTCGTTATTGCGTTGGACTAGTTAACTGTAAGGTTGCAAGATTGGTTCCCCCGAGCCGACAAGGTGAAAATCTGTCTTCTGCCCCTGAACGAGGCAGTTAACCCACCGTTCCTAGGCCATCATTGAAAATAAGAATGTGTTCTTAACTGACTTGCCTAGTTAAATCAAGATTAAATAATTGTGTAAAAAAAAAAAACACAGATTTACGATTGTTATGAAAACTTGAAATCATCCCTAATTATTCGGCCATTCCGATTAATCGGTCGACCTCTAATTGAGATATGGATTGTGTATGTGTGCCATTTGAGGGTGAATGGGCTAGACAAAATATTGAAGTGCCTTTGAACGGAGTATGGTAGTAGGTTCCAGGCGCACCGGTTTGAGTGTGTCAAGAACTGCAACCGCTGCTGGGTTTTTCACTCTTAACAGTTTCCCGTGTATATCAAGAATGTATCACCATCCAAAGGACATCCAGCCAATTTGACACAATTGTGGGAAGCGTTTGAGTCAACATGGGCCAGCATCCCTGTGGAATGCTTTCAATACCTTGTAGAGTCCATGGCCCAATGAATTGAGGCTGTTTTGATAGCAAAATATTAGGAAGGTGTTTTGTTTTGTGTTTTTTAAAATGTAATTTTACCCCCTTTTTCATGGTATCCAATTGTTAGTAGCTACTATCTTGTCTCATCGCTACAATTCGCTTACGGGCTCGGGAGAGACGAAGGTTGAAAGTCATGCGTCCTCATGCGATACCCAACCAAGCCGCACTGCTTCTTAACACAGCGCGCATCCAACCCGGAAGCCAGCCGCACCAATGTGTCGGAGGAAACACCTTGCACCTGGCAACCTTGGTTAGCGTGCACTGCGCCCGGCCCACCACAGGAGTCGCTGGTGCGCGATGAGACAAGGATAGCCCTCCCTAACCCGAACGACGCTATGCCAATTGTGTGTCCCCCCACAGACCTCCCAGTCGCGGCCGGTTACGACAGAGCCTGGGCGCGAACCCAGAGTCTCTGGTGGCACCCGGGAGGCCAGGAAGGTGTTCTTAATGTTTTGTACACTGTATAGTGCACCGTATTGATGTTGAGATTGATGGCACAAACTGAACTGATGTGATGTAGCCTCAAGCTGTATAGTTCCTGCTTCAGTAACCAGGTTTCCATCCAACATTTTATACTTGAGTAAAATGTCGGTAAAATGTTCCAAATGATGACAAAACTAAATACGCTAGACAGTGGGATCCCTTTTTGTTGTTTAATCTTAGGGATCCCTTATACCCCTCTCCCGCTCTAATCCTGTTAACGGGATTGATTTGACAACATCCAGCAAAATTGCAGCGCGCCAAATTCAAATCCAGGAATACTCATTAAAACAATGCATAAAACATACAAGTGTTATACATCAAAATAATGCTTAACTTCTTGTTAATCCAGCCGCTGTGTCAGATTTCAAAAATGCTTTACGGCGAAAGCAGACCATGCGATTATCTGAGGACAGCACCTCTCATACAAACACATGAAAATCAGATTTCAACCAGGCAGAAGATCTTCTTCTGTTGGCACTCCAAAATGTCCCACAAACATCACAAATGGTCCTTTTTGTTCGATAATGTCATTTTTGTCCCAAAAATGTCCATTTATTTGGTGCGTTTGATTCAGAAATACACCGGTTTCAACATGCCTACAAAGTATCTAATAAGTTACCTGTAAACTTGGTCCAAACATTTCAAACAATGTTCCTAATCCAACCTTAGGTACCCTAAATCGTAAATATTTGATAAAATTTAAGACTGAATTAACTGTTTCTAATACCGGATAAAAACAATGTGAAGCGCGTTCCAGGTCACGCGCACCAAAACACTTGAATCCATCTGAGTGACACATGGAAAGAATAGGACAACTTCTTCATTTCTCAAAAGAAAAACATCAACCAATTTCTAAAGACTGTTGACATCTAGTGGAAGCCATAGGAACTGCAACCAGATTCCTATTAAAAAGGGCTTCCCACAGAACTAGTGGAAAACACATTGACCTCAAATTTTTTCCCCTGGATGGGGATTGTGCTCGGGTTTTCACCTGCCAAATCAGTTCTGTTATACTCACAGACATTATTCAAACAGTTTTAGAAACTTCGGAGTGTTTTCTATCCAAATCTATGAATAATATGCATATCCTAGCTTCTGGGCCTGAGTAGCAGGCAGTTTACTTTGGGCCCGCTTTTCATCCGGACGTAAAAATTCTGCCACCTAGCCCAAAGAGGTTTTAACCGCCTTATTGTGCAAATATTGATAACCATCATATCGAAGTGAACTTGGAGTCACGACTCAGGAAACCATGTAGTTTATTAGGATACAGATGAAATAATTTATGATGAACTTCACAGGGTGGTGAAAGTGTACGAACTTGATGCACCTTCACAATAACTATTGAGTGTCTAATTCGGGTGACATGATTGACTCTTTACTGCCGTTGGACAAATAAAACTCGCTCTCAACCATAATCTCATTTAGACTAGCCAACTCGCACTGTATCTGCGAGATGTTGACATGTGCTAAAACCAGAATCGGCACATTTGCTATTTAACTTCAGATTTATATTGGGTACGTTAAAAATTTAGGAGAAAAGTGTGCACTACGTCATCACGCACTGATTTTTATCCACAGCGAGTCCGTTTGTGGGAAACACGACCACTGCTGAGAGAATTTGCATATTTTCTTTATGTGGATTTGAGAATAATTGCATGAAAATCTGCCGCCAATTGGCTGGAAACCTAGCTAGCGATATTTAAAAAATTACATATATATTTTTTTTTACAATTACCTCCATGTTATTATCGAGGATATTAATTGATTTATTGATATAACCTATTTAGAGGAAGTATGTTATTATACTTTCATATTCTGTCATCAGGGGTTGCCAATCTTATTTTATGCAAACAAATGCATTTTTAGGAAAACTTTAAGTGTTCTTGAATAAGCCAGTGCCATAGCAGAGGTGTATCACCTGTAAACCATAAGCCTGTGTGTGACTATCACCTTGTCTCTATTGATCTTACTGGATGTATGAATGTCAGGTTTAATTATCTCCTCTCTGGTCCTGACTTCATTAACATTTTTAAACACCTAGAAAAAGGTGTACATTACCACACTTTCATCCCAAGTGATCAAACGTAGAACTCTATAGGCTATATTAACTTCCATTCAAGATTAATTGTCTGCTGTGTATTTGTGAAAGACTGCTTTTTCTTTGGTACTGTAGGTGTTAGCCAGTGGTGTGAAAGGCTGCCATTAGACAGACAGCACTGTTTTCTCACCCCAGGGTTCTGCTCCGCAATGACCAGTCACTGCCAATTAGCCAGCATCCATATATTCATGGTGGGGGAAACTAGCTGGTTTTTCAAGAGCTGTATGAGTAACTAAGATTGGATTGTACAGTAAAATGTAAGGCCCAAAAAAATATTCTCAGTGATCATCGATTATTCTCTCTACAATACATGTTTATTAAGTCATATTGTACTTTCTGACTAATTAATTATTCTGAACAAAGAGGGATCAATAAACTATTTGCCTGTTAGTAGGCTAACCATGAATCCTTGGCACGTGTAGCAGTCCCTTCAAAATGATTAGGAGATGTGGGCAGGAGTGCTTTGCTGCTGTGCTGACGTTGGTTTGATAAATGGCTTCTATTTTGGGCTGCGACTCCCTGGCTACTTTAAACAGACATAGCTTAGAGTGCAGAAGCTCCCTAGAGGAAACGGACAAAGACTTTCATCCTTCTGAGCCTGGGCTGAGGAGCGGCTGATTAGTTTTATACCACCAACCACACCCTTCTACATACACTTCCCCAAGAAACCTCATGTAGGCATTAACACTAAGTCAAAGTGTGATGCCACTTTGGGTAAACTCGCATTGATTTGGTTGGAGCACCTCGTCAAGGCTGGCATTCATAATGGTTAGACTCTGACACATCCTCTCTGCAGACTGCTCAGTTAGTCTCTATTCCTATCCTCCTCTGCTCCTCTTATCACCCCCCCCCCCCCCCCCCCCCCCCTCAGGAGTTGCAGAATGAGGTGCAGAAGGAGAGCGGGGTGCTGCAGCGGCTGCAGTCTCAGCGCCAGGAGGTCCAGGATGCTCTGGAAGAGCTGGACCAGCAGAAGACCACTCTGGAGGAGCAGCTTGGTCACATCCGCCAGCAGTGCAGCCATGAGAACCAGCTGGTGAGACTACATGACCTATCAACCAACCATAACCTCACACAGCACCTGGAACACCTTCAGAGAGGAACCAGTCAATAGCAAGTGTATTTGTTGGTCTGCTTGTCCTCTATTTTGTTTTAACTCTTCTTTTTTTTCTCATCGCGTGTGTGTGTGTGTGTGTAGATCTCATCACTAGAGGTGGAGCACGCGGAGCAGGAGCAGAGGATAGAGGAGTACGAGGAGCAGCTGGTGCAGGCCAGAGAGGAGCTGCTGCGGCTGCAGGAGGAGACTCAGCATTTGGAGGAGAAGGTGCAGGCAGCGCGGGAGCAGCTCACCCCCTTGCAGGAGTCTGTCCGAGACTCCTTCTCTCAGGTCTCTCAGGTGAGTCTACTCAGACTCACCATCATTACTACCACAGTGGTGGCATGGTGCAAAGATTTAATGGTGGTGAGACAGAGCAAAATCAACGATTTTATAGTGATTGGTGTAAATTCAGATTTCACTAATGTCTATTCCTGACATAGGAAAATATACAAGAGAATATCAGGTAAAGGGTGAGTTAGTGGATTGCTCTCTCTCTCCCTTCTATCCCTCTGCCCTTTACCTCTGTCTGCACTGGGGGCAGGTGGAGCAAAAGCTGAGTGATCTACAGTTGGAAGAGAGGACAGTCACATCCCAGCTCAGCTGGAAGAAGGCCCTAGAGGAGGATCCAGTGCTGGTGAATGGTTCAGCGGATGAGCAGCATCAGGAGGAGCTGAGAGTGGAGCCTCCAGCCATCCAGCCACAGATGGGGCCGGCTGAACCGAGAGAAGAACAGATAGAAGTAGTGAAGGAGGACAGGTCTAAGACCCCAGAGGAACCGGTGCCTAAGTCTGATGCCTTCGAAGACCTCTATAACAGCCTGTCTTCCACTACCTGGCCAGTACTACAGGACAACCCTGTGAAGGCAATATATCATACTCTGAAATATGTCATTTACAATTTTGTTCATAAGTCTGTATTCTGTCATGCCATCATGGTGTCTGACATGTGTTTTCCCTTCTCTTTCCTTAGGAGCACATTAGTCCTGTTGCTTTCACTCTCCAGGAGCAGAGAAGTCCTACTTCGGAAGTTGAGGTAGAAGAACAGGAAGAGGAGTCATTTTAAGCTAGCACTCCCAATGAACAATATGGTCACATCATCTTTAGCCATTGGATTCTTCCCTGGGCTCATGCCTGACCACTGTACTGATAACCTGTATCTTCTCAGCAGGTGGAATCCCCAGAGCCAGAGGGGAGACCAGAGTCAACTGAGCCTCCGCAGGCTACCCCGCCTGCCCTGCCCCCACAGACCACTCCCCCTCCACTCCCTGCCCAGCCTACCATGTCCCCAACGACCAGCCCCCCTCCGCTCCCTGGCATGGACTTCTTCCAGTCAGACCCCTTCATTGACCGTGAGTTCCCCCTCCACCTCACAAATGGTACAATTAACAGGAGCCATTTCGAACTTGAAAAACCTATGTATTTAATGAAATCCCAACTGATTATTGTATTTCCTTCCGTCTCTATGTGCAGATGATCCATTTAAAGATGATCCGTTTGGAAAGGCAGATGTTTCCTGTGAGTGAGTCTTATTAACTCACCAAATCGTATCATCACCATATCAGATATTTTCATATTAGCCTATATTTTGAATGTTAA
Organism: Oncorhynchus kisutch; assembly: GCF_002021735.2. Lineage (NCBI taxonomy): Eukaryota > Metazoa > Chordata > Actinopteri > Salmoniformes > Salmonidae > Oncorhynchus > Oncorhynchus kisutch. The sequence goes on from NC_034186.2 coordinate 30,614,882, forward strand.
CCTATAACATAGCTGTTCTTCATCAACAGATCCGTTTGGTGGAGACCCGTTTAAGGGCACAGACCCCTTTGCTGCTGACTCCTTCTTTAAGCAGTCTTTGGCTGCCCCCTTCCCTTCTGCTGACTCCTTCACCCTCGCCGACCCCTTCAGTGGCAGTGCCAGCCTAGCAGAGCCCAATCTGTTTGCCGCTCCGCTCAACAATGCTGCCGGAATGGACCCCTTCAGCTCCAAACCCCAAAACAAGGCAGCCAGGGACCCATTCAGTGCCAAGGTCAACAATGTGGATGCGGATCAGTTTGGATCCAAAATCGACTCCCTGGCAGAGCCAGATCTGTTTGGCTCGCAGGGCACAGCAGGCCCAGATCCCTTCAGCTGCTCCCAGCCAGGCTCTGAGCTCCCCACCGTGAGTGGTGCCACCATAGAGATCCTATTAAATTAACATAGTATTCTCATTCCTAATTCTATGGGTGCCACAGTGCTGAACTGTCCATATGCCTTAGGAACACTCAGGCAGCTACCCAGTTTAACCCAATCCCTCCCCCTGCACCAACACTTTGTGTTAATTATGCTCCCAGAAAGACTGTCTGTGCATGGTTATGAAGATTGACTGTGCACTTACTCCTGTCCTTAATTATTCTAGCTAGGTTGGCACTTTTCTTTTAGGATTCGAGTCATAAAACTGACATTGTATGTGTTTTTCACCCAGAAGGATCTCACTGCAGCAACGAATGACCCGTTTGCACCTGGAGGCACTGCAGTAAATACTGGCTCTGACCCAGGTAAGACTCCAGGGATGGAGCTTCCCTCTGGGCAGTGGGTGGTAGGGCAGATGGTAGCACCCTGTTTGGCTAAACTGTGTGTGCTGAGTAATATCTACACTGTGTGTGTCCTTCAGATCCATTTGCTGCCGTCTTTGGCAATGAGTCATTTGGACTTGGATTTGCAGACTTCAGCACACTGGCCAAGGTAAAATCCTGATTGGGTTCTCTAGTTGTCCCTGTTGTGTATCATCATCGTGAGGAGGACTAGGGCACACTAGCTATTAACAGGGACTTCCATTTAGTCTCTGTGTCCTTTTTTAGATAAGGAGTAGTTTGATATCTGTGGGTGTGAGCATGTCTGGAGAGGACTGCCTGTTAACACATCCCCCTCAATTATTCATGCTGTCAAGGAGGAAGGTGTTGGTGGTGTTGATGTAAACATAAGAGAGTAGTCAGTCATGCTCTTCTGGACCTCTGGTTGTTTGCCAGTCGAACAGTTGTGACCCCTTCGCCTCATCGAACCCGTCCAATAACAAGAACCTGTTTAAGGAGGACAGCCAGCCCAGCAGCCCAGATGTTCCGCCAGCTTTGCCCCCCAAGACGGGAACGCCCACCAGACCTCCCCCTCCACCCCCAGGTCAGTTCTCCTGCTGCTCCTAACTCTGGAAAGCTTATTTTCCTCCATGGTGTTTGTTGTCAGTGCTTTTCTACTGCCAATTACGAGTAGCAGAATGGCATTTGTATTTAAAACATGGATATTTAGTACCTAGTGTGTTTTTATAGTCCTTGTTACACTTGTTAGGAGTTCTTCCCTGGGCGCCTCATTCCTTACTGAGGTGTGTGTGAATGCAGGTAAGAGATCCTCCATCTCCAGATCAGAGTCGTCGGAGTCTTTCCACAGACGGGGACCATTTCTGCCCCAGGGCTCAGGAGATCCCCCTTTCTCCCAACCTGCCAAGGACACTGCCCAGGACCCCTTCGCCCCATCCTCACCACGCCAGCCTGCACGGGACCTTGACCGATTTGCCAGCTTTGACAAAGTGAGCACCTCCCCTGCCCCCTCTCACCTTCCTGACAGCGACTAGGTCGCCCTCCTCTGTTTCCTCGCTCACAAGGCACATCCAGCAAACAGCACTCTCAGCATCTCCTCCATCCATAGCCAGACTCTCAACCGTAACTATCTGAGGAGCATGTTAAGGCCTTAAGGAACTCTGTGTGTGTATATAGACTTTTGATTATTTTAAATGCATTCCTTTGTTTTGCTAAAGAGGTCATCTCTATAATTTTGTTAATTTTTCTCTATATTCCTTCTGCCTTGTGTATTCCATAGTTATTTTATTAGCAATGTTATGTTTCTTTATGTAATGTTTGATTTATATCTGTAGTTACATTTCTGTTTATTTCTAAGTTGAACTGGAGTTTAGCCTTGTAATAATTGAAGATGTTCCCTTGATTAACTTGCACTGCCTATTTTTACTCATTTAATAGTGTAGATATAGATATACACTGAGTGTACAAAACATTAGGAAAACCTGTTATTTCTATGACGTAGACTGACCATGTGAATCCAGGTGAAAGCTATGATCCCTTATCAATGGATCTTGTTAAATCCACTTCAATTAGTGTAGATGAAGGGGAAGAGACAGATTAATGAGGGATTTTTAAGTCTTGAGACATGGACTAGACAAAATGTTGTAGTGCCTTTGAACGGATTATGGTAGTAGGTGCCAGGCGCACCGGTTTGAGTGTGTCAAGAATTGCAACGCTGCTGGTTTTCATGCTCAACAGTTTCCTGTGTGTATCAAGAATGGTCCACCACCCAAAGGACATCCAGCCAACTTGACACAACTGTGGGAAGCATTGGAATCAACATGGGCCAGCATCCCTGTGGAATGCTTTCGACACCTTGTAGAGTCCATGCCCCGACAAATTGAGGCTGTTCTGAGGGCAAAGGGGGGTGCAACTCAGTATTCCTAATATTTTGTCCACTGTGTATATTAATAAACATTCTAATATATTTAAAATCATCATCTTCACTGAGTGACAATAGTCACCACTAACTGGACTAAAAGCACACACGTATTCTGCATATCACTCATGAGCCCCTGGTTGGCTATGGATGGAAAGGCTGCTTGCTTTGACTCCTGTGATTTTATTTATTTAGCACAACCCCAGAAAGGATGAAAGGCTTGCTCGTGCTCCTTCTCCTCCTCCCTCTGACTGCCTCCACCCTGCATGACCTCCTGCGCCCTGCACACACTGTGTCCTTGTGTCTGATTGGCTGGTTCCCAATGACCCTCCACAGCTCCTCATCACCCTCTCACTCTGACTGGAATCATTCCTCATCCTGCATCCTACCATTTGTCCTGCTATTACCACTAATACCACCCATTAGCACTGACTGCACTGTGGAGGATACTTCTGCTCTTGAGTTTTTACTCTTCTGTTCCTCAGTCAAATAAGCTCAATAAAAGGTCTGAAGGGTTCCATCTCTGGGCTCCATGTGTATCCATATTCACCAGGTTGATTTCCCACAGATTGCTGCTGTTTGTGTAACGGAGTTAAGAACGTACCATAAGCGCGCTCCACAGCTAACTCAAAATGTTGTGGATTGAACCATCCAATTTGTACCTTTTTTGGGTGGCACAACCCGTTGGAACATTGTCAAGGAGAGCAGTCACGTGTTGGCAAAGCAGAGGTCCCGAGTTGGAGCCAGTTTATGAGCTGGGAGGGGGGGGGAGGGGGGGGTAGTGGTACTAGCTAAGAAACCAGCGTGATGTCCGTAACATTGGGTCCTTTTTATGTTCTAATATGATGCGTCAATTCTGGTGTAATCAAATCCTGGATTCAATTATGACTTGAGCTGTAAAAAAATAACAATCGGTTTGCTCTGAATTCACTAACCTAGTTTTACTAGCCTCTTTATAAGCATGTATGGATGTTTGTTAAATTGAGTAGCCATTTTATGAGTAGAGTACAAGAAGTCAAATGGTCCAGAGGGTTGAAAGGGCAAAAAGGACCTCTTGCCTTCGACTACAGTTAACGTGATTGAATTAGTGCATATAGTTCTAATGACACTACTTACTACTAGTTGTTAACCTTTTTGCTCAACTCTCTTCAAAGTACCCTTTATTAATATTTATGTGCCAAACACCAGGCAGTGAACAAGACTCACATGCTCATTATCTATAGGGAAGTAATAATCTTGTAAAAACAGTATAACGTCTCCCAGGTCTTGACTGTTAACCTTTGTGACCTCCTTGCCAATGTGCAGAACTCTATATAGAACTTCTGCTTTCTCTTTGTCGATCTACCACATCTCTCCTTTTGGTATCATTCACATGCACTTTAGGACTAAGAAATATGCATTTTGCAATCTGAGCCAATAGTCAGCATATTGCAGTACAATACTGTATTAATTTACATTCACATTGATATAGATGGGACACTGCAGAGACACTCATGCTTCTTATTATATTCCGTATGTACTCACTAAATACTAACCAGGTTTTGCCATCCCACTGTCTTATGTGCATGATGTCTGTTGCTGTTTGAAACAGACTTGTAAATTCTGTCACATGACTCTGGGGTGGGGGGTAATACATTTTTCATTTTGATTTTAAACATTGTGAGAAATTGCAACTGTTTGCTATTGGAACAAACAAAAAGCTATATTGTAATCTATAGAATGGAACAGCTTACCATAACCAAGGCGATCAGTATGCTGTTGCTTCGGAGAGACATGGCTGTTTTTAATACAGAGAATTACAGACATGCTGTGTCTTGGGGAAATTTGTGACCATTATGGGGGATGTTAAATTCAGCGGATGTCTTTGGGGGGGTAGTAGTCTGTATTTTCTGGATCTCTGAGGTGTTCTGATGGGGCTGTGCTGTGTCTATGCGTGTGTTTTTGTGTGTTTCTATGTGGTGTGAAGCAGCAGTACCCTACCGAGGAGGACATGATTGAGTGGGCGACGAGGGAGAGTGAGCGGGAGGAGAAGGTGCGCTTGGCCAGACAGGCACAACAGGAACAAGAGGATCTGGAGCTGGCCATTGCCCTGAGCAAGTCAGAGTTCTCCTGAAAGACTCTGGTCAACCCTTGTGACCCAGCACGCACCAAAGGAAGGAAGAAAGGAGTGAGGGATGGGGAAAACTGAACTAAAGGGCTTACTATTCGGTCCCAATGAAGATATTTGAGTATTTGCTCCTCGCTCCTACCCACCCACCAACCCCCACAATTCCACCAACTGTCTTTTGTTTCACTCACAATTGGCATTTTCAGAGTTTGTCTATGTAATAACAAATCTTCATGTTTGTTATTTTTGGTGTTTGGCTGAGTAGTGGGTATAGAGATGATTGGCTGTAAGACTTCAGTAGTCCTCCTGATACAATCTCCATGTCTATACTGTATGTGTAGCTGTAATGTCCCCTCATTTCAACTACACAGACCACATTGCTAATAACCAACTGCAAAAGTTCAGTCCCCATCTGCATTGCTCTTGCCTGCTCCAGACCAGATGGTATTGAGCTCTTTAAAAAAGATATTGACTTTATATGATTAACTCTAACAAGATAGGAAAAGAGTAATGCTCATCTAATTCATCTGGGTGAAAACCAATGTCAAATTGGAATCCATATGTGATCAAGCGTTGCCTGGGGCAAGTGACCTGAGTAGTTGTGCAAGTTGACTGCTCTGTGGTTGCCCCATTGATGACAACCCTAATGCAAAGAATTCCAGTAGTCTGGTCTTTCTGGTTCCTCACGTGTTTAGGTAAAAAAGGCTACTTTACATTTTGATCATAATCTTTGTGCAAACCAGAAAATACTCCTGACTTGCCCAATGGGTGCCTTTTCAGACCTTAATGTCAATCTCTGTCATTCATCTGGCTATACACCAGACATCTACAGTACAGAGTGAATTGGATTTCATGGCTGGGGTGAGATCTTGCTTGTTTAAAAAAACAATGTTCTTAGATGAGCTGACGTATGTCCATACGTCAAGGTCTACCAAATTAAATGAATTAGCGTTTTATGAGTAGAGTAGCAGAAGTCAAATGATCCAGAGGGTTGAAATGGCTAAGAGGACATCTGTCTTCAGATAAACACTAATGTGTGAATGACTCCATGCATTAGGCAATTGTGATGGTCAGACTACTTCGACTACAGTTAAAGTGATTGAATTAGTGCATATAGTTCTAATGACACTACTTACTACTAGTTGTTAACCTTTTTGCTCAACTCTCTTCAAAGTACCCTTTATTAATATTTATGTGCCAAACACCAGGCAGTGAACAAGACTCACATGGTTGTACAGGTGCTAAAAAGAACTAAACCAGTAAAACCACTTATGTCCAAACCTGTGCATGTAGCCCCAAATGTAGGCCACTTTTAATGATCTTGATATATAATCTGCCCCTCCCAACACTACGCACCAATACAGTCAAAAGACGAAGAACATGACTAAACTATTTTATTTTGTGGTTCATGAAGTAATGTGTTAAATATCAGATGTCAAGATTTTGGAAAGTAGGTCGGTTGTACAGGAATATTATTGAAATGTATTTTAAGTTGAAAGATATAATGATTGAATTGTTAGCTAGAAACTTGGATACATGTGTGAAAATACTTCCTACTAGAATAGCTGGTTTTGCCATCTTCTGTAATGTCTGATTCCAAATGTCACTATAATCTACAACATATGACACCTTGTCTCATCTCTTTAGAGATGCAATAGTTTAGTCATGTATTCTGGAAAAAGGAGTTTTTCCTGTACTCTTGCTCAGAAATACTCCTGGCCCCACTATGGAAAATTCTCCCTTGTTTTATATACACTGCATTTTCAACACGTCTAGTTTTAGGTGAATACAGCCGTCAGTAGGGGGTTCCGTTGTAAAGCAAATGGCTGTCGCTGCTCATGTTAGTGTTGTAAAGCTACGCATCTTTTTGTGTGTGTGTGTTTCACTGAAGTGATTCCACAGTGTTTGACTGCATTTCAAAGTCTTAACTGACTGAGGAAGGGAACCTTTGCCTGTTTGTACAAAGGCTGTTCTTCTGTCTGAACTTCAGTCACTTGGGGGGGGGGGGGGGGGGGGGTTACTTACAAAGCTCTGTTGTGTTGGCAAGGAGAGGCCGAATTGGGGGTGAAATTTAATTAAGGCATGTTAACATCTCAAAGCATACCATTAAATGTTTTTTTTTGTTTGGTTATTTGTTTTCAGATGAAATGAGACTGTCACTAATCAAGAGGGCTATACTGTGAACGTATACTGTTGACAAGGGAAAGACAAGGCGCTGGAGTGATATGGGCTGACTGTTTTCTGACCAATGCACAACTTCTCCTGCTTTTCATCCAGGTTGTTTGAGTTCATCAGTAGAGAGCATTCTGTAAATGAGCTTTGTGGTCAGTTATGACTTTGTAGTGTTTTTCATTCAATACATGGTTCTGTTTGTAAATACAATGGAGTTGTCCATTCTCCTGAGACAGCGGTTTCTTTTATACCCTCATCTAGTATTTAAAGGCTATCAAATACTATTGATCATTTGTATAGACTTCTCTATTTTCAAATGACAAACCACTTTTCTTTCTAGGCCGTCTACGTATAGGCTTTTAAAAACGGGCTAATTGTAGGCCTATTTTAGTTCAATTTAAACATGTCAGTATTGGGAGTTATGGTCAGAATATGGTATGTGCAACATTTTAATTGAAAACAGAATAATAAATATAAACGTCTCGAACAACACTGGACTGTTAAATGCTTTTTTTGTGTGAGGATGGATGGTGTCAATCAAAACTGACAAGCGTATTACCAATATACTGTTTTTAATAATAGATGTGAAAGCCTTCATGTATTTTATAATGGCTAAATGCCAAGCAACTCCATAGTTGACTTCCAATTAGTTTTTGTCGACTAGCAGTAGTCTTGAAAATCCCAGACCTCGGGCAGCAACATTGGTAGGTCTACATTGTTTGGAGGCCACCCATCTTACTTGGGTTTCTCCAAACCTGATCCTGGAGGGCTACCCTCCTGTAGGTTTTTGCTCCAACTCCAGTTGTAACTAACCTGATTCAGTTTATCAACCAGATAATTATTAGAATCAGGGGCGCATGATTAGGGTTGGAGCAACGACCTACAGGACAGTAGCTCTTTAAATTTATTTCAGAAATGCTTCACAATTCACAAAAAGTGACTAGCTGATTAAGATTAGAATAGAGCAGAATATATAAGATCTCCTAAACCGGTGTTTACCACAGACCTTATTTTCGTTGTTTATCCAAAAACTCAATTTCCCCATAGGCTTTGTCCAACGAACTATAGCGGAGGTAGTACCTCCAAAAATACATTATTGCTCTCTAGAATACCACAGTAGGAGTCATAATACACTTAACCTAACAGTCAAACAGGGAAATGGTTCCAATCGTTTTCCCACCATTCAATTTTCACATAGGGGATTTTAGAAACACGTCAAATAAGACCTGTGTTTCATGTAGGTTTGATAACTGTAAATCTCTCTAGGGCAAGTTGACTTATCAATATAGTCACCTGTATTTAACCCCAAAAACTGTAACGCTAATGTGGCTATCATAAAGAACTTACAAATGACATGCTGATCTGGAGGAGACTGCCGAATCGAGGCAATGGTAAGAATCTCTGGATTAACTATCTTTTAGCTAAATGCAGTAAGGAATAAAATTGGCTACATTTCTTTAAATGGACAATTCTGTGAACTGTCTTGTGCAAGTTTTACTTTTACACAATACCCGTTAGCAAAAGTGTCAGCTACAGATGACATTCAGGAGCTTGTAGTGATTTGTTGTTTTGCATGATGTCTACTTTTACGCTAATTAGCATTTCAGAATCTGAGAGTAAATAGACCCGAATATATTGATAAAAGTCCACTTGTACGAGAGAGATTTGCATGGTTATCAAAACGTCACGCCAGGGTAGGCCTACACAAAACACAGCCCTTATTTGAAGTGTTTCTAAAATCCCCTATGGGAAAAATGAATGGTGGAAAAACGATTGGAACCATTTCCCTATTTGACCGCTAGGTTTTACTGTTATCATGATACCACCACTGTGGGGCTGTATTGGAGCGCTCTAAGACCTTGTAGCAGTACTACCGACCCACATTCCATTACACTTTAAAAGGGATCTGGTTATAATAGTGATGAGTACATCCACTTAAAAAAAACTAGGTCAGGAAAGAGGAATATAGTTATCAAGAAGACACAACCTCTTCCTCATACTTTCTCAAACACTCGCCAGATACATTATCACCTGTGCACAGGTAAACACCGTATGTCATTTTAAGGATAATCAGGCGCCGCACTTTTTCTGGATATTCTGCACGTTTACAGTATTTCAGTGCAGTGGAATGAGTGTTATCACTGGTTGGAGACGCAGCGTGAAGAAAAATGGCAGCAAAGGGTGAGTCACAAAATCCACGGAACTATACAGTAGGCTAGTTGTAGTAGCATTGACAACGTTTTTTACGAATAAACCCAGCAATATTTGTATTTACAGTCTACAGTAGTCTAAGTATGTTGTATTTGTGGTCACAACAGTAGCTATGTTTCCATTAACTTGTCCAGTTATGTTGTTTGTCGACATTTAGAAAGTTTGCATAGAAACCCGATGCAACAATTGCCTGCTAAAGTGCGTTTTGATTTAATTATCTTCTGTCGATTAAAAACATCTGGACGTAATGACGTGACACCCAAACCTACAGTGTCGAATAAAAATATATTGGTTGAACTGTTTCCATTAGCCATGTAGGCAAATTGCTCATTAATATATTGGCGAAAGCCTATATGTCCTCCAACCTATCTGTTTCATGTCTCAGGTAGCCCACGAAAGCCAGCGTTTTACTGATATGCCATACTCTAATAATGATCATGTGCCAATGTATAGCCACGATCAGTGCCATGGTGAAACCTGCATTCCTGTAGATCTGAAATAATTATATGGTGAAATTCGCCAACAAACCAGAAAAGCATGGTGAAGCAATTTTGGGATTCATTAAAATTAGGACAATCATTGACCCGCTAAGAAACATTATTAGACCTTTATTCTGCATAATTTATTCGAAAAATACAGTTTCCATCATTTGTCGAACGGATAAAAACGTTATCTTTAGAAAATGTCTTCTATATCTGCCGTTTCCAATACACATTTAGCAAGGATTTATTTTGCAACATTTATTTTTGTCGAATAAATCTAGGTCAATGGAAACCTGCCTAGTGTTTAATGATTGATTTGTGTGATGATTTTAGATTACCTATCAGATTGAAGACGTGGCAGACGGATTTGATAAATGTTGAGTGATTATGTACGCATTCTGATTATGCTACTTTTTTTATTTGACAGAAATTGGGATGTTATTGCCAGCTGTTATATTAGCATTAAGATGGAGACAGCATGTAGTAGGACATGTAATAGATTTCAATTCTGCAAAGTAAATAAGAAAATTAAGCCACTTTAGATTACTTTTTCTACACATCAAATCAGTTGATTTTCAGACTCAAAAACATAGGAATGGCTTCTCTCAAGTATAATCTAAGATACATTTCTATAAAGTATAATCTAGGTAAAGCACATTTGTAATCACAGGACCACCATGTGGCTCTTTAACATTACATGCCATCACCTGTGGTTACATCTGGAGATAAATGTACAGTCAAGGAAGTTCAGTTAAGATGGGGTAAAATAAGGTTTACTGTAAAGGAAAACCTTTGTAATATCATGTTAACAAATAATTATTGGCAGTTCCGGAATTCATACAACTCTTTTCTTCAAAAATACAAAAAGGAAAGAACTAAACTGCACAGTAACAGGCTAATTAGTAACTAGCTTGTTACAAAGTATTTACACAAATTGTTCAACGGATAGTTATTCTGGATTAAGGCCTATGTAAAAGAAAGCTACAGCTACCAACCCCTCTCAGGTGACTTGCTTTGATAAAGAAAAATACACTGTGCTGAATATAAAGCTACTTAGGGAAACAAATTCACTGAAATATAAACATAAACTATAATGGTAAATAGCTCCAAAGAATAGCATCTACAGTAGAGGCCTTGTATTACCATTGGTGATCTCAGCATTGGTAAATGAGACACATCCCTAGTACTTACTGTTCTGTCTGTTATACTGTGACCCTAGGGACGCCCTGCAGGCGAAAGAAATCTCAGCCGACCCCAATGGCTGCCCAACACTGTAAGTTTACATGAAAAACATGGAACAGTTTCTGTGAAAACTATATTTATCCTCATTATGCCAAGGCATTGAATGGGATTTGATTAATAGAACATTTTTATAACAGCATGGTTTGCTTCTAGGTTGTCCGTCATAAACAGTCCAGAACTTGACCCCAAAGTCACAGATTTCAAGTAAGTGACATCGCTCCTTCCTGCTGTTCAATTTATCAATCATTCAAATAAGGATGCCATTAAAGCTGGCAATCTCAGCTCCGGTCCAGGCAGGGATTGACCAAGAGGAAGATGAGCCTACCTTCTCATCCATAGAGATATCATTACATTTCAATGCCTCTCACCTCTCACCAATGCTTCTCACATGTGGGAAGAAGGCTGTTGTTGTGACCACACAGTTTTATTGACATCACATGATTGAAGGTGGAGCTGTCCCTGAAATAAATTGCTTTCCCATGATCATGTATAACACAAAGCAATTCCACTGACGCAAAAAGAGCAGGAGCCCAAAAATGTTTTTGGACTAAATTGAACCTCTGGATGCTGTCCTAGTGCTCATAGATTTAAAAACTTCAACTGATTCAGCTTAACAGATGTCAGAGAGAAAGCTAATAGAACACTGTAAGTGTGTGTGCATGAGCTGACCTCTTTCCTGTGTCTTGAGATTTACAGATTTACCATGTTTCAGATCACTTCTCCTCTATGACCTAAATGTAGACAGCTGTCTGAGAGCTCATTCTGACAAGTGGCTGGCTCCTTTCATGGGTCATTCACTTTCAGAGCGATTGGCTGTGGTGTAATTACTGGGTCTCAATGGTACTCATCTCTCCATCTCTCCTAAGCTCCTAAACGCTACGCAGTGTTCTACTGGCTCTGTCCTACTGGCTCTGTCCTACTGGCTATGTTATAGTGGGCAGTGTGTCTGTGCTGCTGCAGTAGTTAGCCTGAGTCACTGCAGTAAAGGCTTCCTTCTTTACAGGACTCTACCTCTCACTGGCATGAAGTCACTTTACATCTCTGTACGGAATCTTACTGAGGGATTTTGAAATCGTCTATTCAATATATTCAGAGATCTGAATTAGTACCTGAATATTTTTTTTCTTTTTGATAGTCTGAGTGCGGTTGCCTGTCCTCTTCGGTTGATGTAATAGCCAGGGTACCTCTTATCTGTGCTGCATAGTTCATTTTTTTGTGTATGATTTTTGTTGCTTATCATTTGACTGGAGTCCTGTGTGGCTAGGCCATCCCTGCCACTGCCTCAGCCAATCAGTGAGACGACTGCAGTGTGTAGCGTGAGTGTGATGATGGGAAGAGGTGGGATAGGAGGAGAGTTTAGGGACTGTGTGTGTGAGAGCGATAGAGTGTGTATGCATGTGTGTTTGGATGCAGAGAGTTGGGGGGTGGAAGATGTTTAGTTTCCCTACGTGTGATAGTCATCCCAATCTTATTAAGAGCTGCGATCTTCCCCCCCTCTACTGACTGCTGCTGCTGCTGTTGCCAGAAGGAGACAGTGTGTCGGGCTGCGCTGCTGGAAAGGCCGGAGCCAGAGATAGTCAATTATCTTCTGCGTTTGCTGTCTTTACTTCCCTCTAGTACTCTGTCTGCCAGATGAAAATGTCAGGAGAAGCAGAAACTCTATCAAACGGGTAAGAGTTATGTAGATACTGCTGCGTGGTGAAGTGATAGGTACTGACAATGTGTTGAAGTAAACAGAGAGATGCTGAGTTTGTGGTTTTGTGTGTGTGTGTGTGTGTGTGTGTGTCTTTGAATGTGATATACTGTCACTATTAATCATTTTTGATATTGACTGTGATTGAAATAAGAGAGGATTTGTAATTGAGCTGTATCCAGTAAAACTGGACAGGTTTTTTAAAGATCCACCTCATTTATTTTGTCTCATGACTTCATTGTGTTTAGGAGCAGCTTGTTTTACTGCTGTAGTGCTTTGTTTGCCTTTCTGTTACTCAGCCTCCAGTACTTTAATTCAATGGAAAATAACACTGGTGAAAGATTTCAGGAGGAAGGCAGGTAAAAGCTATGTTTTGTCACTCTATCTTTGTGTGTGTGTTTTGTGTTCAAGTTTCCCTCCAAAGAAATCAGCATCAGAGAGTTGCTGACTTCAATTCATTAATTATCTGGATGTATACTATGTACAACCTTTCAGGAAATAATAGCCTCCATTATGTGTACATTATCATGCCATTTCTCAGACCCACCTACATTATTCCCCTGTTGAGTTGATGGTTAACCATCTTTATAAGTGTGCTATGTTCATTCAAATGGCCATAGTAGCCAATAGGCCAATGTTAAACTACATTGTCCTGCTTTAGCACTGTCTCTTGAACAAGTCTTCTCTTGAACAAGTTGTCTGATTTACATCTGTACTCTCTGCTGGACAAGTTTGCTATCTTTGGTCTGATAAACAACTTACCTTGCTCTCCAACATAACAGCCAAGTCACGTGACATTTTTGATGTGCGTCAGCAGGTTTTCTTTATTCAATAAGAAATATCACATTTTATTAAAGGTGGTGTACTGATTGTAGCAACTGATTTGAAACTGGGCTTTATGGACCTTTTTAGATGGAAATACAGAAGCTACTGGAATGCATCCATCTTTCTGTATTTTTATACTGCATTACTTTTCAGGTATTGCTTATACATTTCATTATAACTAAGTGAATTGAATATGTTCATGACTGTGTGTGATACTATTAGGCCCTAGACTGTCTGTGTTGTGCTGACATTCATCACTGTGTGTTAGTGAGCAGGAAGTTACAGGCTGGTGCTGGTCATAGGTTGGATGGATGGTATGGTCATCCCCATGTCATTAGCCTGTGAATGAGTGGAAATACAGGCTTGTTGTTCCATATGATCCCTAGTGGACCCATTATAGTTTGAGCGATTTCAACCATGGTCTAGCACAGGGATAGTGTCACGCCCTGGTCAAAGTATTTTGTGTTTATCTTTATGTATTTGGTCAGGCCAGGGTGTGGCATGGGGTTTTTGTAATTGTGGTGTGTTTGTCTTGGGGTTTTGGTGGTGGTATTGGGATTGTTGCTAGTAGGGTTATCTAGCAAAGTCTATGGCTGTCTGGAGTGGTTCTCAATTAGAGGCAGGTGTTTATCGTTGTCTCTGATTGGGAACCATATTTAGGCAGCCATATTCTTTGAGTTTGTCGTGGGTGATTGTCCTTAGTGTCCTATGTGTACTTTCGGTTAGTTTGCACTAGATAGGCTGTTTCGGTTTCATTTCTTGTTTTGTAGTGTTTTGTAGTGTTTTGTAGTGTTTTGTAGTGTTTTGTAGTGTTTTGTAGTGTTTTGTAGTGTTTTGTAGTGTTTTGTAGTGTTTTGTAGTGTTTTGTAGTGTTTTGTAGTGTTCGTGTTTCTTTGTTTGATTAAACATGAATCTCAATCGACACGCTGCATTTTGGTCCTATCCTTGTTCTACCTCTTCGTCAGAGGAGGATATAGAAGAAAACCGTAACAGATAGGCAACTGGCAGCACACCCTTTTGTAGGCCCGTGGATTCATTTAGGAAACATAGAAACTCAGTTGCGAGAACTCAATTGCGGTCTCAACTTACTGTTGAGTTAGAATAGTACTTAAGGTGCTCTTATGTCAGTCACGGACAGTCACTCAATTAGCCCATTTCAGGATTTGTTTTTTAGATTTTGTTAGTCATTCTCACTCAGATATCATACTAAAACCTGTAAACATTTCTCTCCACCCTATGGCGGAAGGTGTACAATTGCAGTAAATTATCTATAAAACTGCTAATTTTTCTCTTCGTCTCATGACAAAATTAGTAGAATTGCATGAAATTAATTATAAAATTGCTAAATCTTTTCTCCGCCCATGGCAAAATGTGTAGAACTACAGCAAACTTGCTGTCAAGAGCAGGGCCGCTAAAATGTTTGGCTCACAAGGTGGGGCCCCATTTGTGCAGCCAAAGGGTTAAGGCCGGCTCTGACTGCATGTGTTGGTATGGATGTCGTTGAACAGACCCACGAGACACTTCTGCCCCTAATGATGAATTCAGATTTTTTGTGGTTCCCACCCCATCAATGTTGCCCTGGTCTAGCATAAAGAAGTCCTATGTATCACTGATCTGCAGGAATGTAAAGGGATGTCAGTTAGCCTTCTTCACTGTAGAGATTCTCCTCAGTTGTGTCAGCCAGATTCCATTGTTTGGTTCAATACATTGTGTCCATGAGCCCAATTTGCTGAGAAGACATTATGTCGACTTTGGGACTGTTAAGCTTGGGGTGGTTTAGGTATGGTACAGTTTGGCAAATAGTGTGACGAACCCCCACTTTGTTGTGAACTTCAGAGGCCTCAGCCAAATTGTTGCTGTGTCTTTCTAGGTATAACTCTGGACAGCTTTCTTGGAACCTTTTTATGAAATGTTATTGTGGTCACACCGTGGCTTCAAAGGTACAGATCCTTTCTAAAATATCTGTTGTAAACAAACATAAAACATGTTAATCAATGAAAGTACAGATGAAGTTGGAAGTTTACATACACTTAGGTTGGAGTCATTAACTCGTTTTTCAACCACTCCACAAATTTCTTGTTGACAAACAATAGTTTTGGCAAGTCGGTTAGGACATCTACTTTGTGCAAGACACAAGCCATTTTTTCAACAGTTGTTTACAGAGAGATTATTTTACTTATAATTCACTGTATCACAATTCCAGTGGTCAGAAGTTTACATACACTAAGTTGACAGTGCCTTTAAACAGCTTGGAAAAATCCGGAAAATTATGTCATGGCTTTAGAAGCTTTTGTTAGGCTAATTGACATAATTTGAGTCAATTGGAGGTGTACCTGTGGATGTATTTCAATGCAATGCCTCTTTGCTTGACATCATGGGAAAATCGCAAGAAATCAGCCAAGACCTCAGAAACAAATTGTAGACCTCCACAAGTCTTGTTCATCCTTGAGAGCAATTTCCAAACGCCTGAAGGTACCACATTCATCTGTACAAACAATAGTACGCAAGTATAAACACCATGGGACCACACAGCCGTCATACCACTCAGGAAGGAGACACGTTCTGTCTCCTAAAGATGAACGTACTTTGGTGCGAAAAGTGCAAAACAATCCCAGAACAGCAGCAAAGGACCTTGTGAAGATGCTGGAGGAAACAGGTACAAAAGTATCTATATCCACAGTAAAACTAGTCCTATATCGACATAACCTGAAAGGCCGCTCAGCAAGGAGGAAGCCACTGCTCCAAAACCGTCATAAAGCCAGACTACGGTTTGCAACTGCACATGGGGACAAAGATCACACTTTTTGGAGAAATGTCCTCTGGTCTGAACAAAAATAGAACAGTTTGGCCATAATTACCATCGTTGTGTTTGGAGGTAAAAGGGGGAGGCTTGCAAGCCGAAGAACACCATCTCAACCGTGAAGCACTGAGGTGGCAGCATCATGTTGTGGGGGTGCTTTGCTGAAGGAGGGACTGGTGCACTTCACAAAATAGATGGCATCATGAGGAAGTAACATTATGTGGATATATTGAAGCAACATCTCAAGACATCAGTCAGGAAGTTAAAGGTTTGTCGCAAATGGGTCTTCCAAATGGACATTGACACCAAGCATACTTCCAAAGTTGTGGCAAAATGCCTTAAGGACAAGAAAGTCAAGGTATTGGGGTGGCCATCACAAAGCCCTGACCTCAATCCTATAGAAAATTTGTGGGCAGAACTGAAAAAGCGTGTGCGAGCAAGGAGGCCTACAAGCCTGACACTGTTACACCAGCTCTGTCAGGAAGAATGGGCCAAAATTCACCCAACTTTTTGTGGAAAGCTTGTGGAAGGCTACCCAAAACGTTTGACCCAAGTTAAACGATTTAAAGGCAATGCTGCCAAATAGTAATTGAGTGTATGTAAACATCTGACCCACTGGGAATGTGATGAAATAAATAAAAGCTGAAATAAATAATTCTCTCTACTATTACTCTGGCATTTCACATTCTTAAAATAAAGTGGTGATCCTAACGGATCTAAGACAGGGAATCTTTACTAGGATTAAATGTCAGAAATTGTGAAAAACTGAGTTTATATGTATTTAGTCAGGTGTATGTGAACTTCCGACTTCAACTGTACATAGTGCTCTATTGTTTTTAATGGAGAGGAGTCTTGACATCACCAACAGAGATTTGTTTGGATGAAGATTCTAGCTTTATATTAAAAGATGTGGTGAAACCCCACTTATTTTTTAAATTAAATCACCCATTTGAAAGACCCGTAATTTGATGCAGAGCGAATGAGAAAGCAGCTCACTGAAGAAACAGTGAAAAGAATCCAATCTTGTCAGATAAGAAAGGTCTAGCGTTAGTCTGATAGCAGTAAAAGAACACTCAATAGTAGATGCAGTGAAAACCATGTACACTGAACAAAAATATAAATGCAACATGCAACAATTTCAAATAAGGAAATCAGTCAATTGAAATAAATTATTTAGGCCCTAATCTATGGATATCACATGACTGGGAATACAGATATGCATCGGTTGCTCACAGATACCTTTTAAAAAAATGTATGGGAGTGGATCAGAGAACCAGTCAGTATCTGGTGTGACCACCATTTTCCTCATGCAGCGTGACTTCTCCTTTGCATAGAGTTGATCAGGCTGTTGATTGTGGAATGTTGTTCCACTCCTCTTCAATGGCTGTGTGAAGTTGCTGGATATTGACGGGAACTGGAACACGCCGTGGTACACTTCAATCCAGAGTATCCCAAATATGTTCAATTGGTGAAATGTCTGGTGAGAATGCAGGCCATGGAAGAACCGGGACATTTTCAGCTTCCAGGAATTGTTTACAGATCCTTCTGACATGGGGCTGTGCATTATCATGCTGAAACATGAGGTGATGGCGGCGGATGAATGGCACCTCAATGGGCCTCAGGATCTCGTCACGGTATCTCTGTGCATGCAAATTGCCATCGATAAAATGCCATTGTGTTCGTTTTGTGTAGCCTTATACCATAACCCCACCACCACCATGGGGCATTCTTCTTCACAATGGTGACATCTGCAAACCGCTCGCCTACACGACGTCATATCATCTGCCCAGTACAGTTGAACCCGGGATTACTCCGTGAAGAGCACACATCTCCAGCATGACAGTGGCCATCAAAGGTGAGCATTTTCCCACTGAAGTCGGTTACGACGCCAAACTGCAATCATGTCAAGACCCTGGTGAAGAGGACGACCACACAGATGAGTTTGGTTGGTTGTGTGGTGCAAACCCACAGTTTGGTTGGTTTGGTTGTGCAAACCCACAATTTCATCAGCTGTCCAGCTGGAGTGGTTACACGTGGTCTGTGGTTGTGAGGCCGGTTGGATGTACTGCCTAAATCTCTACAACAACGTTGGATGTGGCTTATGGTAGAGAAATGAACATTCAATTATCTGGCAACAGCTCTGGTGGACATTCCTGCAGTTAGCATGCCAATTGCATGCTCCTGCAACTTGAGACATCTGTGGCATTGCGTTGTGTGACAAAATGGAACATTTTAGAATAGCCTTTTATTGTCCCCAGGTGTACCTGTGTAATAATCATGCTGTTTAATCAGTTTTTTGATATACCACACCTGTCAGGTGGATGGATTATCTTGACAAAGGACAAATGGTCACTAACAGGGATGTAAACAAATATGTGCACAACATTTGAGAGAAAAAAGCTTTTTGTGCATATGGAACATTTCTGGGATCTTTTATTTCAGCTCATGAAACATGGGACCAACACTTTACTTGTTGCGTTTTATATTTTTGTTCAGTGTAAAAGCCTGCTCAGATTGGGTGGTAAAATGAGACAATATCATGACCTACACTCCTCACAGAATGTTTGGAGGTTGTCCGTGTTCCCCTTGTAACGGTTCTCTTTTGGTGAAGGAGAGTCGGACCAAAATGCGGCATGTAGATTGCGATCCATGTTTAATCAACAAACGTAAAACACGAATCAATACAAAAAACTACAAAAAAACAACAAACGTGGAAACGTAACGAAAACCGAAACAGCCCTATCTGGTGAAAACACAGAGACAGGAACAATCACCCACAAACACACAGTGAAACCCAGGCTACCTAAATATGGTTCCCAATCAGAGACAATGACTAACACCTGCCTCTGATTGAGAACCATATCAGGCCAGACATAGAAATATACAAACTAGACATGAAACATAGAATGCCCACTCAGCTCACACCCTGACCAACCAAAACATAGAAATATACAAAGTAAACTATGGTCAGGGTGTGACAGTCTGGCAGACTGGCGGATCTGGAGGAGTCTGGCAGACAGGCGGATCTGGAAGAGTCTGGCAGACTGGCGGATCTGGAAGAGTCTGGCAGACTGGCGGATCTGGAAGAGTCTGGCAGACTGGCGGATCTGGAAGAGTCTGGCAGACTGGCGGATCTGGAAGAGTCTGGCAGACTGGCGGATCTGGAAGAGTCTGGCTGACTGGCGGATCTGGAAGAGTCTGGCAGACTGGCGGATCTGGAAGAGTCTGGCAGACTGGCGGGTCTGGAAGAGTCTGGCTGACTGGCGGATCTGGAAGAGTCTGGCAGACTGGAAGATCTAGAAGAGTCTGGCAGACTGGCGGATCCTGACTGACTGGCAGATCTGGAAGAGTCTGGCTGACTGGCGGATCCTGGCAGACTGGTGGATCCTGGCAGACTGGCGGATCCTGGCTGGCTGGCGGAGCTAACTGATCCTGGCAGACTGGCGGCACTTGCGGCGCTGGACAGACTGGCAGCACTGGGCAGACTGGCGGCACTGGCGGCGCTGGGCAGACTGGCGGCACTGGAAGAGTCTGGTCGACTGGCTGACTGGCAGATCTGGAAGAGTCTGGCTGACTGGCAGATCTGGAAGAGTCTGGCTGACTGACGGATCTGGAAGAGTCTGGCTGACTGACGGATCTGGAAGAGTCTGGCAGACTGGCGGATCTGGAAGAGTCTGGCTGACTGGCGGATCTGGAAGAGTCTGGCTGACTGGCGGATCCTGGCTGACTGGCAGATCTGGAAGAGTCTGGCTGACTGACGGATCCTGGCAGACTGGTGGATCCTGGCTGGCTGGCGGATCTAACTGATCCTGGCAGACTGGCGGCACTTGCGGCGCTGGACAGACTGGCGGCACTGGGCAGACTGGCGGCACTGGCAGCGCTGGGCAGACTGACGGCACTGGCGGCGCTGGGCAGACTGGCGGCACTGGGCAGACTGGCGGCACTGGCAGCGCTGGGCAGACTGACGGCACTGGCGGCGCTGGGCAGACTGGCGGCACTGGAAGAGTCTGGTCGACTGGCGGATCTGGAAGAGTCTGGTTGACTGGCGGATCTGGAAGAGTTTGGTTGACTGGCAGATCTGGAAGAGTCTGGCTGACTGGCAGATCTGGAAGAGTCTGGCAGACTGGCGGATCTGGAAGAGTCTGGCAGACTGGCGGATCTGGAAGAGTCTGGCAGACTGGCGGATCTGGAAGAGTCTGGCAGACTGGCGGATCTGGAAGAGTCTGGCAGACTGGCGGATCTGGAAGAGTCTGGCAGACTGGCGGATCTGGAAGAGTCTGGCTGACTGGCGGATCTGGAAGAGTCTGGCAGACTGGCGGATCTGGAAGAGTCTGGCAGACTGGCGGGTCTGGAAGAGTCTGGCTGACTGGCGGATCTGGAAGAGTCTGGCAGACTGGAAGATCTAGAAGAGTCTGGCAGACTGGCGGATCCTGACTGACTGGCAGATCTGGAAGAGTCTGGCTGACTGGCGGATCCTGGCAGACTGGTGGATCCTGGCAGACTGGCGGATCCTGGCTGGCTGGCGGAGCTAACTGATCCTGGCAGACTGGCGGCACTTGCGGCGCTGGACAGACTGGCAGCACTGGGCAGACTGGCGGCACTGGCGGCGCTGGGCAGACTGGCGGCACTGGAAGAGTCTGGTCGACTGGCTGACTGGCAGATCTGGAAGAGTCTGGCTGACTGGCAGATCTGGAAGAGTCTGGCTGACTGACGGATCTGGAAGAGTCTGGCTGACTGACGGATCTGGAAGAGTCTGGCAGACTGGCGGATCTGGAAGAGTCTGGCTGACTGGCGGATCTGGAAGAGTCTGGCTGACTGGCGGATCCTGGCTGACTGGCAGATCTGGAAGAGTCTGGCTGACTGACGGATCCTGGCAGACTGGTGGATCCTGGCTGGCTGGCGGATCTAACTGATCCTGGCAGACTGGCGGCACTTGCGGCGCTGGACAGACTGGCGGCACTGGGCAGACTGGCGGCACTGGCAGCGCTGGGCAGACTGACGGCACTGGCGGCGCTGGGCAGACTGGCGGCACTGGAAGAGTCTGGTCGACTGGCGGATCTGGAAGAGTCTGGTTGACTGGCGGATCTGGAAGAGTTTGGTTGACTGGCAGATCTGGAAGAGTCTGGCTGACTGGCAGATCTGGAAGAGTCTGGCTGACTGGCGGATCTGGAAGAGTCTGGCTGACTGGCAGATCTGGAAGAGTCTGGCTGACTGGCGGATCTGGAAGAGTCTGGCTGACTGGCGGATCTGGAAGAGTGGCTGACTGGCAGATCTGGAAGAGTCTGGCTGACTGGCGGATCTGGAAGAGTCTGGCTGACTGGCGGATCTGGAAGAGTCTGGTTGACTGGCAGATCTGGAAGAGTCTGGCTGACTGGCGGATCATGGCAGACTGACTGATCTGGCTGCTCCACGCTGACTGGCGGCTCTGGCTGCTCCATATAGGCTGACAGCACTGGCGGCTTCTTACAGACTGGCAGCTCTGGCGGCTCCGTGCAGGCTGGCAGCTCCTTGCAGACTGGCAGCTCCGTGCAGACTGGCAGCTCCGTGCAGACTGGCAGCTCCGTGCAGACTGACAGCTCCGTGCAGACTGGCAGCTCCTTGCAGACTGGCAGCTCCTTGCAGACTGGCATCTCCGGCTGCTCCATGCAGACTGACATCTCAGGCTGCTTCATGCAGACTGACAGCTCAGGCTGCTTCATGCAGACTGACATCTCTGGCTGCTCCATGCAGACTGACAGCTCTGGCTGCTCCATGCAGACTGACATCTCTGGCTGCTCCATGCAGGCTGGCATCTCTGGCTGCTTCATGCAGACTGACAGCTCTGGCTGCTTCATGCAGACTGATATCTCTGGCTGCTCCATGCAGGCTGGCAGCTCTGGCTGCTCCATGCAGGCTGGCAGCTCTGGCTGCTCCATGCAGGCTGGCAGCTCTGGCTGCTCCATGCAGGCTGGCAGCTCTGGCTGCTCCATGCAGGCTGGCAGCTCTGGCTGCGCTGAACAGACAGGAGACTCCAGCAGCGCTGTAGAGGAGGAAGGCTCTGGCTGCGCTGAACAGGCGGGAGACTCCGACAGCGCTGGAGAGGCGAGGCGCACTGTAGGCCTGATGCGTGGTGCTGGTACTGGTGGTACTGGACCGAGAACACGCACAGGAAGCCTGGTGCGGGGAGCTGCTACCGGAGGGCTGGGGTGTGGAGGTGGTACTGGATAGACCGGACCGTGCAGGCGCACTGGAGCTCTTGAGCACCGAGCCTGCCCAACCTTACCTGGTTGAATGCTCTCGGTCGCCCTGCCAGTGCGGCGAGGTGGAATAGCCCGCACTGGGCTATACAGGCGAACCGGAGACACCAAGCGCAAGGCTGGTGCCATGTAAGCCGGCCCAAGGAGACGCACTGGGGACCAGATGCGTAGAGCCGGCTTCATGGCATTTGGCTCGACGCTCAATCTAGCCCGGCCGATACGCGGAGCTGGAATATACCGCACCGGGCTATGCACCTGCACTGGGGACACCGTGCGCACCACTGCATAACACGGTGCCTGCCCGGTCTCTCTAGCCCCCCGGTAAGCACAGGGAGTTTGCGCAGGTCTCCTACCTGGCGTAGCCCTACTCCCTGTGAGCCCCCCCCCCCCAAGAAATTTTTGGGCCTGACTCTCGGGCTTCCTTGCCAACCGTGTTCCCTCATATCGCCGGCTCCTCTCTCCGGCTGCCTCCACCTGTTCCCTTGGAAGGCGATCCCTTCCCGCCAGGATCTCCTCCCATGTATAGCAACCCTTGCCATCCAATATATCGTCCCAAGTCCAATCCTCATTGCGCCGCTGTTGCTGCCTTTGTTGCTTCTCCTGTGGCTCCTGCCTGTTGACACGCCGCTTGGTCCCGTTGCGGTGGGTGATTCTGTAACGGTTATCTTTTGGTGAAGGAGAGTCGGACCAAAATGCGGCGTGTAGATTGCGATCCATGTTTAATCAACAAACGTAAAACACGAATCAATACAAAAAACTACAACAAAAAAAACGTAACGAAAACCGAAACAGCCCTATCTGGTGAAAACACAGAGACAGGAACAATCACCCACAAACACACAGTGAAACCCAGGCTACCTAAATATGGTTCCCAATCAGAGACAATGACTAACACCTGCCTCTGATTGAGAACCATATCAGGCCAGACATAGAAATAGACAAACTAGACATGAAACATAGAATGCCCACTCAGCTCACACCCTGACCAACCAAAACATAGTTTACTTTGTATATTTCTATGGTCAGGGTGTGACACCCCTTGCCCCCCCCCCCCCCCCCCCACTAACAACAGAACAGGGGCACTGCAGCAGAGCTGCCTGGGAGAGAAAACAAGTGACGTGGCTCTTTTTAAAGATATCCGTTACTGTAGATGGAGCCAGTGAAGTGTTCCTTTGTCGTTAAAGCTGTGTCATCCTACTCTACAGGCTGCTACTCTACATAGAACTCAGACATGTCACCTAGTTGACATGAACAAACACAGGTTTTGTCCTGGGTTTCATTCATAAAATAATAGAATATATTTAGGTCCACTGGGATGTTGGCAGTAATCAGCTTCTTTCATTCAACAATGTAAACCTAATTTATCAGAGGTAAATTATTTTCTGTTCTGAGGGGATGTCAAGAATATAATGTGTTATTCTAACATTTTAGTCCTGCACTGAGAAGCAATGGGTAGGTACTTAACTGACCTATGCTTCATCTCTCTGTCCCCTTTACCCCTTTTCTGTGTCTCAGGTCCCAGAAGTCGGACCTGTCTTTGGCCCTGGAGGACTGCATGGAAGCAATGGACCTGTTCCTGAGGAATGACTTTGATGAGGCCCTGTCCAGGCTTCGCTGTAGGTGAGAGACCTGTACCCTGGTAATGTAATGTCCACACAGGTGGCTGGTAGTAATACACAATGTGACTGGTGCTACAGTGTACACTCTGAGCTGGTTTCATAAACATCACCACCTCTCCTGTTTGACACCCATTCAGCATTGTGTTCAAACACACCATCATCGGGTTTCTTAAATTTCCTCTGTGAATTTTCTCCTCCATTATCATGGCCTTCTCAACATTCAATCTTTTCTCTTCTTTGGCCACTCCCAAGTCCCAGTTTCTCTCCAGCTCTCCCTACTGTGTCTTCCATTTGCCATCCTTTCACTGTTTCACAACTCAATAGATGTACTTAATCCCTTTCAGTTCCCAATGTTGATATCCTGTCTTAGACTAGGCTACCATGTATTCAGAACTATGTATACAATTAATCTCTCCAAGTCTTGGCATATTCTGTCAGCTGTCACCCTGGGGCGAGACAAGGGGAGTGATGGTAGACTGAGTTGTGTATGCAGAGCAAAGGTGTAGGCACTTAAACTCCCCTATGGCTTCCTTTGTTTGCTATTCCAAGAAGCCCTTTGTGAGAAAAGCCTCAAGAAATCCTCCACGTCATCAGAATCCTAGTGTGTAATATCACCTAATGTTTGTTGAGCATAGGTTTACACAGCATTGTGTGGTAGAATAATGATAAGAGAAAATCTATGGAAGGAAAAAAACCTGTAGAGAAAGCCTGTGGTGCTGAAATAGCAATGTCTCTCTCTCTCCATCTCTTCTTCCCTCTCTCCCTCCTTCCCCTCCCCTCAGGCTGATGTATTGTACTGAGGCAGTAAATTGGGCCAGGTATATTCCAGAACCTCTGCAGAGCAGTGAGCACACAAAGTGGCAGGCTTTCTCCCATATACTAAACTCTTGTAATAATGCAGAGTATGTTTATACTGTGGGGTCTGCCCTTCCATGTCACAGAATAATGAACACAGCAATATAATGTATGTTTTAACGACTCATGGTGTAATCGTAACAACATACAGGAACTCAAGTCCTTTTTGTTCACCTGACCTAGAATTCCTCACAATCAAATGCTGACCATATTATCTCCCAAGAGAATTCTCTTCGGTTTTTGTCACAGCCGTGAATATCCCCCCTCAAGCCGATCCCACGACGGCCTCTCAAGGAACTTCACTGAAACCATATATCCCGAGACTGCATTTATTTATTGTAGCTGGGGATTTTAACAAAGTAAATTTGAGAACAAGGCTACCTAAATTCTATCAGCATATTGATTGTAGCACTCATGCGGGCAATACACTGGATCACTGCTTCTCTAACTTCCGCGATGCATACAAGGCCCTCCCCCTTCCTCCCTTCGGCAAATCTGACCACGACTCCATTTTTCTCCTCCCGTCCTATAGGCAGAAACTCAAACAGGATGTACCCGCGAATAGAACTATTCAACGCTGGTCTGACTAATCGGAATCCACGCTTCAAGATTGTTTTGATGACGCAGACTGGGAAATGTTCCGGGCAGCCTAATATCGAGAATAATATCGATTTATACACTGATTTGTTGAGTGAGTGCATTGGATATGTTGTACCCACTGTAATTATTTAAACCTACCCTAACCAGAAACCGTGTATAGATGGCGGCATTCGCGCTAAATTGAAAGCGCAAACCACTGCATTACACCATGGAAAGATGATTGGGAATATGGCCGAATACAAACAGTGTAGTTATTCCCTCCACAAGCCAATCAAACAAGCAAAATGACGGTTTAGGGACAAAGTGGAGTCGCAATTCAACGGCTCAGACACGAGACGTATGTGGCAGGGTCTACAGACAATCACGGACTACAAAAATTAAACTAGCCACATCACGGACACCGACGTCTTGCTTCCAGACAAACTAAATACCTTCTTTGCCTGCTTTGAGGATAATACATTGCCACCGACGCGGCCCGCTACCAAGGACTGTGGGCTCTCCTCCTCCGTGGCCGATGTGAGTAAGACATTTAATTGTGTTAACCTTCACAAGGCTGGCATCCCTAGCCGCGTCCTCAGAGCATGTGCAGACCAACTGGCTGGTGTGTTTACGGACATATTCAATCTCTCCCTATCCCAGTCTGCTGTCCCCACATGCTTCAAGATGGCCACCATTGTTCCTGTACCCAAGAAGGCAAAGGTAACAGAACTAAATTACTATCGCCCCATAGCACTCATTTCTGTGATCATGAAGTGCTTTGAGAGACTAGTCAAGGATCATATCACCTCCACTTTACCTGCCACCCTAGTCCTACTTCAATTTGCATACCGCCCCTATAGGTCCACACTGCCCTATCCTATCTGGACAAGAGGCATATTTATGAAAGAATGCTGTTCATTGACTACAGTTCAGCATTCAACACCATCCAAGCTCATCATTAAGCTTGCCGTTGAGCCCATGGTCTCAATGGCAACTGCACCACCCTCTGGAGAGCCTTGCGGTTGTGGGCGGTGCGGTCTGCCCAACGCATCACCGGGGGCAAACTACCAGCCCTCTGGGACACCTACAGCACACGATGTCACAGGATGGCCAAAAAGATCATCAAGGACAACAACCATCCAAGCCACTGCCTGTTCACCCCGCTATCATCCAGAAGGCGAGGTCAGTACAGGTGCATCAAATCTGGGACTAAAAGACTGAAAAACAGCTTCCATCTCAAGGCCATCAGACTGCTGCTTGGTCATCGCTCATCCATATATTTATATGTATATATTCTTATTCCATCCCTTTACTTAGATTTGTGTGTATTAGGTAGTTGTGGTGGAATCGTTAGATTGCTTGTTAGATATTACTGCACTGTCGGAACTAGAAGCACAAGGATTTCGCTACACTCGCAATAACATCTGCTAACCATGTGTATGTGACCAATAAAATGTGATTATTTGATTAACTATACAGTACCAGTCAAAAGATTGGACACACCTACTTATTTGTTGGGGGACTGCACTTGAAGAAACGTTCAAAGTTCTTGACATTTTCTGGACTGACTGACCTTCATGTCTTAAAGTAATGATGGGCTGTCATTTCTCTTTGCTTATTTGAGCCGTTCTTGCCATAATATGGACTTGGTCTTTTACCAAATAGGGCCATCTTCTGTATACCACCCCTACCTTGTCACAACAACTGATTAAATTAACTTTTAACAAGGCACACCGGTTAATTGAAGCTGACAAAGGCTTGAAAGAGGAAAAAGGCACTGCAATGACATCAAAACAGCCAGCCTCATACTTTTAATTTCACAGCTTTAGCTTTTCTGATTAGAGAGTAAAATTATGCACTGCCTTCTGCTCTCTGAAGCTACTATTTACCTGTACAAACATGCAGACTGGGCAAGGAACAGCAGCAGGCCTTACATAGTTGTCCTATCCCAATCAAGGACTTGCCAGTCCCACCTCATTCCTGACAACTATTGTGAGAGAAATTTCAAGATTGTTATAATACTGTTATTGCATCAAGTTGTTGTTTTATGCAACATAATAGAGGGTTCATATAACTCTATTCTGTCTGTGTGAACTGAAAGTGGGCCTCTGGGAGATTTAACACTGACAGTGGATTTACAAGGGATTGGAGATAAACCTAACAAGACCGCATTCCCTTGCATGATTAGTGTATGTGTGCCTGACTGGATGTTACCAGGAAGAGATGACTCGGGGCCAGACCCTGGTTTGTACACAATGAGACGTTTTTACATTAGATATTGTCGGCTGTGAATTATAAGTATCTTTCAACCAAATATTAACCTTGTGACCCATTCCATACATCTATTGTTTGTCATGTAGACTGAAGGGGGTGTATGTTGGCTATAAAAGACCTTTGTACCTTTGTCTTGGGGCTCTCAACGAATCATCTGAGGGTGATTCATCGATCAGCCATCATTATCGTAGAGCACTCAATCGATTCACTATATATAATGTGTTGTATTGACCTGCTCCCTTATTAATAAGTGAATAAAGATTTAGTTGAAGTATAACTCTGACTTGTGTGATACGTTTGTCTCTCCTCATTTGATAGTAAAGAAATTAACCACCACGCTATATGTGAGTGTTGTACACTAGGCATGGAACTGTTGGTAGTGTATACGTCGTGAAAGGTGAGGGAGGGGCTGTCCATCTATACTGAGAAATATGTAGAGATGGAACACACATGTTCATTGAAAGGGTGTAGCGTAATCGCCTAGCCAGACTCCGTCTCATTGGCTGTCCAACATTCTTCTGTAATTCTGGTAAATAACAGGTAATATATGGCAATCTATGGTAACTTTCTTAATTTACAGTGGGGCAAAAAAGTATTTAGTCAGCCACCAATTGTGCATGTTCTCCCACTTAAAAAGATGAGAGAGGCCTGTAATTTTCATCATAGGTACACTTCAACTATGACAGACAAAATGAGGAAAAAACATCCAGAAAATCACATTGTAGGAATTTTAATGAATTTATTTGCAAATGATGGTGGAAAATAAGTATTTGGTCACCTACAAACAAGCAAGATTTCTGGCTCTCACAGACCTGTAACTTCTTCTTTAAGAGGCTCCTCTGTCCTCCACTCGTTACCTGTATTAATGGCACCTGTTTGAACTTGTTATCAGTATAAAAGACTGCACCAGGTCTGCACCAGGCTGGGAAGACTGAATCTGCAATAGGTAAGCAGATTGGTTTGAAGAAATCAACTGTGGGAGCAATTGCTAGGAAATGGAAGACATACAAGACCACTGATAATCTCCCTCGATCTGGGGCTCCAAGAACGGTGAGCAAAAATCCCAGAACCACACAGGGGGACCTAGTGAATGACCTGCAGAGAGCTGGGACCAAAGTAACAAAGCCTACCATCAGTAACACACTACGCCGCCAGGGACTCAAATTCTGCAGTGCCAGATGTGTCCCCCTGCTTAAGCCAGTACATGTCCAGGCCCCTCTGAAGTTTTCTAGAGAGCATTTGGATGATCCAGAAGAAGATTGGGAGAATGTCATATGGTCAGATGAAACCAAAATATAACTTTTTGGTAAAAACTCAACTCGTCGTGTTTGGAGGACAAAGAATGCTGAGTTGCATCCAAAGAACACCATACCTACTGTGAAGCATGGGGGTGGAAACATCATGCTTTGGGGCTGTTGGACCCAAAATGGACCAGGACGACTGATCCGTGTAAAGGAAAGAATGAATGGGGCCACGTATCGTGAGATTTTGAGTGAAAACCTCCTTCCATCAGCAAGGGCATTGAAGATGAAACGTGGCTGGGTCTTTCAGCATGAAAATGATCCCAAACACACCGCCCGGGCAACGAAGGAGTGGCTTTGTAAGAAGCATTTCAAGGTCCTGGAGTGGCCTAGCCAGTCTCCAGATCTCAACCCCATCGAAAATCTTTGGAGGGAGTTGAAAGTTCGTGTTGCCCAGCAACAGCCCCAAAACATCACTGCTCTAGTGGAGATCTGCATCGAGGAATGGGCCAAAATACCAGCAACAGTGTGTGAAAACCTTGTGAAGACTTACAGAAAACGTTTGACCTCTGTCATTGCCAACAAAGGGTATATAACAAAGTATTGAGATAAACTTTTGTTATTGACCAAATACTTATTTTCCACCATCATTTGCAAATACATTTATTAAAAATCCTACAATGTGATTTTCTGGACTTTTTTCTTGTCATTTTGTCTCTCATAGTTGAAGTGTACCTATGATGAAAATTACAGGCCTCTCTCATCTTTTTAAGTGGGAGAACGTGCACAATTGGTGGTTGACTAAATACATTTTTGCCCCACTGTACCTTGGAACAACTTTCAAAATGTTTATTTAGTGTAGCCTAGTGGTTAGAGCATTGGACTAGTAACCGAAAATCTGTCGTTCTGCCCTTGAACAGGCAGTTAACCCACTGTTCCTAGGCCGTCATTGAAAATAAGAATTTGTTCTTAACTGACTTGCCTAGTAAAATAAAGGTAATTATTTTTTTATTTTTTTAAACGTACCAGTCAAAAGTTTGGACACACCTGCTCATTCAAGGCTTTTTCTTTATTTGTACTATTTTCTACATTGTAGAATAATAGTGAAGACATAAACTATGAAATAACACATAGAATCATGTAGTAACCAAAAAAGTGTTTTGGTTACTACATATAAAATATACATTTTATATTTGAGATTCTTCAATGTAGCCACCCTTTGCCTTGATGACAGCTTTGCACAGTCTTGGCATTCTCTCAACCAGCTTCACCTGGAATGCTTTTCCAACAGCCTTGAAGGAGTTCCCACATATGATAGGCACTTGTTGGCTGCTTTTCCTTCACTCTGCAGTCCAACTAATCACAAATCATCTCAATTGGGTTGAGGTCGGGTGATTATGGAGGCCAGATCATCTGATGCAGCATTCCATCACTCTCCTTTTTGGTCAAGTAGACCTTACACCGCCTGGACGTGTGTTGAGTCATTGTCCTGTTGAAAAACAAATGATAGTTCCACTAAGCGCAAACCAGATGGGATGGTATCACTGTAGAATGCTGTGGTAACCATGCTGGTTAAGTGTGTCTTGAATTCTAAATAAATCACTGACAGTGTCACCAGCAAAGCACCATCGCACCTCCTCCTCCATGCTTCACTTGTCTATCTCCACAACAGTCAACAACAGAAGCCAGGCAGCAGGCACAAACATCCCAATTCATGGCCTGTTTTTACCATTCTGCACTTTCTCATGACTAAATATCTCTTGATTTATTTCTTCCTTTTAAATAATATGTGTATGGTTTTTGATGTGACATACATTTGATGATAAAGTGTATATTTACACATAGTGAATGTGAGTCACCAAAAAGCAAAACTTTATTTTCGATAGGTAAGGTACCCAGGAAGACACTACTCATCTTGTGGCTAATAGACTAATGATTTTGTAAGTGATGCTTCTTTTTGTGCAGAAGTCCTCTCGGTAGTCCCATGAGTTCTTTTGTGGTCAATGGCAGTCAAATGTCAGGCATGCAGACATGCAACATTCCAGTTAAGAGACTTCTGTCGCACCTGCATTGTCTCGTAGCTACTTTGACTATGGTGGAACTTTCTGGGAACCAGTCAGACCAGCACTCTTGGGTGTGCATTGTCAGATCTGCAGTGTCACATTCAGGGACTTAACTTGGGCCTGTTTCCAAGGGAAAATGTTATAACTTAGGGTATTTTCACATATAGTTCTCTTTAAAACAACCAATCTCAGTCCTCTTTAAAGTGAACTCTCGGGTAAAAAAAATAGCAAAATAACTCTGTTCTCTTTGTATTCACACTGCCGTTGGCTTTGAATGAGGACTCAACTCTTTTGCCTATTCACTTCACCTATTTTGTGGTCTGTCCTCTTTGCATTCACATTGCTATTTTTAGAATTGGAACCAATAACTTGTTCCTAGATTCTCTCAATGCACTCTGGGTTCTTACAAATGCAGGACAAGCTATTCCATCAGAATGTGTTATTCGACAGCTAGATATACGTACTTACAGTGGGGAGAACAAGTATTTGATACACTGCCGATTTTGCAGGTTTTCCTACTTACAAAGCATGTAGAGGTCTGTAATTTTTATCTTAGGTACACTTCAACTGTGAGAGATGGAATCTAATACAAAAATCCAGAAAATCACATTGTATGATTTTTAAATAATTAATTTGCATTTTATTGCATGACATAAGTATTTGATCACCTACCAACCAGTCAGAATTCCGGCTCTCACAGACCTGTTCGTTTTTCTTTAAGAAGCCCTCCTGTTCTCCACTCATTACCTGTATTAACTGCACCTGTTGGAACTCGTTACCTGTATAAAAGAAACCTGTCCACACACTCAATCAAACAGACTCCAACCTCTCCACAATGGCCAAGACCAGAGAGCTGTGTAAGGGATAAAATTGTGTATGGGATAAAATTTAAGACCTGCACAAGGCTGGGATGGGCTACAGGACAATAGGCAAGCAGCTTGGTGAGCAGGCAACAACTGTTGGCGCAATTATTAGAAAATGGAAGAAGTTCAAGATGACGGTCAATCACCCTCGGTCTGGGGCTCCATGCATGATCTCACCTCGTGGGGCATCAATGATCATGAGGAAGGTGAGGGATCAGCCCAGAACTACACGGCATGACCTGAAGAGAGCTGGGACCACAGTCTCAAAGAAAACCATTAGTAACACACTACGCCGTCATGGATTAAAATCCTGCAGCGCACACAAGGTCCCCCTGCTCAAGCCAGAGCATGTCCAGGCCCGTCTGAAGTTTGTCAATGACCATCTGGATGATCCAGAGGAAGAATGGGAGAAGGTCATGTGGTCTGATGAGACAAAAATAGAGCTTTTTGGTCTAAACTCCACTCGCTGTGTTTGGAGGAAGAAGAAGGATGAGTACAACCCCAAGAACAACATCCCAACCGTGAAGCATGGAGGTGGAAACATCATTCTTTGGGGATGCTTTTCTGCAAAGGGGACAGGACGACTGCACCGTATTGAGGGGAGGATGGATGGGGCCATGTATCGCGAGATCTTGGCCAACAACCTCCTTCCCTCAGTGAGAGCATTGAAGATGGGTCGTGGCTGGGTCTTCCAGCATGACAACGACTCGAAACACACAGCCCGGGCAACTAAGGAGTGGCTCCGTAAGAAGCATCTCAAGGTCCTGGAGTGGCCTAGCCAGCCTCCAGACTTGAACCCAATAAAACATCTTTGGAGGGAGCTGAAAGTCTGTATTGCCCAGCGACAGCCCCGAAACCTGAAGGATCTGGAGAAGGTCTGTATGGAGGAGTGGACCAAAATCCCTGCTGCAGTGTGTGCAAACCTGGTCAAGAACTACAGGAAACGTATGATCTCTGTAATTGCAAACAAAGGTTTCTGTACCAAATATTAAGTTCTGCTTTTCTGATGTATCAAATACTTAAGTCATGCAATAAAATGCAAATTAATTCCTTAAAAATCATACAATGTGATTTTCTGGATTTTTGTTTTAGATTCCGTCTCTCACAGTTGATATGTACCTATGATAAAAAATTACAGACCTCTACATGCTTTGTAAGTAGGAAAAACTGCTAAATCGGCAGTGTATCAAATACTTTTTCTCCCCACTGTATATTTTTGAAGCTAATAGATTGCATTTAGTTAAAAGATGAGACATAATAATTGTTTTTCAGAAGATACAATTACCATGTAAATATTATTGGTAACAGAATAAATAGCTGAAGAATAACTGCGGATAAAATAATACTGTAATCAAACATTTTACACCCAATGTAGGCTACTGCCCCTTTAAGAGCTAGAATAGATTTTGAACCCTATGTTGGTGTCTTCTCATGCTATTCGAACCCTACAATCGAATAAACAGCTTGTGTAAATAAATAATCTTAACTAAAAACTCCACACATGTTTTGAAATGTCTATGCATCCTTGACAATCGCTAATCAATAGGCCTAACCAGTGGCAATTTGAGCATATAAATCTTGGTCAGGCAAAAAAAAAACATGTGGGAACATGCCAGCAAAGCCACAACGCTAAACAATACATGAATTGCACTATAACGGTGACAAACGCTGCACACAAATGAGTAGGGTAGGTAGGGTCTACATAAAGCTATCCCAACAGCAGAGTCCCAACAGCAGAGTCCCAACAGCAGTCCCAACACCTTATCACTGCTACACCTGGCTATCAGCTGAGCCTTGTCTGGCAGCGAAACAGTTCATTCAGCCTCCTTTACTGCCTTTAAAAAAAACATAGCTGATATGGCTGACTTGCTTAAACAATGAAATAAATGTGCTTTCTACTGACAATTGAGATGTGCAAACTATAGCATGAGGGGACAACAAGTGGATAAGAGGCCATCCATAATTTCAATTAAGACATTAATGAGCGAGCGACGAAGGACGTAGTCAATATAACTATTTGTTCGGCACTTTTGTACAGTGACAGAATTCAGAACATGGGCCGTTCTTACAGTGTACTCCCTGTATAACAAGTCAGAACCGTAGGATAAATAAATGGGTCATATGAAAAGACAATGAAAGCTCTCACAATATTCAATGATTACATTTCTCTAAAACAGGTGTTTGGCTACATGTGCACCACCAAGTCAGAAAAGTAGGTGAAATGAAGAGGTGAAAATAGACCAAATTATTAGGGTGAGACACATTGAACGCCGTTTGGCTCTCTTTGACGAGTTAAATAAGCTTTTAATTTGACACGTCAAATAACACTATTCTATTATAGAATGCTGTGTGTGCTGAATTTGAACATGCAAACCAAGCACCATCACTCCTATCAGTAGCACTGTCAAAGTTGTACAAAAAAGTTTGCAAACAAGCACACACCGGCCACCGGCAACGAACAATGTTTTTACAATACCGCGTTGGTGAAGAGACCAAATTATTAGGGTGAAGCACATGGGCTATTAACAGCTTACTACACAACATACACTTAGTATAACTTTCTTAGCTACAGTATACATATCTACCTTGCATATTACATCAATTATGCTGTAGCATACAATACATTTTTGGACTCACCTTGTGAAGGTGGTGTGGCGGTCCTTTGTGGACATATTTTGTCATCAAACTTTGTCATCAAAGTCTGGCATTCTCTGGATTTATAGTGGGACCACACAGCCACTCCACTGAATAGCAGGCTAGTGGTTGCTTTGCAATGCTTGCAGTTAGCCACTGATTCCTTGCAAACCACTCATTGTTGAATTTGCAATTTCCAACTTGTGTAATCTTAATGTCCAATGGCCGATGAGCACCGATATGTTTTATCTATAATTTCTCTTCATTATTTCACTTCATATGACAAGGCTTAAAAATAATTTGCCAGTAGATTGTCGCCTTGATTCATGATGATAACTGCTAGCTAAGACTTTGAAAGTAAGATGTTGACATGATCAGTCCAATCTAAGCTTCTGTACATATAACGTGATTTGACGTGATTTTATCTGTGGCCAATGATCTTTAGCCTTGTTGGAAGGGCACTTGTAATATAACTCTATGGCAGGCTCTGCTCCACCTGCCCTGAATGACGGGTCGCCACTGGGCCTAACCAAAAACATTGTGGCTACATTGATCATCCTTGAGATGCTTCTACAACTTCATTGGAGTCCACCTGTGGTACATTCAATTAATTGGACAAGTTTTGGAAAGGCACACACCTGTCTATATAAGGTCCCACAGTTGACAGTGCATGTCAGAGCAAAAACCAAGCCATGAGGTTGAAAGAATTGTCCGTAGAGCTCCGAGACAGGATTGTGTCGAGGCACAGAAATGGGGAAGAGTACCAAAACATTTCTGCAGCATTGAAGGTCCCTAAGAACACAGTGGCCTCCATCATTCTGAAATGGAAGAAGATGGAAGAA
This sequence comes from Oncorhynchus kisutch, assembly GCF_002021735.2. Classification (NCBI taxonomy): domain Eukaryota; kingdom Metazoa; phylum Chordata; class Actinopteri; order Salmoniformes; family Salmonidae; genus Oncorhynchus; species Oncorhynchus kisutch. The sequence goes on from NC_034186.2 coordinate 30,650,350, forward strand.
CCTTCCAGAAGGACAACCATCTCTGCAGCACTCCACCAATCAGGCCTTTATGGTAGAGTGGCCAGATGGCCATTCCTCAGTAAAAGGCACGACAGCCCACTTCAAGTTTGCCAAAAGACACCTAAAGGACTCTCAGAACATGAAAAACCCAGAATATCTGGTCTGATGAAACCAATGTGGAATTCTTTGGCCTGAATGCCAAGCATCACGTCTAGAGGAAACCTGGCACCATCCCTATGGTGAATTATGGTGGTGGTAGCATCATGCTGTGTGGATGTTTTTCAGTGGCAGGGACTGGGAGACTAGTCAGGATCGAAGGAAAGATGAACAGAGCAAAGTACAGAGAGATCCTTGATGAAAACATACTCCAGAGCACTGAGGACCACATACTGAAGGTTCACCTTCCAACAGGACAACAACCCTAAGCACACAGCCAAGACAACGTAAGAGTGGCTTCGGGACAAGTCTCTGAATGTCCTTGAGTGGCCTTGCCAGTGCCCGCACATGAACCCAGTCGAATATCTCTGGAGAGACCTGAAAATAGCTTTGCAGCGACTCTCCCCATCCAACCTGACAGAGCTTGAGACGATCTGCAGAGAAGAATGGGAGAAACTCCCCAAATACAGGTGTGCCGTGCCAAGCTTGTAGCGTCATACCCAAGAAGACTCGAGGCTGTATTCGCTGCCAAAGATGCTTCAACAAAGTACTGAGTAAAGGGTCTGAATACTTATGTAAATGTGATATTTCATTTTTTTATTTATATAAATTTGAATACATTTCTAAAAACCTGTTTTTGCCTTGTCATTATGGGATATTATGTGTGGATTGATGAGGGGAAAAAACTGTTTAATCACTTTTAGAATAAGACTAACGTAACAAAATGTGGAAAAAGTCTGGGGGTCTGAATACTTTCCGAATGCACTGTGTTGCACTGTTGAATGCACTGTTGAATGTCAATGACTATATACTTCAGAAAGGATTCACACCCCTTGACTTTTTCCACATTTCGTTGTGTTACAAAGTGGGATTAAAATATATATATTTTTTTGTCAACAATCTCTCAAAATGGAAGAAAAATGTTAACAGTTGTAAAAAAAAAAAAAAAAAGCACTAATACAGTATATCTTGATTAGATTAGTACGTCAATACATGTTAGAATCACATTTGGCAGTGATTACATCTGTGAGTCTTTCTGGGTAAACTTTGCACACCTGGATTGTACAATATTTAGATTGTACTATAATTCTTCAAGCTCTGTCAAGTTGGTTGTTGATCAACTTGACACGTCTTACCATTGATTTTCAAGCAGACTTAAGTCAAAAATGTAACTAGGAGACTGAAGAACATTCAATGTTGTCTTGGTAAGCAACTCCAGTGTATATTTGGCCTTGTGTTTTAGGTTATTGTCCTGCTGAAAGGTAAATTTGTCTCCCAGTGTCTGTTGGAAAGCAGACTGAACCTGGTTTTATTCAAGGATTCTGCCTGTGCTTAGCTCTTTTCCATGTATTTTTATCCCAAAAAATTCCCTTGTTCTTGCATGATGCAGCCACCCCCATGCTTGAAAATATGAAGAGTGTTAGTGATGTCATGTGTTGTGTTGGATTTGCCCCAAATATAACACTTTGTATTCAGGACATATAGTTAATTTCTTTGTCACATTGTTTGTTGTTTTACTTTTGTGCCTGGCATGTTTTGGAATATTTTTTATTCTGTACAGGATTCCTTCTTTTCACTCTGTCAATTAGGTTAGTATTGTCGAGTAACTACAATGTTGTTGATCCATCCTCAGTTTTCTCCTATCACAGCCATTAAACTCTGTAACTGTTTTAAAGTCACCATTGGTCTCCTGGTGAAATCTCTGAGCAGTTTCCTTCCTCTCCGACAACTGAGTTAGGAAGGACGTCTGTATCTTTGTAGTGACTGGGTGTATTGATACACCATCCAATGTGTAATTAATAACTTCACCATGCTCAAAGGGATATTCAATGTCTGTTTTTTATTTTTACCCATCTACCAATAGGTGCTCTTCTTTGCGAGGCATTGGAAAACCTCCCTTGTCTTTGTGGTTGGATCTGTGTTTGAAATTCACTGCTCGACTGAGGGACCTTACAGACAATTGTATGTTTGGGGTACAGAGATGAGGTAGTCATTCAAAAATCATGTTAAACACTATTTCACACAGAGTGAGTCAATGCAACTTTTTATCAAATCAAGCTTTATTTATTTATATAGCACTTTTTGGATGCAATGCGCTTCATAGGAAAAAACATAAAAAAACGAAAATAATAACTGAAATATTTACTACACAACAAATAAGAGGTTAAAAACAAAAGAGTAACAATAAAAACTGAAAGACTCAAAAAGGTGTAACTTGTTAAGCACATTTTTATTTCTGAACTTATTTAGGCTTGCCATATCAAAGGGGTTGAATACTTTTTCAGCTTTTAATTTTTCATTAATTTGTAAAAATTTCAACAAACAAAATTCTACTTTTACAATATGGGGTATTGTGTGTATGCCAGTGATAAAATCAGGCTGTAACACAACAAAATGTGGAAAAAGTCAAGGGGTGTGAATACTCTCTGAAGGCACTATACTTGTGCTCCTCCTCTTTTCAAGACGTGCAAAGGAATATTTTTTGTTGAGTCATCTGATTGCATTTTGAGGAGGCAACAATAGCTGCTAAAAATAGAGCTGAGTATTTCTGTGCTGTCTTTTTTTCCCCCTTCCTAGAACCAAAGACAGCATGTACCATGCACTCACATACGCCACCATACTGGAGATGCAGGCCATGATGACCTTTGACCCGGAGAACATCCTGGCAGCTGGTAACACCATGAAGGAGGCTCAGGCAGTGTGTCAGCGGTAAGGCTCATTTGTAAAGGATCCACATTCAAAGAGCAGGAAAATGTCTCCGCACCCTTCCAGTTAGATGCACATTTCTTTAATAGTGGGACAGATGAGGCCACACAGTGAGCCAGTGGTAATTACAGACACCTATGGTAATCTAAAGTACCACTAGATGTCATAATATCAGAAATACAGTACAAATACTATAAAATATTCTACACGTATTTCTACTAGAACAAAATCCATGTACAAATAAAACATTTGGTGTTCGTATAAGGAACCCATACTTGCAAAAAGAGATTAATACAGCCGAAAAGAGGCATTAAAAAATGGGTCCACATAAAATATATTGATTTTCAAAGTAATTTTTATTTAATAAATTCCAAATTTTGACTTGGTGGTAAGGCTCCCTTATCAGATCTAATCAATCATGAAGAGAGGAACTATATGATCCGATCAAGTGAAACCACTTTGTGAATTGTGTAACACGTGTTTTTAACCAAGTAAGTCTCATTTAACTCATTTAATTATGAACAACAACAATATACAGAGGAAATCCATTTGGCTCTTGATAAACCTGGCCATTCCACTGGTGAGGGCCTCTGGCTATTTTGGGAGATGTCCATCCTGGTCTGTGGTGGCTGGTGAGCTCCATGTTCTGTGAGATAATCACAGAGTAGATATCACCCAGGTTCTATCAGATCTTGCTGGCTGGGGGAGTTTGAGTGGCCTGTAACAATGAGCTCTGGAGTCAGTGTGTGAAATGTCCTGTATGGACGCGCCTTTCCAAAGGCTGGAACACACACACAAACTCCCGGACTGGGCCTGCCACACCTTCTGAGACCCTGGGGGGGGGGCATGACACAGCCATCTGCCTGGCTACAAGGCCCAGGACCCTGTGTTAACCTGGGAGACGCTCTACATCTTACCAACATAAGCCATGGAATGTGACTGGGCCACACTGATTTGCATGAAATGTAGATATCTATGCAAATGCAACTTTTACAGGAGCTTTAATGTTTTCCCATGGATCACAGTAAACCACTCATTATACTTGTGTATCTCCCTTAATCCATGTTATTCGTCTAATTCTGAAAACTGATTTTTAGTTAGAAATACTGTCTGTCAATGTCTGTCTGAATGTGGTTACTACATATCACCGTTTTTCAATATCCAAGCACAGGAATGTGTTGAATTCCCAGATTCTTAGCTCACACATCCACAGACTGGTGTTGAGTTGTTGTGAACTAACAGTGCTATATCTGTCTCATCAAACACTGTAATGTGGCATGTTGGATTTGGTGCGTAATAAAGTGTATTCTCTCCCAGGTTCCGCAAGAAGACGACCTTTAGCAACAGAAACTCCACAGAAGGTTAGTATAGTTAAAACATACTTACTTCAGTACATTCCACTTAGACATAGACATATTATTTTATCACAGGCCTCTTATCTTATCACTCATTTCACGAGTGTAAATTGAACAAAGTTTTTTACAGCTGTGTATTCCTAAGTAAATAAAACACAGCTGCTGTGATACTGGAGAATATACTCTGTTTATGAGTGATTTTAATGTATTACTCCATTGCTTCAAGCCATGATGGTTGTTCACTAGTGTTTCAGTAGTTGAGAATACAGTTTAAAATGTGTTTCTTGTCTGTGGGTTTATTGTGCAGCCTCCTGCTGATGTAGTGGTTCCAGTATGTCAGAAGATAATTGTGCTGTCATTTTCACCTCAGAGGAACTCCACGCTGAAGTCTGCTATGCAGAATGTCTCCTGCAGAGGGCAGCACTCACCTTCCTTCAGGTAACCCACTGCTACCACAACATCAGTAACACACACCCACACACTCTTTATCTCGCTGAAGCACTGATACAGATTTAAAAGTTGATTGTGCATTTATGATATTGTTCTTTGTATCCTTAAACGTTTTCTTTCCCCCTGTTTTTGTAGGATGAAAACATGGTCAGTTTCATCAAGGGAGGAATTAAAGTGAGGAATAGCTACCAGACATATAAGTAAGTACTCTTGATGTAGTGCATGGCCCTTATAGTGCATTCCCCTTATGTCTCAACTCATACTATAGTAAAGAATGTATATCTGTATTTCAGAGAGCTTCATACGGTCCTCCAGTCCTCAAGCTACGTCCATGGTGACAATCATGGGCATTTTGAAGGCGGGGTCAAGCTTGGAGTGGGATCCTTCAACCTGGTAAGGGAAATGCTTCATGTCACAAACGTTTTTGGTCCAGTTTTCTGGGCTAGTAGACTGTATAGAAGGACCTTTTGGGGTGTTATGGCAATAGCTACTCTGTGTAACTCAAAGCATGGTCCTGATTGGTACAATATGTAATTGTGTCTGGCTCATCTTCTCACTCTTCCACTCCTGTGTTCTTGGGTTTTGTACAGATGATCTCCATGCTGCCCACTCGGACCCTTAGGTTGCTGGAATTTGTGGGTTTCTCTGGAAACAAGGTAGATCTCCTACTGTTAGGCAGGTGGCCCTGAAATGACGTGTGAGATGCTGGACTAGACTGGGCTGGACTGGGCAGGTTTAAGCTTGGCCCCCTGTGTCCTGTGTTGTGTGTGTCTGCAGGAGTTTGGCTTGCAGCAGCTGACGGAAGGCGCAACAGGGCAGACGTTCAGGTCCTTCCTGTGTAATATGCTGCTGCTCTGCTACCACACCTTCATGAGCTTCATCCTGGGTGAGAGAAAGACTGATGTTTTCACACATCAAATGTTACCACACTTACCTTTTCAACTGCCAAAACAATCTCTATACTGTAGCCTAGCCACATTCTGGTTGGTGGTCACCTCTACAGGAAAGGAAAACCCTGGTCATATCTTGCAGAAATGTCTTAAACTAACATGAAATAACATTGTATTTTTCTCCTCGCGGGTTCCAGGCACTGGGGAAGCGGATGTGGAGGATGCAGAGAAACTCCTTCAGCCATATCTCAAACGGTATCCTAAGGTCAGTGAGAATATTGTAGCATGTACACTGAGTATACAAAATATTAAGATCACCTGCTCTTTCCATGATATAGACTGACCAGGTGAATCCAGGCAAAAGCTATGATCCCTTATTGATGTCACTTGTTAAATCCACTTCAATTAGTGTAGGTGAAGGGGAGGAGGCAGGTTAAAGAAGGATTTTTAAGCCTTGAGACATGGATTGTGCCATTCAGAGGGTGAATGGGCAAGACAAAATATGTAAGTCCCTTTGAATGGGGTATGGTGGTATGTGCCAGGTACACTTTTTGTGTCAGGAACTGCAACACTGCTCGGTTTTTCACGCTCAACAGTTTGTATCAACAATGTTCCGAATGTTTGGTATACTCAGTGTACAGTTAAACTATATTCCAGTTGTATTGATTTTGTGAAACTACTCTGAATTATTTAGTGCATAGGCCTGACACACACTCTGTCCCATCAAAACAGTTCATTGTGTGTTGTTTTTAGGGATCCATCTTCTTGTTCTTCGCTGGTCGAATTGAGGTTATCAAAGGAAACCTGGATGCTGTGAGTGTGGATCAATGATTCTGACTATTACCAAAATGATTTTGTATTTAGACTCCAAATCTGGCCAGCTGTCACGTGTGTGTGTGTGTGTGTGTGTGTGTGTGTGTGTGTGTGTGTGTGTGTGTGTGTGTGTGTGTGTGTGTGTGTGTGTGTGTGTGTGTGTGTGTGTGTGTGTGTAACAGGCTATAGTGCGCTTTGAGGAGTGCTGTGAAGCTCAGCAGCAGTGGAATCAGTTCCATCACATGTGCTACTGGGAACTGATGTGGTGTTTCACATACAAGAGACATTGGAAGATGGCCTACTTCTATGCTGATCTGCTCAGCAAAGAGAATGCATGGTCCAAGGTGGGACATTCTGGAGTAATTGTATTTGTGCATATCAGTTCAATATAGTGCAGTATGAAGGACATCTGTTTCAGTACAGTAATGGTTGCATTATTTAGCTGGTAAATACGATATAGATTTGTTTGTTTAACAGCTTTTAATGTATTCCGCTTAGCCTTTAGAGGGACAAATCTATGTTGATGCTTACAGAGTTGCGGTAGTAAAACATGCACATTTCCCTCCAGGCAACATATGCGTATATGAAAGGTGCCTACCTTAGCATGCTGACCAGGGAGGAATGCCAACCATTCAGGGAGAGCGAGGTAGCGCTATTCAGGTAGGTCACTGCAACAAAGACAATGCTATTTCTCTGTAAACAAATGAACAACAGACTTTCAGCATGCTTATAGAGAAGGGCGCTCAACAAATTTTTATTTATTTATTTATTTACCTTTATTTAACCAGGTAGGCAAGTTGAGAACAAGTTCTCATTTACAATTGCGACCTGGCCAAGATAAAGCAAAGCAGTTCGACAGATAAAACGACACAGAGTTACACATGGAGTAAAAACAAACATACAGTCAATAATGCAGTATAAACAAGTCTATATACAATGTGAGCAAATGAGGTGAGAAGGGAGGTAAAGGCAAAAAAGGCCATGATGGCAAAGTAAATACAATATAGCAAGTAAAATACTGGAATGGTAGTTTTGCAATGGAAGAATGTGCAAAGTAGAAATAAAAAAATAATGGGGTGCAAAGGAGCAAAATAAATAAATAAATTAAAATTAAATACAGTTGGGAAAGAGGTAGTTGTTTGGGCTAAATTATAGGTGGGCTATGTACAGGTGCAGTAATCTGTGAGCTGCTCTGACAGTTGGTGCTTAAAGCTAGTGAGGGAGATAAGTGTTTCCAGTTTCAGAGATTTTTGTAGTTCGTTCCAGTCATTGGCAGCAGAGAACTGGAAGGAGAGGCGGCCAAAGAAAGAATTGGTTTTGGGGGTGACTAGAGAGATATACCTGCTGGAGCGTGTGCTACAGGTGGGAGATGCTATGGTGACCAGCGAGCTGAGATAAGGGGGGACTTTACCTAGCAGGGTCTTGTAGATGACATGGAGCCAGTGGGTTTGGCGACGAGTATGAAGCGAGGGCCAGCCAACAAGAGCGTACAGGTCGCAATGGTGGGTAGTATATGGGGCTTTGGTGATAAAACGGATTGCACTGTGATAGACTGCATCCAATTTGTTGAGTAGGGTATTGGAGGCTATTTCGTAAATGACATCGCCAAAGTAGAGGATTGGTAGGATGGTCAGTTTTACAAGGGTATGTTTGGCAGCATGAGTGAAGGATGCTTTGTTGCGAAATAGGAAGCCAATTCTAGATTTAACTTTGGATTGGAGATGTTTGATATGGGTCTGGAAGGAGAGTTTACAGTCTAACCAGACACCTAAGTATTTGTAGTTGTCCACGTATTCTAAGTCAGAGCCGTCCAGAGTAGTGATGTTGGACAGGCGGGTAGGTGCAGGTAGCGATCGGTTGAAGAGCATGCATTTAGTTTTACTTGTATTTAAGAGCAATTGGAGGCCACGGAAGGAGAGTTGTATGGCATTGAAGCTTGCCTGGAGGGTTGTTAACACAGTGTCCAAAGAAGGGCCGGAAGTATACAGAATGGTGTCGTCTGCGTAGAGGTGGATCAGGGACTCACCAGCAGCAAGACCTCATTGATGTATACAGAGAAGAGAGTCGGTCCAAGAATTGAACCCTGTGGCACCCCCATAGAGACTGCCAGAGGTCCGGACAGCAGACCCTCCGATTTGACACACTGAACTCTATCAGAGAAGTAGTTGGTGAACCAGGCGAGGCAATCATTTGAGAAACCAAGGCTGTCGAGTCTGCCGATGAGGATATGGTGATTGACAGAGTCGAAAGCCTTGGCCAGATCAATGAATACGGCTGCACAGTAATGTTTCTTATCGATGGCGGTTAAGATATCGTTTAGGACCTTGAGCGTGGCTGAGGTGCACCCATGACCAGCTCTGAAACCGGATTGCATAGCAGAGAAGGTATGGTGAGATTCGAAATGGTCGGTAATCTGTTGGTTGACTTGGCTTTCGAAGACCTTAGAAAGGCACGGTAGGATAGATATAGGTCTGTAGCAGTTTGGGTCAAGAGTGTCCCCCCCTTTGAAGAGGGGGATGACCGCAGCTGCTTTCCAATCTTTGGGAATCTCAGACGACACGAAAGAGAGGTTGAACAGGCTAGTGATAGGGGTGGCAACAATTTCGGCAGATAATTTTAGAAAGAACGGGTCCAGATTGTCTAGCCCGGCTGATTTGTAGGGGTCCAGATTTTGCAGCTCTTTCAGAACATCAGCTGAATGGATTTGGGAGAAGGAGAAATGGGGAAGGCTTGGGCGAGTTGCTGTTGGGGGTGCAGTGCTGTTGTCCGGGGTAGGAGTAGCCAGGTGGAAAGCATGGCCAGCCGTAGAAAAATGCTTATTGAAATTCTCAATTATGGTGGATTTATCAGTGGTGACAGTGTTTCCTATCTTCAGTGCAGTGGGCAGCTGGGAGGAGGTGTTCTTATTCTCCATGGACTTTACAGTGTCCCAGAACTTTTTTGAGTTAGTGTTGCAGGAAGCAAATTTCTGCTTGAAAAAGCTAGCCTTGGCTTTTCTAACTGCCTGTGTATAATGATTTCTAGCTTCCCTGAACAGCTGCATATCACGGGGGCTGTTCGATGCTAATGCAGAACGCCATAGGATGTTTTTGTGTTGGTTAAGGGCAGTCAGGTCTGGGGAGAACCAAGGGCTATATCTGTTCCTGGTTCTAAATTTCTTAAATGGGGCATGTTTATTTAAGATGGTTAGGAAGGCATTTAAAAAAAATATCCAGGCATCCTCTACTGACGGGATGAGATCAATATCCTTCCAGGATACCCCGGCCAGGTCGATTAGAAAGGCCTGCTCGCAGAAGTGTTTCAGGGAGCGTTTTACAGTGATGAGTGGAGGTCGTTTGACCGCTGACCCATTACGGATGCAGGCAATGAGGCAGTGATCGCTGAGATCTTGGTTGAAGACAGCAGTGGTGTATTTAGAGGGGAAGTTGGTTAGGATGATATCTATGAGGGTGCCCGTGTTTAAGGTTTTGGGGAGGTACCTGGTAGGTTCATTGATTATTTGTGTGAGATTGAGGGCATCAAGTTTAGATTGTAGGATGGCTGGGGTGTTAAGCATGTTCCAGTTTAGGTCGCCTAGCAGCACGAACTCTGAAGATAGATGGGGGGCAATCAGTTCACATATGGTGTCCAGAGCACAGCTGGGGGCAGAGGGTGGTCTATAGCAGGCGGCAACGGTGAGAGACTTGTTTTTAGAGAGGTGGATTTTTAAAAGTAGAAGTTCAAATTGTTTGGGTACAGACCTGGATAGTAGGACAGAACTCTGCAGGCTATCTTTGCAGTAGATTGCAACACCGCCCCCTTTGGCAGTTCTATCTTGTCTGAAAATGTTGTAGTTTGGAATTAAAATGTCTGAGTTTTTGGTGGTCTTCCTAAGCCAGGATTCAGACACAGCTAGAACATCCGGGTTGGCAGAGTGTGCTAAAGCAGTGAATAGAACAAACTTAGGGAGGAGGCTTCTAATGTTAACATGCATGAAACCAAGGCTATTACGGTTACAGAAGTCGTCAAAAGAGAGAGCCTGGGGAATAGGAGTGGAGCTAGGCACTGCAGGGCCTGGATTCACCTCTACATCGCCAGAGGAACATAGGAGGAGTAGAATAAGGGTACGGCTAAAAGCTATGAGAATTGGTCGTCTAGAACGTCTGGAACATAGAGTAAAAGGAGGTTTCTGGGGGCGATAAAATAGCATCAAGGTATAATGTACAGACAAATGTATGGTAGGATGTGAATACAGTGGAGGTAAACCTAGGTATTGAGTGATGAAGAGAGAGATATTGTCTCTAGAAACATCGTTGAAACCAGGAGATGTCATTGCATGTGTGGGTGGTGGAACTAATAGGTTGGATAAGGTATAGTGAGCAGGACTAGAGGCTCTACAGTGAAATAAGCCAATAAACACTAACCAGAACAGAAATGGACAAGACATATTGACATTAAGGAGAGGCATGCTTAGTCGAGTGATCAAAAGGGTCCGGTGAGTGGAGAGGTTGGTTGGTGATTTAGACAGCTAGCCAGGGCATCGGTAGCAAGCTAGCATAGGATGGAGGTCTGTTGTTAGCCACCTCCTGCGCTCCGTCAGTAGATTAGTGGGGTTCCGTGTGGTAGAGGGGATCAATCCAAATCACACAACAACAACAAAAATAAAAACAATAGATATAGTTATAGAGGCCCAAGAAGAAAACATAATAATAATAATAAAAAATTAAAAAAATAATAAATAAAAAAAATGTCCGATTGCCTATTCAGATAGCAGCCGGTAAGACAGCTAACGGTTAGCAGGCCGCAGATGGGCGTTCAGGTAACGTCGCGACGGAGGAGCCAGCCGAATAACTCCTTCGGGTAGATAACGTCGGCAGTCCAGTTGTGAAGGCCCGGTGGGGCTCCGCGAAGGCAGCAAAACGGGTCCGGATAGGCGACTGCAGCCCAGGTGCGATTGATGGAACTCAGGAGTGATTGATGACTGATGATTGGTTGAAAGAAATTGATAATAAGAAGATTGTGGGAGCTGTACTGTTAGATTTCAGAGCAGTCTGATATTATTGACCATAACCTTTTGTTGAAAAAGGTTATGGCTTTTCAATCTCTGCCAAATCGTAGATTCAGAGCTATCTACTATAACTCAAAGGGTTTTCTTTAATGGGAGCTTATCTAATGTCAAATATGTAAAGTTTGGTGTGCTGCAGGGCAGCTTTCTAGGCCCTCTACTCTTCTATTTTTACCAATGTAGAAGGCATTCGGAAAGTATTCAGACCCCTTGACTTTTTCCACATTTTGTTATGTTACAGCCTTATTCTACAATTGATACCCTATGATAACAAAGCAAAAACAGGTTTTAATAAATGTTCACAAAAAAACCAGATACCTTATTTACATAAGTACTCAGACCCTTTGCTATGACACTCAAAATTGAGCTCAGGTAAATCCTGTTTCCATTGATTATCCTTGAGATGTTTCTACAACTTCATTGGAGTCCAGCTGTAGTAAATTCAATTGATTGGACATGATTTGGAAAGGCACACACCTGTCTATATAAGGTCCCACAGTTGACAGTGCATGTCAGAGCAAAAACCAAGCCTTTGGGTTCGAAGGAATTGTGTGCTGAGCTCCGAGACAGGATTGTGTCCAGGCAAAGAATCAATCAATCAGATTTATTTATAAAGCCCTTCTTACATCAGCTGATGTCACAAAGTACTGTACAGAAACCCTGCCTAAAACCCCCAAACAAGCAATGCAGGTGTAGAAGCGCGGTGGCTAGGAAAAACTCCCTTGAAAGGCCAGAACCTAGGAACGAAACCTAGAGAGGAACCAGGCTATGAGGGGTGGCCAGTCCTCTTATGGCTGTGCCGGGTGGAGATTATAACAGAACATGGCCAAGATGTTCAAGTGTTCATAGATTACCAACAGGGTCAAATAATAATAATCACAGTGGTTGTCAAGGGTGCTACAGGTCAGTACCTGAGGAGTAAATGTCAGTTGGCTTTTCATAGCCAATCATTCAGAGTATCTCTACCACTCCTGCTGTATCTAGAGAGTTGAAAACAGCATGTCTGGGACAGGTAGCACGTCCGGTGAACAGGTCAGGGTTCTATAGCCGCAGGCAGAACAATTGAAACTGGAGCAGCAGCATGGCCAGGTGGACTGGGGCCAGCAAGGAGTCATCGGGCCAGGTAGTCCTGAGGCATGGTCTTAGGCCTAAAGTCCTCTGAGAGAAAGAAAGAGAGAGAAAGAGAGTGAGTGAGAATTAGAGAGAGCATACGTAAATTCACACAGGACACCGGATAAGACAGGAGAAATACTCCAGATATAACAGACTGACCGTAGCCCCCCGACACATAAACTACTGCAGCAGAAATGGGGAAGAGTACCAAAACAGTTCTGCAGCATTGAAGGTCCCTAAGAACACAGTGGCCTCCATCATTCTGAAATGGAAGAAGTTTGTAACCACCAAGACTCTTCCTGGAGCTGGCCACCCGACCAAACTGTGCAATCGGGGGAGAGGGGCCTTGGTCAGAGAGGTCACCAAGAATCTGATGGTCACTCTGACAAAGCTCCAGAGTTCCTCTGTGGAGATGGGATAACCTTCCAGAAGGACAACCATCTCTGCAGCACTCCACCAATCAGGCCTTTATGGTAGAATGACCAGATGGAAGCCATTCCTCAGTAAAAGGCACATGACAGCCCTCTTGAAGTTTGCCAAAAGACACTGAGAAACCCAGATTATCTGGTCTGATGAAACCAAGATTGAATTCTTTGGCCTGAATGCCAAGCGTCACGTCTGGAGGAAACCTGGCACCATCCCTATGATGTATCATGGTGTTGGCAGCATCATGCTCTTGGGGATGTTTTTCAGTGGCAGAGACTGGGAGACTAGTCAGGATCGAGGCAAAGATGAACAGAGCAATGTACAGAGATCCTTCATGAAAACCTGTTCCAGAGCACTCAAATGTCGTAAATGGTTGGTTATCTGCATGATCCCAGCCTTCACTATGAATCATCCAAACATCAATTGTCTTAATCATTTATTTTCTAACTAACTAAATAATCACAGACATAAACAAACAAACAATAGATATGGTTACAAGGAAATGATAGGGGAGGTTCCCTAGTGGGCTAAGCCAATATGACGGCTTGGTGGACAAAGGGAAGTGGGTGTGGACTGAGAAGGGCGCGAAAGACAAAAGAGTCACTACACAGTTGATAATTATATGAATTGAAATGCTAATCCTCTGCACCTTTGAAGGCTCACTCATTCAGGAATAATTTAAATCAATATATATATATTTACGCTCAGTGTGTCGTCGTGATCTCTGTTGGAAAGTTAATCTGCTCGTCTCTCCATCTGCTTCCAAGAAGTATTTAAAAAATATATATTTTACCCCTTTTTTCTCCCCAATTTCGTGGTATCCAATTGGTATTAGTTACAGTCTTGTCTCATCGCTGCAACTCCCGTACGGACTAGGGAGAGGCGAAGGTCGAGAGCCATGCGTCCTCCGAAACACAACCCAACCAAGCCGCACTGCTTCTTGACACAATGCACATCCAACCTGGAAGCCAGCCGCACCAATGTGTCGGAGGAAACACCATACACCTAGCGACCTGGTAAGCGTGCACTGTGCCTGGATCGCCACAATAGTCGCTAGTGAGCGATGAGACAAGGATAGCCCTGCCGGCCAAACCCTCCCTAACCCGGACGACGCTGGGCCAATTGTGTGCTGCCCATAGGCCTCCCGGTCGCGGCCGGCTGCGACAAAGCCTGGGCTCGAACCCAGAATCTCTGGTGGCACAGTTTGCACTGCGATGCAGTGCCTTAGACCACTGCACCTTCCAATAAGTTTTTCGTGGTTAGAATGGATACTTCAGAGTCCCATTCAGAAATGTTCTTATAGATAGATGTTTCGGCGGTTGTCGGTCCTCACATCTCAGGTTAACATAATTTCTAGCTGCAGACTAGTAATTAGTATCTAAGATTTGCTCTTATTGTCGGGATCGATAGTCTCAGTGTTTCAACAACCATTGCAACCTTAGCTTATACTAAGGTTTTTGTGGTCTCTACTCAACCTTCGCTCCCTCAGCTGACCGAGGTATGCATGGTCTGAAGTGGGTTTCTTCAGGTGGGGGTTTTATGCGTAACAGTAGAAAAGGGCTGTCCTATGAGCCAGAACATGTCTGTGCTGACGGGGGCGGGCCAATGACTTAAACTTTGACGGAAATAAAATTCTCTCACATTAACGGTTCAACATCACATTACATAATTTCACAAATAGTTTCGTCTTTACTCATTTATTTTATACAATAATTAGACACACACCTCATAACGGAGGCTCCTGTATAAACAGAGTTATTGTCATGTGGCTGTATTGTCTTTCATGAGGTCACAACATGAAACAAAACGAGCCGGGTCGTAGCTGGCTACTCCACCGACCATTTACACATTCTCCAAAACATGGATATTGCTCAGTTCTGAAGTTCTGTGATGTAGAAGAAGTTCCTTTGTTCTACTGTGAAACCCTCTCTCTATACTGCCTGGCCATGAGGAGAGAGTCTCCTCCAGGAATTTACAACCTAAGATAACAGAACCTGGGTGTAGGAGGGAGAGTGAGAGAGGGGGGGGGTGGTACTCGCTATACCCAAAGAGGGCCACGTCATGACAAATTTAATACATTTTAAAATTTATTTTATTGATTTAATTCACCTTTATTTAACCAAGTAGCCTAGTTGAGAACAAGTTCTCATTTACAACTGCGACCTGGTCAAGATAAAGCAAAGCAGTTCGACACTTACAACAACACAGAGTTACACACAGAATAAACAAACATAGAGTCAATAATACAGTAGAAAAAGTCTATATACAGTGTGAGCAAATGAGGTAAGATAAGGGAGGTAAGGCAATAAATAGGCCATGGTGGCAAAGTAATTACAATATACCAATTAAACACTGGAGTGATAGATGAATAAGGATGTAACGTTAAAAAAAAGTCAAGGGTTCTGAATACTTTCCGACACAGCACTGACACACACACTTACCCCACCAGACATGCCACCAGAGGTCTTTTCACAGTCCCTAGGTCCAGAGCAAATTCAAGGAAACGTACAGTGTTATACATTGCCATGAGTGCATGGAACTCCCTTCCATCTTATATAGCGTAAGTGAACAGCAAAAAAATTAAAATAGAAAATAAATAAATAAAGCAACACCTCATGGCACAACAGCTCTCACCCATGTGACCTACTTGTTGTGTGTATGTACTGACATGTATGTGTAACTGATAGATGCGCACACACACACACACACTACATGTTAATGTTTTTAAATGTATGTAAATTGTAAAAAATGTCTGTAATGTCTTCTTCGTTATGTGTCGGACCCCAGTAAGACTAGCTGTCGCCATTGGCTTCGGTTAATGGGGATCCTAATAAATAAAAACAAAAAGAAGTCATTCTAACCAAATTAATCTATATATTATATTTATCTGTTGTCTATCCATTCCAGGCAGGTACATGGGCTTAAGCAGAAAATTGCTGGAAAGTCTTTGCCAACTGAGAAGTTTGCCATCCGAAAAGCCCGTCGCTACCTGACTGAGAACCCAGTTACACTACCTGCACCTCCTCTGGTCAGTACAAGTCTCCGAAACCCGACCCTAGGTGACTTTTTTGGCATCGAAGAACTGAGTCGCTGCCTACGTCACTACCTTATTCGCTTAAATAAAATTGAAAATGTAGCTAGCAAGGTTATTTTTAATGAGTGCATTTCTGAAGTGGGAAGTGCATCGACTACCTTCACTAAAACCACTGGAACGGTTTTGCCTGCAAACTTTGGTTTAAAATCGCAATGTTCTGGCATGTCTGCCTTGTGATTTGTTGAGAGAGTTGTCTGTCTGAAGAGGACCCACCACGGAACAAATTTCTTTCCATTATCGAAGTTGCCAAAAGAGTCCGTCATTGCCTCCCGGGTGGCGCAGTGGTCTTGGGCTGTGCCACCAGAGACTCTGGGTTCGCACCCAGGCTCTGTAGCAGCCGGGCGTGACCAGGAGGTCCATGGGGCGACGCACAATTGGCCTAGCGTCGTCCGGGTTAGGGAGGGTTTGGCCGGTAGGGATAACCTTGTCTCATCGCGCACTAGCGACTCATGTGGCGGGCCGGGCGCAGTGCGCGCCTACCAGGTCGCCAGGTGCATGGTGTTTCCTCCGACACATTGGTGCGGCTGGCTTCCGGGTTGGATGCTCGCTGTGTTAAGAAGCTTGGTTGGGTTGTGTTTCGGAGGACTAATGGCTTTCGACCTTAGCCTCTCCCGAGCCCATACAGGAGTTGTAGCGATGAGACAAAATAGTAACTACTAACAATTGGATACCACGAAATTGGGGAGAAAAGGGGGTCAAATAAAATAACATTTTAAAAATTAAGTCCGTCATTGAAACCAGACCCTAGTTACTGTTGGCTAGGGTCTGGTTTTCAAGACTAGATTAGTACTGCGTGGTCTGACCGCATGTTCACTATTACAGTGTAACTGTGACACCCTGTGGCCTTGTCTGTCCTCTGCAGGAGATGATGTATATCTGGAACGGCTACACAGTCATCGGGAAACACAAAGACCTGACAGAGGGCATGCTGAAAACACTGGACGAGGCACAGGCGAAACTCGAAAGTAGCCCAAGTAAGTAACACAAACTCATGTCCCCCTTAGAGACTTGATATTTCCTCTACACAGTCTATTGTGAGAGAGTGATGGGCCTGAGTGTCTTATGTTGTGTTCCTCAGGGACCGAGTTCTCCATAGACGACCAGTGTCTGCTGAGCCTACTTAGAGGTCTCTGTCTGAAGCACCTGGGACACCAGGAGGAGGCTGAGCACTACTTCACCCTTGTCCTCTGCAAGTGAGCTCAAAACACACCAATATTGAGCACATACTCAAATTTTCACAACATGACAGTAGAAGAGACCTACTCGATTACTATTCCTTACAAGTTTAGCAAATACTTCCTTTCTTGTTTAAATCCTGATCTCTGCTGTATTTTTACTCTTGTCAGTGAAACACAGATCAAGTTTGATCACTACTTGGTTCCCAATGCACTGCTGGAGCACGGGCTGCTATGTCTGGAACAAGGGAGGAAGGAGGAGGGAATCAAACTACTGGAGACAGCCAAGTGAGTGTCTTGGTTCTTACACAACATTATTATCTCTACCCATCCCATTACAGTAGTTCATTGGAATTCTTAAACATGACTTGTTTACAATAATTATATTAGAACAGATAGTTAAATCATCTGGTCAAGCTGTTTCATTGATCTGCTCTTTCCCCAATATTTAAAGGCAAAGTTACAAAAACTACTCCATGGAATCGCGGACACATTTCAGAATCCAGGCTGCTTTGCACAAGGCCAAGGCCACAGGCGAGAATGGAATTCACACCATGCCCTCCAGCCCGTAGCTGGAGGGCATGGCAGGCCCAAAGTCCATCCATCCCAAAGTGCACAGCCCAATGCAGCAGGGATGAGGCAGAGTACCAAACCACCCACTACCAGCAACAAGTGCTTTACTTGCCAGCCATCAAGCTTTCAAAAAGATACACAACACTACACTATTACACTAAACAGTCAAAAGCATACAGCACTAGTATTTACTCAGACAAAGAAAATCTACGCAATATATAGAAAATACCTCACTAATAGATGGAAATTTACAGGGTCTCATCTGTCATTGCAAAAACCTATTCGTTACCAATGCCTGAATATTCTCCCTCTAGTATAAATACATACATTCACTGACAAACATGTATTTCACACCTGTCACAAGGGTTTTTGCAACATACAGTATTCGAGTGGTTAACGGTATTCTCCTTCCTGGGTTTTACCCTCTGCTCGGAGCTAATGACTAAAATCACTGTGTCCAATCTTGGACAAGGTCTGTCTTGGGTTGACAATGTTCTATGGCAGATAACCTCCTTCCCTAATGCTTTTATCTCTGTGATTATTCTACTGGATTTATTCTTATTTCTTCATTTTCACCCTCCTTTCCCCACTCTGAACAGCTCAATGGAAGTTTTGGCACATTGGATCAACTGAAACACTTTCTGTGAAGGCATGCATGACCAGTCCAACTGAATGTTTGCGAAAATAGTGCCCACTGACTGCACAAAGTTAAGTCATCCAACCGTGCAAAGTCACATTGCAGGAATACACGTGTGATGGTTAAGGGGTTATTTTGTCTGTATTTATTTATTAACTGTAATGGCGCCTTTTACTAAATTGTCTCGTTTTAAGTGGACAGAATGTGTCTTTTAGAAAGGCAGACTCCTTCCTTGTTATCTTAATGTGGACACAATCCAGCAGTACTTGAGCTCAAACAAACAGTTCCATCTGTAGTAAGTGAAGCGTTGACAACCACTAGAGCCTTCCGTTATATATAAATATACACCTCCAACATCAACCTATACAAGAATGACTTGTAGGAAACTATTATATATTAAATAGTTCCTTTCCTGTGTAATAAATGAGCTAATAGACTGTGTATGACCAATGTTATTTGTAATTAGATTTTTTTTTCTCCTTTTTCATGTTCTATGATTATTGAAACTTTATGTACAACAAGATGAGTATCCAACCCCAAGCACTAGAATGGTGTCTCAAGTTTAAATGTAATCAGAGCTGATTTATTCATACTTAGAATATGGTTTTGGGTGAAAGCAATTGACCAGTCATTCATTTAGACTTTTCTAACGGGCGGAGGAAATGTAGACATTGATTTATTTTAAATATAGAGATGATTGTAGTTTGGGATGTTCAAATTATTATGTTAGACATTACTTGTTTTGTTCCATGGTTTTCTTTGAATTAACTGATATTAGTACAAACAATCTTATTAGCACTGTGATGTTGAGGTCAGCATATTATATGGGAACTGGCTACGAAACAGATTTACATTCCTGGGCCTGTACATACTGAATGTTTGTTTTTTCATTTAAGATTAAATGATAAGTAACTGAAATTGAGTCTGGTTATATTTTTTACTCTTGTATGAGCCATTTGCTTTTGGATGAACTGCACTCTGAACACCAAGCTGCTGTCTGGTTTTCAAATTGGTATTGTTTGTGTACTTATTTCATATAACATTATAAAGTGACTAGGAACAGTCAAAACTGCCATATTAGGCAGCCAGGAACCAACTACGACGTGCTGTAAGGCACATTCAACTAAACTGTATCCCCTCCTTCAATAAAACACAGAAATTACTAATATATTGCACATTTAACATAGTAGGTATAGGCATTTTATACCACAGTAACTGCTACTGAAATAACGTTTCCTTGTGATTACGCACTACTACTAGTGTACATGCAGACGCAGTTATGTAGAAAACTGCCAACGAACAACTATCTATCTTTACTTAGCTACATACTTGCTTGTTACATTGTAATTCATGTTAAATATGACCAAATATAATGATGTATCATGTTTTTAACAACGGTCTGATTGGTGAGATGGTGGAGAGCTTCCTTAATACAGATGGCAGTTGATTGGTCCGTGCATCAAGGGGCGGTGTTTCATGTTGCTACGTTCGTTACCTTCCCCGCGTTTGACGGGGCTGGAAAGTCCCTTTCAAATGGTCTTCAGTCTGAAGATGAGAATCCGTTTTTAGAGCATTAATAACTATTAGGTGTTTAGCATTATTACGTTCAACCTGCACACAGGCGTTGTGAGAGTTCTAGCTAGCAAACAACCGCTAAATCACTTCAGTTTGAGGGTGTACATTGGCTAGGTGGCCAGCCAGGCTCTTTGTGTAGGGATGTTTTGTTTTTGTTGAACATCACAGCTCTCGTAGCTTGTTAGATCATTTGCAATGTGTTGAAGCCCATAATATTGATAGCATACGGTGCGAATTTTGACTGAAAGGTTAGAAAAAGTAGCCTGTGGACGTTGCAAAGCGACAAAGATATAAGGAGTTTGACGTCGAGGAGATGGGGAATTGTCTAAAATCTCCAACCTCGGATGATATTTCCTTGCTTCATGAATCACTATCGGATAGAGCTAGTTATGGTGATGGGGCAGATCCAGATCAGGAACCACCGCCACCATACCAGGTAGGTCATTAGCTAATAGCTACTGGTTAGCTTGCTGGCCAGCTATACAGTATTTAAATAAATTCAAGGTTTGACATGCGAAGGAACATTACAATTTGGTGCTGCCTTTATGTGGCGCTGGCAGCTGGCTAACCGAAGTAAAAAAAAACACAGCACTCAAGCTTGCCAGCCAGTTATGATTTTCAGATGTTCATGTAAACAGTAATAACCAGCTGACTCTGGGAGATATGGCAGGTATACATACACACACAGCCTTACATTGTTTATCAATGCTGCACACGACCATCAACTAGCTGTCCTTTTACATTATCATCTTGTTCTATTTCTACAAGGATTTAGGGGTGTAATGACAAGTTTACTATTGCTGCAGTCTTTAGTTTTATCAGACCATCATGTCTTCCTTCATTACATATCATCATCTCAGAACACTGACCCAAGGGACTCATGAGATGCAAATGATCTAGCAATGCATTTTATGAGAACAGCCATGTAGTCACACACTACAGCAAAAAGAGCCTGGAGATGCTCATCATACTCCTGGAATGAAGTGTATGGTCTGAAGTGTTGAGGGATTGATGAGGCAAAAGCTGGCTGTTTTTTTAAGCTCAAGCTAGAATCCAAAAATATACTTGAAATAGGCCTAGACCAAAGACTACAGAAGCACCCACCTTTGCTTTTAGCTCAACAAAGAAAGATAACTTCAAAAGTAGAATGATCTTCAGAACCTGTAAACTCCCTGATACAGGCAATGGCAAAAGCCTACATTGGAGAACACAGATTGAACTCTAATGCTGATGAGAAAACAGCAGTCTTTGTGCTCCCTAATTTCTTTTGGACCAGGTTGTTGCAGGTCATTGTCATTATAATAATCCAAATATGGATTCCTTTTCTGTAAGTCGGTCATGTTACGAAAGACTTTAGCCAGGAAGGAAAGAGTGTCACCAGGTTAATTCCCTATCTCAAATGTGAAGATAAGCATGTTATACACAGATCTTGATAGCTGGAGTCCCCCTGCCGGAACCCTTCCAGTAAAGGTCTCCAATGGCCATGGCTGGCCATGGCTGACATGGGTGTCAGCTTCCACAACTCCCAGAGCTTTGGCCGAGTAGGTAGTCTTTCACCATAGTCTCCGGGTCTCATGTGACACCAGAATTATCCATTAATTAGTTTGAGCCTACTTACCAGAGTAGTACAAGACTGTAAGACGTGTTCAAGAGAACACGAAGTCTGATCATACACATAGCTTGCATGATGACGCATACCTAACTCATTTTGAAAAGTAATTTTCCTTATAACTTATCTGTTTAGATTTTCTACTAATCTACATTTAGAATATGTCTTTGTTCTTAAAAAATTGACATTACAAACAATTTACCAACCGGTAGAACTGAAGTTGACTGCATATGTCAACATTATAAGGGAGTACAGAACAGAATAAGTCATTTTTATTTTACCAAAATGCAAAGACCTATAATACCCATGAGGCCATTTAAAAGCCAAGGGAAAACAGCCTCTCTTAAGTGGCATCTGTCCAGATTATACCCCGTAATACAAAGAAAACAAACCAATTTTACTCTCATTTGCACAGAAATGCAGATTCACACACCCCGGATACTGTGTTTTTCTGCTGAAAACCACTCGTCTATCATTTTCTCAGAATTTCAGCGTTTACTTGAGTCCCTTGGGTCCAGGATCAGGAATTAATAAGAAGGGCTGGAATTCAACAGTCTGGAGCTGATTTTCCAGTAACAGACTGGATGGCAGGACGCATTGTGCAATATCCTGGTTAAACAGCTGAGGCTCTTGTTGGATTTTTCAACACTAACTGTCTTGTTTGAACCATAGCTTGAGCAAAGGAAGGCCAGATATCTACTTTAGGACCCACATCATTTCCAATTTAGACATTTACCTTGGGCACTCGCCAAGCATTTTCGATTGCACTTTCTTCTTTTAAACAGAGACCTGCCAATGCTTGGTATGTTTGGAGAGCCTTGGAGCTGCACTTCTCTTGCCCATTTTCATTAAACAGCTGCACAGTTGCACTAAGTTTTGATGGAAAAGGTCTATAATCATCAAACCTTCAGAGTAGAAAACTGGTAACATTTACAAATTAACCTAGGCTATGGTTAGACAAAAATGTAGCATATAATAAGCAAGTAATGTAAGAAATCACTTGATATTAGACTAGGATTTTTGTTGTTGTTGTGGGAATAAATACCATTTGATTCCTTTACAGTTCTCAGCCCAGCAGTAAGGCTGTAAACACCAATAATGTTGAATTTCTTTTTTTCTTTTCTGGTAAATAATTTCTTAATAAACAAGACTGACACATCCTCCTTGATTACCAGCTCAAAGGAGATGTTTATTGGGGGATTGTGTTACTGTCATCACCCTCCACTGCGTGGTGATCTGAGGAAGAAGGCTCCCCTATTATTTACTGTGTTACTCTGCAGTCTGTTGTGAGAGGTAAGGGTGTACAGAGCTAGTGGTAATTTGGATAGCAGCTGGCGAGAGTGCTGACTGACTGGGCCAGAAGAGATAACTGCCCGTCTGTGTGAGTGAAGGGGGGCAGGGTGTGCTATATATATATATATATATTTATATTTTATTTTTATTTATTTATTTAACTAGGCAAGCCAGTTAAGAACAAATTCTTATTTACAATGACGGTGTACCAAAAGACAAAAGGCCTCCTTTGGGGACGGGAGTCTGGGATTTAAAAAATAAATAAATACAATATAAATATAGGACAAAACACACATCACAACAAGAGAGACACAACACTACATAAAGAGAGACCTAAGACAACAACATAACAGCAAAACATGACAACACAGCATGGTAGCAACACAACATGACAACAACATGGTAGCAACACAACATGACAACAACATGGTAGCAACACAACATTGGGCAAAGTCAACAGCCCAAATGTCAAGAAGGTAAAGACAACAATACATCATACAAAGCAGCCACAACTGTCAGTAAGAGTGTCCATGGTTGAGTGTTTGAATGAAGAGATTGAGATAAAACTGTCCAGTTTGAGTGTTTGTTGCAGCTCGTTCCAGTCGCTAGCTGCAGCGAACTGAAAAGAGGAGCGACCCAGGGATGTGTGTGCTTTGGAGACCTTTAACAGAATGTGACTGGCAGAACGGGTGTTGTATGTGGAGAATGAGGACTGCAGTAGATATCTCAGATAGAGGGGAATGAGGCCTAAGAGGATTTTATAAATGAGCATCAACCAGTGGGTCTTGCAACGAGTATACAGAGATTAACAGTTTACAGAAGAGTATATATAGAGTGCAGTGATATGTCCTATAAGGAGCATTGGTGGCAAATATGATGGCCGAGTGGTAAAGAATATCTAGGTCCCACCACTGTAGCTACTGTCATCAAGTTTCCTGACATGACTAATCCGAGGTCTATTTACCTCCTCACCCAATGATAGAGCAGATGCCTTCTTTTATTGATCATATTCAGTCTAGCTCAAAGGCCATTATCCTATTTTATTGATCATATTCAGTCCAGCACAATGGCAATTATCCTGTTGTCAGTGTGTTTTATGGTTTGACCTCATTGGATTGAAAACCTTGCAGACATTGAAAAGGCTGCCTTCCTGTCACAGCCAGGGCTGGAGGGGAGAGCATGATCTAAGACTTACCAGCAGCGTGTGCTGGCCTGGACTGAGAACTAACACTAAATCTCCCCTCAGAGGTGTCATGAGGCCTGGAGGAAAGAATTGGAGGCAAAAGGAGGAGAGAACCTGTATCACAGTCACTGCTCTGGTGAATGGAAGTCTGGTCAACGTTTTGCTTTGAGCCAGCAAGCTCAGTTCGGGCTGTGAAGAGGGAACGTTTTTGCTTTGGAGGGGCGGTCTAATGAACTGTCAGACCTACTGCTGGCGGGAGAGAAAGGTGAGCTAGTGAAGGCAGAGGTCAAGAAAGCAATGAAAACAATGCTTCGATTGGAATAGATGCTGACTTCACAATGTTTAAGACACTCACATTCACACCGCTGTACCAATAGTGAAAGGAAAATATGGGGATCATTTAAAATAATAATTCCTCACCAGTGAATTCCTCAGATGTGACCGACCGTTTTTGTGTGGAGCTGCTCTGGTACCTGGTTCACCTGCAGATCCTTGGTCTCCCACTCCCACAGTGAACCAGCTGTCTCTGCTCACTTGCCTGGCTGTGCTTCCATAGAAATGCTTGAGGATAGGAGATGCAAAAAGAGATCAGTATTAGTGTACTCTTGTTTCCCTGTTGTACTGCACCGTCTTGCACAGTGTGTCCTGTCTAACATTGTTGATTTGCAATAAAGTATCTTATTGTGTATAATGATACATGTTTATCCCAGGCTCTGGCAACTGGGACTGGTTTTCTTCTAGTGGAAATCACATTTTATGGTATGCTTCAAGAGAAACGACTCTCCTCAAATGATCCAGTACAAAGACAAAATATACTTATTTTTATTTTATTTTATTTCACCTTTATTTAACCAGGTAGGCTAGTTGAGAACAAGTTCTCATTTGCAACTGTGACCTGGCCAAGATAAAGCGTAGCAATTCAACACATTCAACAACACAGAGTTACACAAGGAATAAACAAAACATACAGTCAATAATACAGTAGAACAAAAGAAAACAAAAAGTCTATATACAGTAAGTGCAAATGAGGTATGTTAAGGAAATAAATAGGCCATGGTGGCGAAGTAATTACAATATAGCAATTAAACACTGGAATGGTAGATCGGCAGAAGATGAATGTGCAGGTAGAGATATTGGGGTGCAAAGGAGCAAAATAAATAAATAAATACCAGTATGGGGATGAGGTAGGTAGATAGATGGGCTTTTCACAGATAGGCTAAGTACAGGTGCAGTGATCTGTAAAATGCTCTGACAGCTGGTGTTTAAAGCTAGTGAGGGAGATGTGAGTCTCCAGCTTCAGAGATTTTTGCAATTTGTTCCAGTCATGGGCAGCAGAGAACTGGAAGGAAAGACGACCAAAGGAGGAATTGGCTTTGGGGGTGACCAGTGAGATATACCTGTTGGAGCGCGTGCTACGAGTGGGTGCTGCTATGGTGACCAGTGAGCTGAGATAAGGCGGGGCTTTACCTAGCAGAGACTTATAGATAACTTGTAGCCAGTGGGTTTGGCGACAAGTATGAAGCGCGGGCCAACCAACGAGAGCGTACAGGTCGCAATGGTGGGTAGTGTATGGGGCTTTGGTGACAAAACGGATGGCACTGTGATAGACTGCATCCAGTTTGTTGAGTAGAGTGTTGGAGGCAATTTTATAGATGACATCACCGAAGTCGAAGATCGGTAGGATGGTCAGTTTTACGAGGGTATGTTTGGCAGCATGAGTGAAGGATGCTTTGTTGCGATATAGGAAGCCGATTCTAGATTTAATTTTGGATTGGAGATGCTTAATGTGAGTCTGGAAGAAGAGTTTACAGTCTAACCAGACACCCAGGTATTTGTAGTTGTCCACGTATTCTAAGTCAGAGCCGTCCAGAGTAGTGATGCTGGACGGGCGAGCAGGTGCGGGTAGCTATCGATTGAAAAGCATACATTTAGTTTTACTTGCGTTTAAGAGCAGTTGGAGGCCACGGAAGGAGAGTTGTATGGCATTGAAGCTTGTCTGGAGGTTAGTTAAAACAGTGTCCAAGGAGGGGCCAGAAGTATACAGAATGGTGTCGTCTGCATAGAGGTGGATCAGAGAATCACCAGCAGCAAGAGCAACATCATTGATGTATACAGAAAAGAGAGTCGGCCCGAGAATTGAACCCTGTGGCACACCCATAGAGACTGTCAGAGGTCCAGACAACAGGCCCTCCGATTTGACACACTGAACTCTATCAGAGAAGTAGTTGGTAAACCAGGCGAGGCAATCATTTGAGAAACCAAGGCTGTCGAGTCTGCCAATAAGAATGTTGTGATTGACAGAGTCGAAAGCCTTGGCCAGGTCGATGAATACGGCTGCACAGTAATGTCTCTTATCGATGGCGGTTATGATGTTGTTTAGAACCTTGAGCGTGGCTGAGGTGCACCCATGACCAGCTCTGAAACCAGATTGCATAGCGGAGAAGGTATGGTGGGTTTCGAAATGTTCAGTAATCTGTTTGTAAACTTGGCTTTCGAAGACCTTAGAAAGAATAGGTAGGATAGATATAGGTTTGTAGCAGTTTGGGTCTAGAGTGTCACCCCCTTTGAAGAGGGGGATGACCGCGGCAGCTTTCCAATCTTTGGGAATTTCAGACGATACGAAAGAGAGGTTGAACAGGCTAGATATAGGGGTTATAGGTTATCATGCCTGTATTGTACATTCTTCAAATGTGAACACAATGAAGGACATGTTCCTTCGAAAAGACGTGAGTAAGACTGACTGTAATCTGGAGGCATTACAACATTGTGGCGTTCCCAAATTATATATTTAAATGTTACGTCAGAACTAACTGACAAAGGACAAACAAACAGGCCTTTGTCAGCCAGGCCAGCCTTGACCAACATGGGGCCAGTCGGTCAGCCAGTAGAGTGTGTTTACTGTTCCTGTTTGAGAGATCCCCAGGTCTCCTTACTGTACTGCTGTATGTAGAACAACTCTGCACTGGTTCAGCCTGTTACTACTCTGACTGTTTCAGGCTCTGATTGGCTGTTAGATATACACTTGTTTGTTTAACCTTCCCCATTGAGATAACCAACTGTTTCCCCCTTCATACCTCTAGCTCCCGTAAGTGCTAGTGACTGAGGCGACATGTTGGGGGGCTTGAGTGGGGGTAACTTGGAGGGGGGCATATGTAAACAAATGTTTCAGTGGCAACATTTGTTCATATTTGGTTTATGATGTGGCGTTTAGCTGTACTGATAGAATAATGGGTCATTTCTACCTTAAAAAGCACAAGAAAGAGGACCCACCATCTCAGATTGTTCTGAAATTGTTAATGTAGTTAGAAACAGGTTAGATTAGCATTCCTGCAACATTATTTTGTTGAAATATCATTTGAACTCTGAGAAATTAAGCTAATTGATTGCAATTTGGGTATTTTAAAATGATAGGATTCATATAATATTCAATAAATATAGTACATGACATCCAATTTGGACCCAGAAAAATTTGAACAATAACAAAGACGCCAATCCCAAATCGACAACGATTGTATAGTTTCCGTTTCAGTATGTATGACAAGTAGTATGGAGCTGCGGCTCAGAGTATTATTTCTTCATCCTATGAAACGTATTCTCAGTGAATTTGGTGATTGGGTTTTTTTCCCCCTGTTCAGCGAAATTAGTTGTTGAATGTTTATGTCCCATCCTACATCCTGCTATTACCAGGTTCTGACCACTAGATGCTGTTTCTGCTATTAGATTATTTTATTTTAAGTCTCTCCCCCACCAAATGTTAAAGTGATATTTTTCATCCAAATTACAAAATTACATTGGTTTCCTTACCCTGTAAGCAATCTATCGATAAAAAAAAATCAAGACAGCTGTGATTGAACGAGGCGTTTCGGTACAAATTTTTAAAATGCTGACAGATCATTTGTTCGTTCAACATGGTGGGATCTTTTTGTGTCGGTAAAATTAATTATGCGAGAAATAGCAGTGGAAAAGCCTTTATGCGCATATATTGATATAATATCCATCATATCAATGTCAATTTGGAGTCACATGATATTGTGTGAGGTCCTCCCTCTGCGAATCGGGAAACCATACAGTTTATTAGGCTACAGAGAAAATACAGTGCCTTGCAAAAGTATTCATCCCTCTTGGCATTTTTCCCCAAAAATTTGCATTACAACCTGTAATTTTAAATGTATTTTTATTTGGATTTCATGTAATGGACATACACAAAATAGTCCAAATTGGTGAAGTGACATTTTTTTAATTATACAAAAAAAAACAGAAAATGGTTGCGTACATATGTATTCACCCCCTTTGCTATGAAGCCCCTAAATAAGATCTGGTGCAACCAATTACCTTCAGAAGTCACATAATTTATTAGATTGCACACAGGTGGACTTTATTTAATTTCACATGATCTCAGTATATATATGCACCTGTTCTGAAAGGCCCCAGAGTCTGCAACACCACTAAGCAAGGGGCACCACCAAGCAAGCGGCACCATGAAGACCAAGAAGCTCTCCAAACAGGTCAGGGACAAAGTTGTGGAGAAGTACAGATCAGGTTTGGGTTATAAAAAAATATCTGAAACTTTGAACATCCCACAGAGCACCATTTAAATCCATTATTAAAAAATGGAAAGAATATGGCACCACAACAAACCTGCCAAGAGAGGGCCGCCCACCGAAACTCAGCCCAGGCAAGGAGGGCATTAATCAGAGCGGCAACAAAGAGACCAAAGATACCCCTGAAGGAGCTGCAAAGCTCCACAGCGGCGATTGGAGTAGCTGTTCATTGGACCACTTTAAGCTGTGCACTCCACAGAGCTGGGCTTTACGGAAGAGTGTCCAGAAAAAAGCCATTGCTTAAAGAAAAAAATAAGCAAACACGCTTGGTGTTCGCCAAACGTCATGTGGGAGACACCCCAAACATATGGAAGAAGGTACTCTGGTCAGATGAGACTAAAATTGAGCTTTCTGGCCATCAAGGAAAACGCTATGTCTGGAGCAAACCCAACACCTTTCATCACCCCAAGAACACTATCCCCACAGCATGGTGGTGGCAGCATCATGCTGTGGGGATGTTTTTCATCGGCAGGGACTGGGAATCTGGTCAGAATTGAAGGACTGATGGATGGCGTTAAATACAGAGAAATTCTAGAGGGAAACCTGTTTCAGTCTTCCAGAGATTTGAGACAATCCAATTGAGAATATGTGGTATGACTTAAAGATTGCTGTACACCAGGAGAACCTATCCAACTTGAAGGAGCTGGAGTAGTTTTGCCTTGAAGAATGGGCAAAAATCCCAGTGGCTAGATGTGCCAAGCTTATAGAGACATACCCCAAGAGACTTGCAGCTGTAATTGCCGCAAAAGGTGGCTCTACAAAGTATTGACTTTGGCCGGGTGAATAAATATGCACACTCAAAGTTTTCTGTTATTTTGACTTATTTATAAAAAATATTTAGCATCTTTAAAGTGGTAGGCATTGTTGTGTAAATCAAATGAAACAAACCCCCCAAAAATCTATTTTAATTCCAGGTTGTAAGGCAACAAAATAGGAAAAATGCCATGGGGGGTGAATACTTTCGTAAGGCCACTGTAACTTATGATGAACTTTACAGGGTGGTGAAAGTCCACAGTGATCTTGATGCTCCTTTCCAATAAATATCTAGGGTATTATTCTAGTGACATGATTGATGCTTGACTGCATTTTGACAAGTAAAAATGTTTTGGCTCTTATCCATAATAATCTCATCATGTAGACTAGCCTACCCAAACTGTATCTGCGAGCTGTTTCTTAGACCACTCGTGGCAAGACCAGTAAGCACATTTGCTATTTAATGGTAGATAGAGTTGAAAATGCGATGGAAACACATTGAACTTTAGATTTTTATCCTGTACATAAAAACTTAAGCAAAAAAAAAGTGCATTTTGTTTGCACTACGTCATCACGGTGATTTTTATCCACAAGTCCATTTGGTGGAAACACACCACTGGTGGGAAAATGTGCATATTTTCTTCGTGTTTTTATTTATTTATTAAAAAATATATATATTTTCATTAAAATATGTTGCAAATTGGATGGATACCTAACTAGTGAATGTTTTGGGATCCAACTCGGATGTTATATGCTGTATGAATACAATGTTACATATGGTGCAATCAATTAGCTTAATTTCTCAGTTCAAATTACATTTCAACAAAATAATGTTGCAGGAATGCTCATCTGTTTTTAACTACAGAAACGATTTCAGAACAATCTGAGATGGTGGATGTCATGGCTTGCTGAAATGACATGGAACAACCCTGATGTGATATGACTAATCTGACAGTTACAGGCTTTCCTGTGAGAAAATGTAACACAACATCCATTGATGTTCAGGTTTTTCTCCCCTGTTGTGTCATTATACACTACAAGGGTGTACACTATAGTGTTTGCAGGTTAAACGAATGACTTGGTTGCTCTGAGGAGCGCCAGACTGACGGCTAAGATTTCACAGCGAGGGCTACAGTTTCTTCTGTTGTTTTCAAAGGGAATAATGCAAAGTCATGCTGCCTATTGTAGAAGGCCTTGTTTTGTTTATTCCTCAGGAAACCACTGAAGATTTTAGTTGTGAAAGCAGCATCTAACTCTTTGCATCACTGATGACATTGCTGTTTGAAAACAGGCTGAAGAGAAATCTCTGTCATCAGACATTCTCTTTCACTGCTTCCCATATCAACCGAGACTTGGACGTGCCTGTAGTCTCCACACAGACGCAGGCTAGTGGCCACAGGGACACAGCCACTCCCTCAGTGGCTTCCTTCAGGGAAGTGTGTGTGTGTGTGTGTGTGTGTGTGTGTGTGTGTGTGTGTGTGTGTGTGTGTGTGTGTGTGTGTGTGTGTGTGTGTGTGTGTGTGTGTGTGTGTGTGTGTGTGTGTGTGTGTTGCTGTGCATCTCCAGGGCTGTGCTTCAGTGCCCTCAGATGGGGCTCAGCAGTTCAGGCAGCCAGCAGAGCCTTCCATTGTTTGTCCCCTGAAGGAAGCCACTGAGGTAGTGGCAGTTGCTGCTTGCCTGTGTCTGTCTGGAGATTACAGGGCCTGGAACTCCTACTGCAGGCTGAGAGGGCGCATCTGTATGCCTGTTTGTCTGAGTTGAAGGGTGGGGGAGTGGATGGTAGAAGAGGAACAGACCCACGCCCTCTCTCTGTCTCGCTCGCTCTCTCTCGGTCTCGCACATCGTTACAACAGTATTGTAAGATGTGCAAATGGTTAAAATAAATAAACATAAATATGGGTTGTATTTACAATGGTGTTTGTTCTTCACTGGTTGCACTTTTCTTGTGGAAACAGGTCAAAATCTTGCTGCTGTGATGTTACACTGGTATTTCACCCAGTAGATATGGGAGTTTCTCTCTCGCTCTCTCTGTCTTTCTCTCTCTTTCTCGCTCTCTCTGTCTCGCTCGCTCTGTCTCGCTCTCTCTGTCTCGCTCTCTCTGTCTCGCTCTCTCTGTCTCGCTCTCTCTGTCTCGCTCTCTCTGTCTCTTTCGTGCTCTCTCTCTCGCTCTCTCTCTCTCTTGCTCTCTCGCTCTCTCTCTCTCTTGCTCTCTGTCTCGCTCGCTCTCTCTCTCTTGCTCTCTGTCTCTCTCTCGCTCTGTCTCGCTCTGTCTCGCTCTCTCTCTCTCTCGCTCTGTCTCGCTCTCTCTCTTGCTCTCTGTCTCTCTCTCGCTCTGTCTCGCTCTCTCTCTCTCTCGCTCTCTGTCTCTCTCTCGCTCGGTCTCGCTCTCTCTCTCTCTTGCTCTCTGTCTCTCTCGCTCTCTCTCTCTCTCTTGCTCTCTGTCTCTCTCGCTCTGTATCGCTCTCTCTCGCTCTGTCTCGCCCTCTCTCTCTCTCTCTTGCTCTCTGTCTCTCTCACTCGCTCTCTCTGTATCTCTGTATCTCCAGTGAGTCTGTGGGGGAAGGCTGGCAGCCAGTATTGTCTGCTTGTCTGCTGAGTCTCTGGCTGCCCAGGGCTTGGCAGTGCACATAGGGCTGCTCTGTGACTCTGCTCTAGCTTTCGCTCTCCCTCTCTCTCTCTCGCTCTCTCTGTCTTTCTCTCTCTTTCTCGCTCTCTCTGTCTCGCTCGCTCTGTCTTTCTCTCTCTTTCTCGCTCTCTCTGTCTCGCTCGCTCTGTCTCGCTCTCTCTGTCTCGCTCTCTCTGTCTCGCTCTCTCTGTCTCTTTCGTGCTCTCTCTCTCTCTTGCTCTCTGTCTCTCTCTCGCTCTCTCGCTCTCTCTCTCTCTTGCTCTCTGTCTCTCTCGCTCGCTCTCTCTCTCTTGCTCTCTGTCTCTCTCTCGCTCTGTCTCGCTCTGTCTCGCTCTCTCTCTCTCTCTCGCTCTCTCTCTCGCTCTGTCTCGCTCTCTCTCTTGCTCTCTGTCTCTCTCTCGCTCTGTCTCGCTCTCTCTCTCTCTCGCTCTCTGTCTCTCTCTCGCTCTGTCTCTCTCTCGCTCTGTCTCGCTCTCTCTCTCTCTTGCTCTCTGTCTCTCTCGCTCTCTCTCTCTCTCTTGCTCTCTGTCTCTCTCGCTCTGTCTCGCTCTCTCTCTCTCTCGCTCTCTGTCTCTCTCTCGCTCTGTCTCGCTCTCTCTCTCTCTCTCTTGCTCTCTGTCTCTCTCGCTCTCTCTCTCTCTCTTGCTCTCTGTCTCTCTCGCTCTGTCTCGCTCTGTCTCGCTCTGTCTCGCTCTCTCTCTCTCTCGCTCTCTGTCTCTCTGTCTCGCTCTCTCTCTCTCTTGCTCTCTGTCTCTCTCGCTCTCTCTCTCTCTCTTGCTCTCTGTCTCTCTCGCTCTGTCTCGCTCTCGCTCTGTCTCGCCCTCTCTCTCTCTCTTGCTCTCTGTCTCTCTCACTCGCTCTCTCTGTATCTCTGTATCTCCAGTGAGTCTGTGGGGGAAGGCTGGCAGCCAGTATTGTCTGCTTGTCTGCAGAGTCTCTGGCTGCCCAGGGCTTGGCAGTGCACATAGGGCTGCTCTGTGACTCTGCTCTAGCTTTCGCTCTCCCTCTCTCTATGGGCTCCCTGTCTGTCTATCTGCTCCCTTCTTCACATGTGTTATCCTTAGAGTTACCAGTGTTCAGCCTATATTCATTTAGCAGCGGAGGGCTGCTTAAAAATTCAGGATGGTAAAACGTTTTCTGTGTAAACAAATGACTAAAACCAGATATAATGTATGCAGAAAGGATAATGTATCTATGTAATTATAGTCTTTGAGAACTAACAATCACCAAATAAAAATAAAAATAACCAAAATAAAGGGACACAAGATATACAAGATACTTTGATGAAGAGAATCTTAAATTCCCAAAATGTCATGGCATGGGCCCCCATTAATTTTGTTATGTTTGAGTCACTCAGATAGCATAAGAATAAAATAAAATAACATTTTATTGGTCGCGTACACATACTGTATTTAGCAGATGTTATTGCGGGTGTAGCGAAATGCTTATGTTCCTAGCTCCAACAGTGTAGTAATATCTAACAATACACACATCTAAAAGTAAAATAATGGAATTAAGAAATATAGAAATATTAGGACGAGATGTGTGTGTGTGTGTGCGTGTGTGTATGTGTATGGGATGTATAGACATTATGGACAGTATGTGGATATAATATGTAGTATATCTGAATAATATGTAGGATAGAATAGTATCTGTGCAGCAATAGTTAAAGAGGATGGCCTTGAATAGAATACCGTATATACATATGAAATGTGTAAAACAGTATGTAAACATTATTAAAGTGACCAGTGTTCCATTATTAAAGTGACCAGTAATTCTATGTACATAGGGCAGCAGCCTCTAAGGTGCAGGGTTGAGTAACCTGGTGGTACCCCAGCTGGTGACAGTGACTAAGTTCAGGGCAGGGTACTGAGTGGAGGTCGGCAGTCTGATGGCCTTGAAGATTGAAGCTGTTTTCAGTCTCTCTGTCCCAGCTTTGATATACCTGTTCTGACCTCGCGTTCTGGAAGATAGCGGGGTGAACAGGCTGTGGCTCGGGTGGCTGAGGTCCTTGATGATTTCCTTGGCCTTCCTGTGACACCAGGTGCTGTAGATGTTCTGGAGGTCAGGCACTGTGCACCCAGTGATGTGTTTATTTTCCTGGCAGCACTCCGCCATGGCCCTCACCTCCTCCCTGTAGGCTCATCGTTGTTGGTAATCAGGCCTTTCACTGAACATTAGTGAGTAGTATGCTCTGTAGTGGTGGATGGTGTGCACGCCTCCTGAGTCAGACTAAAAGTCCACTCTGAATACTACTTCTCTGCCGGCGGCATCTTGGAGCAGCCTCTGGGACAAGTTAAATCACCTTGGAGGGTAGTAACAAAGGATCCAATTCAGGAAGTCATATTTCTAATCAAAATGCTAGTTAGTTACCACCGCTCTGATTTCCAAAAGTTATTTCCGGCTGTATGTAATAACGCAAAAAAACGTTCGGGGCTAAAAATTACCAGAAATTACCAAAAATATATATATTACAAAAGTGGCTTAGTAGCTACAAACAGAGCGGCCATGTCTATCAGCGCCATCTTTAATTCTACACTGCATAAGCCAAGGCAAAATGTGTATAATCGCAGGAAATTAGCTTTAAAACATTGCCATTATTGGGCACAGGGGAGGGTGATGCGTTTTCTCCCAGGTTTACATTTGCCCTTTTGCTGGTTTGACTATATATTTTCTTCCATCCTAGCTAAATTTCCTCATCTCCTAGCATGCGCCTCCACTATATCAAGGTGTTTTGGTACTTGCCTTATGCATTACGCTTTAACGTGCGCTAACTATACCACAGGTCAATATGGTCTACAGTCTGGCTTAGTGATGCACCGATATGACATTTTTAGCCGATACCGATATCCGATATTTTCCTTGCCAAAAATAAACCAATACCAATAACCGATATAACATTTTTGGGGGGGCCTTTTAAGCATTCTAGTACAGTTAAATAGTTAACACACATGGACGCAGCGGTCTAAGGCACTGCATCTCAGTGCAAGAGGCGTCGCTACAGTCCCTGGTTCGAATCCAGGCTGTATCACATCCGACTGTGATTGGGAGTCCCATAGGGCGGCGCCCAATTGGCCCAGCGTCGTCCAGGCCATCATTGTAAATAGGAATTTGTTCTTAACTGACTTGCCTAGTTAAATAAAGGTTACACACACACCACACTGACCAAAAAGTTATTTTGTTAGCATTTACATACATTTACATATCCCCATTACCAGTAAAACATAATGAAAAAACTATTTCTTTCACTTACTTGCTGTGCTGTTTCATTGTTCATTTGTTCAGTCGTTTCATTCTCAATCAGGATTTCTATGAAACCAGTTTGGGTTTTTGCGTGTCATAAAAGATACATCTCAAATAACACTATTTGACCAATCAGGACCTGAATATGACTGCATGTCACATAATAATTGAACACGTTCATACATTTTTTATGTAGTTCTTACACATAGATTACCCTATCACTCGTATTTCATATGTCACAACGATTCGTATCGTATGCTTTGTATGCTTTGATGCTGGTAAAGTTATCTCGTGCACCTATAGTGCTGGTCATAAAAAAAGCTAGCTAGCTCATGGATGCAAACAATGTTCTTCCACAAAAACATAGCAAAATGACAATCTGTTTCAGTAGCTATAATTAGCTAGCTAAGTATATAGCTAGGTGTCCTCATCTAAAATAACCCTAATTTATGAGACAGTTCTTATTTGATTAATGGTGGTCATACCCATCTATGTGAAGCTTGCCAAAATAAGGATT
The DNA here is from genome assembly GCF_002021735.2 of Oncorhynchus kisutch. Classification (NCBI taxonomy): domain Eukaryota; kingdom Metazoa; phylum Chordata; class Actinopteri; order Salmoniformes; family Salmonidae; genus Oncorhynchus; species Oncorhynchus kisutch. The sequence goes on from NC_034186.2 coordinate 30,686,182, forward strand.
AGCCACAATAGTGGACTTTGCGGTTAGCTTTCAAAATAACAGTTTGGCATATTTCTACTATTTGTATTCATTTGCATCACTGTCAATGACATATTTTATTTGAAAGGAAAACCGCAAATTCCACTATTGTGCCTAGTCCTTATTGTGGCTAGCTTCATAACCCGGTCCGGTAGAGTCTCACTAGCCAGATGAAACTAGCTGGCTGCTTATAACGTTAGCTTTGGGAAACAGGGTATAGTAGCTTGCTAGCTATTTATTTTCATGAACTGAAGTTCAATTTCAATTGGCAACCTAGCTAAAACTTACTCAAAAGGATTCCTAAATCATTGCTAAGAATAATGAAAATGACTGCAGATTCTACTGGTCATTGTTTTCAGGCTGGTTGTATTGGTGCTAGCTAGGTACCAAGCTAAAGCTAGCTACCCCAGAAGTTGCGGTTGAACAAATTATGCTTTATTACCAACGCGGTATTCTAAAAACACATTGTTCGTGGCCGGTGTTTGCTTGTTTGCCGACTTTTTTGTACAGCTTTGACAGTCCTAGTGTATCTTTTTTGACACGCAAAGACCCAAACAGCAAACTTAACATGTGTAAATATTTGTATGAACATAAGATTCAACAACTGGGACATAAAATGAACAAGTTCCACAGACATGTGACTAACAGAAATTGAATAATTTGTCCCTGAACAAAGGGGGGGTCAAAATCAAAAGTAACAGTCAGTATCTGGTGTGGTAACCAGCTGCATTAAGTACTGCAGTGCATCTCCTCCTCATGGAATGCACCAGATTTGCCAGTTATTGCTGTGAGATGTTACCCCACTCTTCCACCAAGGCACCTGCTAGTTCCCGGATATTTCTGGGGAGAATGGCCCGAGCCCTCACCCTCCGATCCAACAGGTCCCAGACGTGCTCAATGGGATTGAGATCCCTTTACAATGAAGATCTGTGAAGTTATTTGACTAATTCTTTTTGAAAGACAGGGCCTTGATAAAGGGACGTTTCTTTTTTCGCAGTTTATGTACAGTGGGGCAAAAAAGTATTTAGTCAGCCACCAATTGTGCATGTTCTCCCACTTAAAAAGATGACAGAGGCCTGTAATTTTCATCATAGGTACACTTCAACTATGACAGACAAAATGAGGGAAAAAAATCCAGAAAATCACATTGTAGGATTTTTTATGAATTTATTTGTAAATTATGGTGGAAAATAAGTATTTGGTCACCTACAAACAAGCAAGATTTCTGGCTCTCGCGGACCTGTAACTTCTTCAAGAGGCTCCTCTGTCCTCCACTCGTTACCTGTATTAATGGCACCTGTTTGAACTTGTTATCAGTATAAAAGACACCTGTCCACAACCTCAAACAGTCACACTCCAAACTCCACTATGGCCAAGACCAAAGAGCTGTCAAAGGACACCAGAAACAAAATTGTAGACCTGCACAAGGCTGGGAAGACTGAATCTGCAATAGGTAAGCAAGCAGCTTGGTTTAAAGAAATCAACTGTGGGAGCAATTATTAGGAAATGGAAGACATACAAGACCACTGATAATCTCCCTCGATCTGGGGCTCCACGCAAGATCTCACACCGTGGGGTCAAAATGATCACAAGAACGGTGAGCAAAAATCCGAGAACGACACGGGGGAACCTAGTGAATGACCTGCAGAGAGCTGGGACCAAAGTAACAAAGCCTACCATATCAGTAACACACTACGCCGCCAGGGACTCGAATCCTGCAGTGCCAGACGTATCCCCCTGCTTAAGCCAGTACATGTCCAGGCCCGTCTGAAGTTTGCTAGAGAGCATTTGGATGATCCAGAAGAAGATTGGGAGAACGTCATATGGTCAGATGAAACCAAAATATAACTTTTTGGTAAAAACTCAACTCGTCGTGTTTGGAGGACAAAGAATGCTGAGTTGCATCCAAAGAACACCATACCTACTGTGAAGCATGGGGGTGGAAACATCATGCTTTGGGGCTGTTTTTCTGCAAAGGGACCAGGACGACTGATCCGTGTAAAGGAAAGAATGAATGGGGCCATGTATCGTGAGATTTTGAGTGAAAACCCCCTTTCCTTCCATCAGCAAGGGCATTGAAGATGAAACGTGGCTGGGTCTTTCAGCATGACAATGATCCCAAACACACCGCCCGGGCAACGAAGTAATGGCTTCGTAAGAAGCATTTCAAGGTCCTGGAGTGGCCTAGCCAGTCTCCAGATCTCAACCCCATAGAAAATCTTTGGAGGGAGTTGAAAGTCTGTGTTGCTCAGCAACAGTCCCAAAACATCACTGCTCTAGAGGAGATCTGCATGGAGGAATGTGCCTAAATACCAGCAACAGTGTGTGAAAACCTACAGAAAAACGTTTGACCTCTGTCATTGCCAACAAAGGGTATATAACAAAGTATTGAGATAAACTTTTGTTATTGACCAAATACTTATTTTCCACCATAATTTGCAAATAAATTCATAAAAAATCCTACAATGTGATTTTCTGGATTTTTTTTCTCATTTTGTCTGTCATAGTTGAAGTGTACCTATGATGAAAATTACAGGCCTCTCTCATCTTTTTAAGTGGGAGAACTTGCACAATTTGTGGCTGACTAAATACTTTTTTGCCCCACTGTATGTCGTGAAGCCAATAGCAGTGACGCTACTGCTGTGTAACTCCGGTAGGGCAACTTCTGAAAAATAGAGCACTTGGTAGTGTGTACCGGTACTCAACCAGTCGGCAAAAGCCAACATCACCCATGACAGAGAACGGTTGATTGTCAAGGGCAATGAATTCCATTATCTTGGCTTTAATGGTTTTCGCCTTTGAGTTGTGTCGCTGAAATGTTCTTACTCTTTCAAATGACTGCTGGACTTGTTGACTGCTCTATCCACACAGCAGACATTGTGGGCTAGGTTAGGAATGCTGTGTTGCACGTGTAGCGCAAATTTTCATGTGGCGTTATTATGTCATGTTCCTACGTTTTATAGCTATGCACGGCAGCTTTGACAACGTTTTTTAACATCGGCGTTAAACTAGACATCGGGCCAATACTGATGTTGGCAGTTTTAGCTAATATCAGCCGATTCCGATATGTTCACTGATATATCGTGCATTTCTTGTCTGTCTATCCTGCACCCTATACACCATTCATAGTGACAATAGTGGTAAGTAGGTCCAGATCTGCAATATGCTAACTAGCAATCATACCACACACAAAATCATTCAAAGCTGCACCAATTTTCAATATAGGTGGAGAGAGGCCATGGTGTGTCATTGCGCATAAAAGAACAGTGAAGACATGAGACGCTCAGCTCAACGCTCCCCTATTCATCTAGTTTAGGGACACTACAATTACCCTCCCTAGACTAGTCTACAATACCACATTGCAATGAGTAATTGCATTATTGTTTTTAAGTGAGTACAAAATTCTACTCTAGGCTGTAAACTGCTGTGAAAATATCATTTTGAATAATGGCGCAAAATATTTCATTCCAATTGATCAGTTGTGGGTCTATTCTCGACAGTTTATAAGGTACAGAAAGACACATTAGCATGCCAGTCTCGCTGTATTTTTAGTTCTGATACTGAGATGCGGTGTTTGTTGCGGATCATCATTCTCCCAAGTCATCCTATAATAATGTTGCCACATGTGCTCCCAGCAGGCCCAGTTATTCAGGAAAGCTTAATGTCCTCTCTGCCTCCTCCGATTCAGGCCTCTATTCCTTGCCCACCTAAGAACTCATAACTCTTCAATAGCATGTAGCCTAAATATTTGTCTCAACTTTTAAAATGTATTATCTTTTGTGTGGCATAAACACAACCAGGTCCAGTGTTTTAATCTGATTAGGCTACTTCAACCGTCTCCTGTAGGCTACCTGCACACAGGGCCGGCCCGCCCATTAGGCAGAATTAGACGCTGCCTATGGCGCCAGATTGACAATGGCAACATTTTCTGAGCTAAACTGGCCAAGACGCACCTCCAACAACACATAAAGCCTCACATAATTCTGCCCAAAAACAATGTCAATTTCTTTCAACCAGTGGCATATGGGCTTTTTAGGTGAGTACTGATGCCGCCCTGTGATAAGCAGTTCCCACTTTGTCAACGGCAGGGAACCAAAACCCAAATATCTTGTTTGTTCCCTGCGCGCCTCTCCAGGGTGCTGTTGGAGAGCCGCATCATCTTTGCAGCGCTCCACCAACGTTCCGTCAAAAAAATGATCTATAAAATCATGTAGCAGATATAGCATAATTTTAGAAAGAGTATGTGGACTTTTCTTTAGCCTACAGACTGAAGTTAAAATGTATGACAATGTAAATGAGACGGAAACTTTTTACATCATGCAGGCTTCTCCAATTTAACTAGCTAAACCGAAATGGCGGACAATCGAATGAAAATTCACTGGCATGTTAACAAACAACATATCCTTAGAACAGGTCAAAGTAAAATGGACAGTATGGAATGGACAATCAGGCTACTCACAGCTGCTGCCCGGGAGTTTCATTGGGTTAAATTGTCACGATTGGTGGTTTTCAAGTTTGTATCCGTAAATGTTTTTATGAGTTGATCATAATGAAATGAAATAAAATACTTCTGCATTTCCCGCTGTGTGAGCACATTGCAAATAGGCTCAGGATAACTCCTTCTTATAAAGTTGGGTAGCTGATATTCAGAGCTTAAATAGCCAAATTGATTAGTCACAGGAATCAGGACTAATAAAGCCAATGCAACTGCCTGTTTTACAAATAGTGGGCCTACCACATAAATGGGCATTTCTACAATTCTATTTCAGGCGACAATGTAGGCTTTGGACATATTTTTTGGGTGCCGTGTGAACCGGCCTTGATTTCCATGTCCACAGATGTTGGTTTTTGTTCGTGACCAAATCTAAACCAATCAGACGTTCAGATTTGGTCCGGTTTGGACCAGCCTTGATTTTGCCCAAACATAGACGTCTATAAATGAAGTCTTTTCAACTTTCACTTAATTATCCTGATTTCAACATCCGGAAAAGACACATTTTCACCTTTCATTCAGAATTTAAATTGAAACTAACTTCAATGTAATTTTGCTTACTGGGACTATTGTAGTTTTTCGGGGGTGGCAATTTTTTGGTCTCGTCGTCTAGGGTGGCAGAACGGCCCGAATGGCAAACCATGATGTGGAATTAGACATTTAACTCACAATTTACTGTAGGGGGGGGGGGGGGGGGGGGGGTGTCTGTTAGGTAATTGAAGGGTGTCTGTTCTAGGGTGACTTTTTGAGTTAAATGGGAGAGCAGGGAGAAGGACAGTCATGTTCCTGTCCTCCTCGTCATCCTGTGGGTTTCCTGCCAAAAGGAGAGGCCGAGCTGAGCCGTCACATCCCAGCTAATGCCCCCGGGACAAAGAGACTGCTGACTACTGCACTACGTCCCCTGGCCCCACCGCCACACCCCCAGCTAATCACACAGCCTCCCACCAGACCTCATCTGGAAAAGTTATTCTGACACTTTTATTCTCAGTCTGTCTGTTTTTAACACACAAGTGGACAGGGAGAATATAATTCAGGGCTGAAAATTATGTCCTGGCCATTTTGTTAGTTAAATGCTGAGTCACAGCTTTTCAAAAAACACTGAGTGACTGTATAAGGGAATGAGGGACTGTGACTGAAATCCCACAGGAACTTATCACTCATGCTTCACTTTTGCTTTACACAATACTGTGCCCAGTGCAAAAAGCCTAACGGATATGAATTGTTTGGCCTTTACGCCTATTAAAACTAAGTTTCAAGTTGAACCGTTTGCATGCTTGAGAGATGTTATGTTTCTGACATTAGTAAATGTGTGTACAATTTTTATTAATTTTTTTACACCCGGAGACCCTGTCTTTCATTATACTGAGTGTGTGATCCATGTTGAGGTGAGATTGGATGACCACTTTGAGTGAGGTTTCCATGGGAGAATATTAATTGCAATTTTCTTGATTCTTTGCATCCTCTCTCCTCACCTCTTTCTCAAAAACCATTGGATGAGAAGGTCAGAGGTCCCTTCTCTATGACCTCATCCAATAGGTTTTGGGTGGTGAGGAGCGAGGACATGAGGAATCAAGGAAAAGTTTTTGAGCTTCTCCCCATGAGACAGCATTCGTGCCTGGAGCGCATTGGTCTGATGTGATGTCATCTCAGTCTGACGGGCTCTGACAATAAGAGGTAAGAGGACTCTAGTACCCAAAAGGCTGTTTTAGCATGGGCAGCACCATTGATGACTTTCACCATTTTGAAGTAGTCAACTGGGTGGGACCTCCTATGGGATATTAAGGAAGGATCACATAATTCCATTCAGGTCATCAGGAGAGATCAGCCAATGGATTATACTCTTGAGCAAACATCTTAGCTTTATATCTGTTCAAACAACACACTCCAGGTGGCAGTATGCACCCTTTCAGTTTATCAACTTAAAACAACTACACAACTATCAACTACACAGATTAGTCTTCATTTTTTTCCCGTAATTGAATTTTAAAATATTGCAATATGCCTAGCTGGGCCTTTCTACTTTTTACTGACAGTTGCAACTCAACAATCATCTATTTGATATTTGCTGCGCAAGCTACCAAAATTGCAGGCCCTTCCGACTATAGACACTGCAATTTTTAAAGAAGCTAAAGATCCTCTGTGGCCAAATCATGCTTTCTTGGTAATCTGTTTTGAATGATTTTATTTATTTCTGTATAGAAAGGACTAGGCTTATTAGGTTATACAATTTTGTCAATTTAATTAAATTTACTTTAGGGGAAGCTTCAAAATGGAGATGGCCTCAATGGAGCTGCCCATGCTCTTACAGACGCCATAATGGTACAGATACAATGTTGCATCCTCCAACTCTCTATGGCTCTGACTTTTATATATATGCAGCATCTCGGCACTGAGGTCACCTGGTGAAAGGGCGGTCTACCCCGGGTTTGGCCGGGGTAAGCCATCATTGTAAATAAGAATTTGTTCTTAACTGACGTGCCTAGTTAAATAAAGGTTAAATAAATAAAGAGGACTTAAGCATTTTCCAAAAGGGTTGCATTTTGAGGAATTAACCTGTTTTGTTGTTTTAAGTCCAGCTTTCACCCTGCACTCATTTCTTGCTTATTTTCTGTCATCCAGTTCTTGCTTTAATCCCTCAGAGTTGAGACTCCCTCCCATCTTTTAGGTTACATACACAGTACTATGCATACCCTCACTACATAATTGCCTCACTACCATTGAGGCTCTGTTGGTTTTGAGAGTGAAGTTAATCTGTGACCTGGTTGTAGCTTCCTGTAAATTGGCCGAGCTTAACATCTGACTGAACTGGGCTCTGAGACCGTGAACTGGTCTGAACTCCGGTCTCACAGCCAGACTCTTGACAGAAATAACCCCAGAGAGGACAGAACGACAGATTGGGAAGTCCATGTGCTCTGTTCATGCAGACACACCACAGACAGATCACTTTCTGTCAGACCACATATCACATGATGTACATCATAGCCAATCCCATTGAGAAGATTCACAGATCATACACTAAGTAGGCCTAGACTATAGCTTAGACGGGTTGTTGTGAACTTCTGATAAATGGACACCATCGAAACCCTGAATCAAGGAGATTAGTACTTTCCTTAAATGCCCCACTTATGTTCAATTAGCGAAACAAACTATGCTGAACAAAAATCTAAACTCAACGTGCAACAATTTCAACGATTTTACTGAGTTACAGTTCATAGAGGGAATCAGTCAATTGAAATAAATGAATTAGGCCCTAATCTATAGATTTCACTTGACTGGGCAGGGGAGCCACCATGGGTGGGTATGAGAGGGGATAGTCCCACTCCCACCCACTTGGGAGACTGGCCCACCAACTGGGGAGCAAGGCCCAGCTAATCAGAATGAGTTTTTCCACACAAAAGGCTTTATTACAGACAGAAATACTCCTCAGTTTCATCAGCTGAATCCCGCAGGTGAAGAAGCCGGATGTGGAGGTTCTGGGCTGGCATAGTTGTACGTGGTCTGCGGTTGTGTGGCCGGTTGGACTTAATGCCAAATTCTCTAAAACAACGTTGGAGGTGGCTTATGATAGAGAAATTCATGTTAAATTCTCTGGCAACAGCTCTGGTCGACATTCCTACAGTTAGCATGCCTATTGTACGCTCCCTCAAAACTTAAGACATCTGTGGCATTGTGTTATGTGACAAAACTGCACATTTTAGAGTGGCCTTTTATTGTCCTAACCACATGCCGTTTAATCAGCTTCTTGATATAACACATTTGTGCACAAGCTTTGATAGAAATATGCTTTTTGTTCATATGGAACGTTTATTTTATTTCAGATCATGAAATCATGAGGCCAACACTGCATTTATATTTTTGTTCAGGAAACCAATTGAATGGTATTTGGTATAATCTCTTCCAATGCGATTGTGAATAGGATTATTTTTTGTTTATTAGGCCTAAACTATGTGTCACGATCGTCGTATGGAGTAGACCAAAGCGCAGCTTGGTTAGAATACATTCTGCTTTATTAATGAAGAACTCTAAAACAACAAAACGAATAAGACGACCGTGACCGCTATATAAACAATGTGCTAACGTGCAACATAACATAGACAATAGTCCACGAAATACCCAAAGAAGATGGCTGCCTAAATATGGTTCCCAATCAGAGACAACATTTTTGGCGCTGACTCTCGGGCTTCCAACCGCGCTGCCGTGCTGCCTCCTCATACCAGCACCTCTCTTTGGAGCGACGATATTCCCCTGGCTGTGACACTGCTGCTTATCCGTGGAGATATTGTCACGTTGAAGAACATTTAACATTCTTCCATCAGGTTTATTGTCCCTGGCCTGACTGCAGAGATTCATTTACATCATTTATGGGTTAAAATACTTGCTATAGTAATCCGCAAATGCATGAAATTGAGGTCTTTGCCATGCACGCCATGCCACACAGTGTGTGCAAATAAAAAGATCAGTCAGGATTTCTAATGGCTAAGCAGAAAAGGCGATTTCATAATCAGTGTAAGTACTATGTTTGTAACATTAGAAGCTACGTATGATGGGACCTGAACAAGTTATGGTTGATTAGGAAAACGTAGACAAAGCTTCTGGCAGGATTTGGATATCTATAATGCCTTTAGAGCGTATTTACACCCCTTGACTTTTTCCTCATTTTGGTATGTTACAGAAGGGATTTTGTCCATTTTTTGTCAACAAACTACACAAAATACTCTGTCAAAGTAGAAGAAAAATGCTAACTCTCTTTTAATTAATGGAAAATTAAACACAAATATCTTGATTTAGATAATTATTAAACCCCCTGAGTCAATGGGGCGGCAGGTAGCCTCGTGGTTGGAGCGTTGGGCCAGTAACAGAAAGGTTGCTGGATCGAATCCCCGCGCTAACAAGGTAAAAATCTGTCCTTCTGCCCCTGAACAAGGCAGATAACCCAATGTTCCCTGGTAGGCCATCATTATAAATAAGAATTTGTTCTTAACTGACTTGTTATGGTTTTCTTCCGGTGAAGGAGAGGAGAACCAAAATACAGCGTGGTTATCTTTATACATCTTTAATAAAGACAAACAATACAAAAAACGTAACATTAAAAGCCGAAACAGCCCTATCTGGTGCAAACAGAGACAGGAACAATCACCCACAAAACACTCAAAGAATATGGCTGCCTAAATATGGTTCCCAATCAGAGACAACGATAAACACCTGCCTCTGATTGAGAACCACTCCAGGCAACCATAGACTTTTCTAGACAACTATACTACACCACAATCCCATAACCTACAAAAGAAACCTAGACAAAACACACCACATAAATAACCTATGTTATTGGCCTGACCAAAATAATAAAGAAAACACAAAATACTAAGACCAGGGCGTGACATGACTTGCCTAGTTAAATAAAACTTTTTTTATAAATGCATGTTAGAATCACCTTTGGCAGCGATTAAAGTGTTTTTCTGGGTAAGTCTCTAAGGGCTTTGCACACCAGGTGGATTGTACAATATTAGCCCCTTATTCTTATTTTTAAAAGTCAAGCTCTGTCAAGTTGGTTGTTGATCATTGCTAGACAACCATTTTCAAGTCTTGCCATAGATTTTAAGCCGATGTTTAAGTCTAAACTGTAACTAGGGCGCTAAGGAACATTCAATGTCATCTTGGTAAGCAACTTCAGTGTATATTTGTTCTTTTGTCTTAGCTAATTGTCCTGCTGAAAGGAGAATTTGTCTCCCAGTGTCTGTTGGAAAGCAGCAGTTTTCCTATAGGATTTTGCTCGTGTTTCTTTTTATCCTAAATTCCCTCGTCCTTGCCAATGACATGCATACCCATAACATGATACAGCCATGTCATGTGTTGCTGGATTTTCCACTAACATAACACTTTGTATTCAGGACAAGAAGTTCATTTCTTTGCAACATTTGTTTTAAATATTACTTTAGTGCCTTATTGCAAACAGGCATGTTTTGGAAAAATGTTATTCTGTACAGGGGTGTCCTTTTTTATAGTCTGTCATTTATGCTAGTATTGTGGAGTAACTACAATGTTGTTGATCCATCCTCATTTATCTCCTATCACAGCCATTAAACTACAACTGTTTTAAAGTCACCATTGGCCTCATGGTGAAATCCCTGAGCGGTGTCCTTCCTCTCCGGCAACTGAGTTAGGAAGGGTGGCTGTATCTTTGTAGTGACTGAGTGTATTGATACACCATCCAAAGTGTAATTAATAACTGCACCATGCTCAAAGGGATATCCAATGTCTGCTTTTAATTATTTATTTAGGTGCCCTTCTTTGCGAACCATTGGAAAACCTTCCTGGTCTTTGTGGTTGAATCTTTGTTTGAAATTCACTGCTCGACTGAGGGACCTTACAGATAATTCTGCAGTATTTGTGGGGTTCAGAGATGGTGTAGTCATCATAAAAATCATGTTAAACACTATTATAGTCCATACAACTCATTATGTGACTTAAGAACATTTTTACTCCTGAACTTATTTAGTCTTGCTATAACAAAAGGGTTGAATACTTATTGACTCAAGACATTTCAGCTTTTCATTTTTTATTAATTTGTAAACATAAAAATAAATCCGCTTTGACATTTGGAGTTTTTCCTAGCCACCGTGCTTCTACACCTGCATTGCTTGCTGTTTGGGGTTTTAGGCTGGGTTTCTGTACAGCACTTTGAGATATCAGCTGATGTACGAAGGGCTATATAAATACATTTGATTTGATTTGATAATGGGTTATTGTGTGTAGATCAGTGACACATCTCAATTGAATACATTTTAAATTCAGGCTGTAAGACAGCGAAATGTGGAAAGTCATAGCGTGTAAATACTTTCAGATGTCCCTGTAAATAGGGTGATGAACAATGTCCAAATGACGACCGAAGTCAGCGCCACAAGGAGAGGAGAGCACGATGAGACAAGGAAATCCCGTCCTGCCAAATCCTCCCCTAACCCAGACGATGCTGGGCCAATTGTGTGCTGCCCCATGGGTCTCCTGGTCATGGCTGGCTGTGACACAGCTTGGGATCGAACCCGAGTCTATAGTAGTGCCTCAGCACTGCGATGCAGTGCCTTAGACCGCTGCGCCACTCGGGAGGCCAGATATGGGACTATATTTGACCGCAGACGTGTATGTACGAGTGATTGACTCTGTTAGAAGTTGTAACCCTCACATGGGCTTCAGACATTGACTGCATGCTCTAAACTAAAGCCTTGTTCACACTGCAGGCCTTAATGCTCAAATCAGTTTTGTTTTTCAAATCTGTTTTGGAATACTGACTGTCCAAACAGCAAGCTACAAGTGGCCAAATCAGATTTGTGTGTGTTCCGACAGCAGTCATTTGCTGACATGGCTACAGTTAGTTGTCATAGTAACGACGGGTGTGTGCGCAGGGGTGTAAGCTGATTTGGTGGTGGTGCTCACTCAGAAGTTATGTAGCAAGCTAAGGTGACAACAATGCCTGCCATGGATGTTTCCCAGTTTCTTTGAATGTTCAAAATCATAGTGTAAGAACACTTTTAAATCCTCAAAGGATAACTTTCAAACGAGTCCTTTTTGGCTGTCCACAGCAGTCAACTAGATAGCTGTAGCTGTTTAGCTGTCTAGCAAATTCACTTATTTGCTTGTAAACAATTAAGAAGCTATTTAGCCACCACATGTTCCTATCAAACTGTCAACAGAGTAGCTAACAAGCAACAAGATAGGCCAAATAACAGTCTAAAAACCACTTGAGGGCAAATAAATTAGATTTGACTGTTCAGACACAAGTCGCATGGCCAGGAATCAGATTTGTGTATGACTTCAAACCACTTATGAAGGTGGTTTGAAATGTGGCTTGAAATATCTGATTCTATGTGCTTTTTGGCTGTTTAGACTGCAGGAAGAATAACAAACTGGAATCAGATGTGCAAAAATAATAGGATTTGAGTCACTTCAAACGGTCCAACGTGAACACGGCTTAATAGTTTACGCTGCCCTTGCCAATCACTCCTTTCTTTGGTAACAGATTTCAATAGGACACTTTGTCTTGCATTTTCTCAATTACAGTAATTTGAACTGAACCGCCCATGTTCCCCTTTTTAGAGTGAAAGTTCTCTGACTTGGGAAAGATTGCCACCTGCTGGCTCTATAATTTCAAACCACCTCTAATATTCTCGTTCTAGTTGCACTACAGTGATGCTCTTTACTCCAGTCAACACATAACTTGGTCGTTTGAATGTAAAACAGTGTAATGACTTGTACGTTATATTCACAATAAACAAGGGTTTTTCAACGTGAGTGTTTTCACTAATCCCCTCTGTGTTACCTAGGCCTATTCTCAGGCCTCTAAGTGCAAGTTCCTATGTGTCGTTGTGCCCATGCAGGAGCAGCCCTATGTGCCAGTGTACCACCCCACGCCCAGTCAGGCCCGCCTGGCCAGCCAGCTAACAGAGGAGGAGCAGGTCCGCATTGCCCAACGCATTGGCCTCATACACCACCTCCCCAAGGGAGTGTACGACGCTAGCAGGGACGGCTCCGAGAAGAAAATCAGAGAGTGAGTACAACCGGCAACAGCACTCAAACGCAACACATCTCCAAGCATTAAAACACTTATGTTGTAATTGTGTTGCATTAATGTGCCTCGTACTGAATGGAAATGAGAATCTGCATTACCTCTGTATGCACATGCACATCGGGTATTTCCATGTAAAAGACCCCATGAGGACCAACATGTGAAGCTTATGGGAGTCTATCTAATGAAAGCTAAGAGTTTATATTTTGGGGAAATTAAGCCATAGATACATTTTTCAACCATTTTCCATCTTAAATATTTGGCATAAGTAATTTCTGGATAAACATCTACCAGAAAAAGTCAAATAAGGAATTAGAAATACATCAAAACATAATGTTGATGTAAAGACCGTTGGCAACTAATATCAACACTTATATTTAGTTTTGGAGAAATTGTTTGCCTTGTGTAAGTTTAAGAAATATTGCCTTGTGCCTTGTAAATCCGTGATCAAAAACTCACATATCTATAAGATATTTTCACATTTCTCTACCTCATGAGAGAGGATAATGAAAGTTCACAGATGTAACAAGTAAAGTTAATTAGTTATAGTGATTTTTATTTTTGTTTATTAATTATTTTGCTTATGAATTATTAAAGGTATACTTTGGTATTTTGGTATGCTAGTAGATACCCATAGACTAACACTAGTTAGTATTGGCTCATGAAACTACCTCGAACTTCCTTCATACTGGACACCGAGACATAAAGATGGCATCCTCAAGTTCATCTGACTCTGGGGAATTAGATAAAGGGCCTCGTTGCCAAAATTTCTAAGTATCCCTTTAAGTGATTCAAATTCATAATTTTGTTACTAAATCGGTAACAGAATTACAAACAAATCTGTAATGTAATTACTGCAACTGAATCGGCTTCAATGGGAAATCATAATAGTCACAAACCACAGTTGGGTCCCCTGCTACTTTCTTCCCTTCCATGTTCAGCTCATATCTGTTTTTTCTTTCTCTTTCTGTCATCTGGTGGTCAAACCAAGAGTGTTATAACGGTCTGAGTCTAGACAACTCATCCCTCTCGCTCTCTCTCTGCTTCTCTCTCTCACTCTCCATTTGTCACCTTTCCTAGCTCTTACTGACACCTACCCATGAGCTCCCTCTCTTTCCATCGAATGTAACCAGCATCCTCACACTGAGCAGTGACCGTCACCGGATGCCCATGGATGTTAAAAAGTAGTTGCAATTTGGTCCACCCTGGCCTTGATTTCAACGTCCACAGACAGACTAGACTGGACCCAATCTGAACCTACCATAGGCGTATGTTTCACAAGTTTGGAGAGCATAGTACAGTACACTACAGTGAGTAGAGCACAGTACAGTACACTACAGTGAGTAGAGCACAGTAGAGTACAAGACAGTGCACTACAGTAGAGTAAAGTGCAGTACAATACTGTACAGTAGAGCACACTACTGTAGAGTACTGTATAATGTACTGTACTGAACTATACTGTACTTTACTGTAATATACTGAACTCTGCCGTACTGAACTCTACCCTACTCTACTTTATTCTGCTGTGTTGTGCTGTACTGTACTGCAGTCTATTCAACTGTGCTGCACTGTGATGTCCAAACATGTGAAACATGAGGAGAATGACATTCATATCCATAATTATGCACTGCTGTGTAATACAGATACGGGACCCATGATATAATTACGTTACCGTAAATATGTTATCGGGTGTTAATCCACTTCACTTAATGTAGTTCAAAGCCCAAAGTATATTTTTTCTAACTTTTTCTAACCCCATTCTTTCTGCAGACATATTTGAATCTTAATTCGGGCATATATTTAAGAAAACCTGAGGGAGATTTTACCGTAATTCTGTTACCAAAGTTGGCACCTGTACATTTCTTCCACAAAATTTGTTTTTGTAAAATATTCTACGGAAATTGATCAAAGTAGTTGTATGGTTTGTTAAACTTTGAAATATTTTTTGTTTGTTTGTCATACATTTTAAAGTGAAAAAACTGGTAACGTAATTCTGTTACGGTGGAATTGCCCGAAACATTACTCGTGCTGAATGTCAATTTGTAATAAATGAAAATACTGCATAGGATAAGTAGGTAGATACAACTTCTTTCTAAATCCCACATGATACAAATGTTGTCTCCCCATCTGTGCAGGTGTGTGATTTGCATGATGGACTTTGTGTATGGAGACCCCATCCGGTTCCTGCCCTGCATGCACATCTACCACATGGACTGTATAGATGACTGGCTGATGCGCTCCTTCACCTGCCCCTCCTGCATGGAGCCAGTGGATGCTGCGCTGCTCTCCTCCTACGAGACCAACTGAGACACAACAGCACCACCGCTACCACCCCTGCACACTATTTTGACTTACTCCCACATTCCACCTATGCGGCCCCCTCCAGCATCCCCATAACCCACAGACAGCACCTCCAACATGGGGGAGGGTCACAGCCTCTGGGAGCAGTTGAGGGCTGTGTGGTGGTGTTGAAGGGTGCTGTGGAGGCGATGGATGGCTAACACAGAGAGGGGGCCTCTACCTTCTGGCCTGGCCTGCTGGACAGGAAAGCACAGGCTGGGGGAGGACTGTGGATACTTGTGACCAAGACTGTCTCTTACTGTCATATATCACCCTCTGTCCACAGCCAACATTTTTAACGCATTAAAACTCTCTAGAAATACAGATATATGCAAAGATCTCTTGCAAGGAGGTGATTCACTGGCTTTCCTCTCCTAAACATTGTGTTCAAGCTGGAAGCTCTGTTCTACCAGTCCTCTTAAGGGCTCATTGGATTAGTTTTACTAATACAGAGGAGCAAACTATTAATGCACATGTACACAAATCAGAAGTCAAAAACTGATCATATTGGTCTGCTAGGGGTTGGTCGCAAGGTGTGTTCGATCAAAATACTCTTGTTTAGCACAGTCTTTCTAGACTGCACATCACGTTTCATACCAGAGATATTCAACCTTCATTTCACCCCATTCAGAACAAGTGTCAGTCATATTACCAAGACCATATGATTTATCATAATTAGGCCCCTGTGTTTTGGTTAATCATGTCACATGACCTGGATTTTAACCTTTTCTTTTTAGCCTTTTCCAGAATTTAGATTCAAAATGAAAGCAATTGTCTAAGGATGGAGCTGATGCATCTGACATAAAAAGTTTGATGAAAAAGCTTTAAATAATGGTTGAAATCCAGGTCATGTGACATGATGAACCAAAACACAGGGCCCTAGTTCATAATGCATACACACAAGTCATTCAGTTAATTTCAATGAATTAAGTTACATGCCCTAGTGTTTATTTATTAGTTCAACATATGAATCATCAGGTTGTTGTGCAAGGGGTTTGGAAATGAGTGTGCTAACCACCCCAAACCTTTAGATTTGTGTGTTCGTCTGCATCTGTCTGAGCACGTGTGTTTCCTCATCCTACTTGTAAATAATGTTGTTTTTCCAAGATCCTGATTTTCATACTTAAACATAGAAAAAATCTCTAATGTATTATGATAACATGCTAGAACCTTTTAACAACTATTCAATCAGCACAGTTCGCTCTAACCAATAGTTAATAAATAATGGGTGTGGTTTTGGTCATGTTATGTTGCTGTATTTTGACTGGCTCGAATTAAATGCAAATGTTTATTTCCATTTTATTTTAAATGGGGGCAAGGTATCTTTCATTTTAAGTGATCATTTTGCGACATTTAATAAAAGTATTTTAGATGTACTTTGTTAATTGAAAACCTGTTCTCTCATAGTTGGGAAAAATATGCAAATGTTCCATAAATTACTATGAAAGCATAAAATGTTGATCCATTTTGTTAGTTCGAAGTTTTTGGATGTGAAGAGCGGTACATTATCTATTTTACAAAGGAAGTCATGTCGTAACTTGTTATCACTGTTTTCTCCTCATCCCAGACATTGAATTCACCACCGCCAGCTCTCTTTGGCATTCAGAGTGCTCGTCACATTCGTAATAATTTACAGATCTTTGATTTTCTCAGTGGAGGTAGAAAACATGCCTTGAGTGATCATTAGTCCACTGTTGATACAGTCCCAAAAGGTTTTCAAGATATTGGACTTTACCAGAAGTCACCAGAAGATAGTGTTTGTGTGGATTTTTCCTTAAATCTTTTAGTGTTATTTTGATCTCCATTCAATGTGGAGTTCCATTCCCCTAGGTCTTATGAGATGGAGGTTGATTAGCTCCCAGTCTGGCATGGGACTCACATTATCTCAAAGAGATGAGGGGAGTGAACATGGATCCCAGACATGGCTTAGGAATGGCCTGGTCGTTGCCGATAAGTTTTAAGGACACTAGAGATGGTGGGAATACTGAAAGATGAAGCAACAATGAGATTGTGTACTTCAAATTATCCACAGCCCCCAACAGCATAAATTACAGGAATGCACTGCAAGACTAGAAGATATACAATACCAGTCAAAAGTTTTAGAACACCAACTCAATCTAGGATTTGTAATACTATTTTCTACATTGTAGAATAATAGTGAAGAGATCAAAACTATGAAATAACACATGGAATCGTGTAGTAACCAAAAAAGTGTTTAACAAATCAAAATATATTTTATATTTGAGATTCTTCAAAGTAGCCACCCTTTGCCTTGATGACAGCTTTGCACACTTGGCATTCTCTCAACCAGCTTCATGAGGTAATCACCTGGAATGCATTTCAAATAACAGGTGTGCCTTGTTAAAAATTTCTTTGTGGAATTTCTTTCCTTCTCAATGCGTTTGAGCCAACCAGTTGTGTTGTGACAAGGTAGGGGTGGTATACAGAAGATAGCCTTATTTGGTAAAAGACCAAGTCCATATTATGGCAAGAACAGTTCAAATAAGCAAAGAGAAACGACAGTCCATCATTACTTTAAGACATGAAGGTCAGTCAATCTGGAAAATGTCAAGAACTTTGAACGTTTATTCAAGTGTAGTTGCAAACACCATCAAACGCTATGATGAAACTGGCTCTCATGAGGACCGCCACAGAGTTACCTCTGCTGCAGAGGATAAGTTCATTAGAGTTATCAGCCTCAGAAATTCCAGCCCAAATATTTGTATTTTTTTATTTCACCTTTATCTAACCAGGTAGGCCAGTTGAGAACAAGTTCACATTTACAACTGCGACTTGGCCAAGATAAAGCAAAACAGTGCGATACAAACAACAACTCAGGAGCCTAATGAATGACTAGGTGTGTCCGAGTTACACATGGAATAAACAAACTTACAGTCAATAACACAATAGGGGAAAAAATCTATATAGTGTGTGCAAATGAGGTAAGATTAGGGAGGTAAGGCAATAAATAGGCTGTAGTGGCGAAGTAATTACAATTTAGCAATTAAACACTGGAGTGATAGATGTGCAGAAGATGAATGTGCAAGTAGAGATACTGGGGTGCAATTGAGCAATAATAAATAAATAACAATATGGGGATGAGGTAGTTGGATGGGCTATTTACAGATGTGCTATGTATAGGTGCAGTGATCTGTGAGCTGCTCTGACAGCTGATGCTTAAAGTTAGTGAGGGAGATATGAGTCTCCAGCTTCAGTGATTTTTGCAATTCGTTCCAGTCATTGGCGGCAGAGAACTGGGAGGAAAGGCGGCCAAAGGAGGAAAATGCTTTGGGGGTGACCAGTGAAATATACTTGCTGGAGCACGTGCTACGGGTGGGTGCTGCTATGGTGACCAGTGAGCTGAGATAAGGTGGGGCTTTACCTAGCAAAGACTTATAGATGACCTGGAGCCAGTGGGTTTGGCGTTGAATATGAAGTGAGGGCCAGCCAACGAGAGCATACAGGTCGCAGTGGTGGGTAGTATATGGGGCTTTGGAGACAAAACGGGTGGCACTGTGATAGACTGCATCCAATTTGTTGAGTAGGGTGTTGGAGGTTATTTTGTAAATGACATCGCCGAAGTCAAGGATCGGTAAAATGGTCAGTTTACAAGGGTATGTTTGGCAGCATGAGTGAAGGATGCCTTGTTGCGAAATAGGAAGCCAAATCTAGATTTAACTTTGGATTGGAGATGTTTTATATGAGTCTGGAAGGAGAGTTTACAGTCTAACCAGACACCTAGGTATTTGTAGTTGTCCACATGTTCTAAGTCAGAACCTCCCAGAGTAGTGATGCTGGACGGGCGGGCAGGGGCAGGCAGCGATCGGGTGAAGAGCATGCATTTAGTTTTATTTGCATTTAAGAACGGTTGGAGGCAATGGAAGGAGAGTTGTATGGCATTGAAGCTCGTCTGTAGGGTTGTTAACACAGTGTCCAAAGAAGGGCCAGAAGTATACAGAATGGTGTCGTCTGCGTAGAGGTGGATCAGAGACTCACCAGCAGCAAGAGCGACATCATTGATGTATACAGAGAAGAGAGTCGGCCCAAGAATAGAACCCTGTGGCACTCCCATAGAGACTGCCAGAGGCCCGGACAACAGGCCCTCAGATTTGACACACTGAACTCTGTCTGAGAAGTAGTTGGTGAACCAGGCGAGGCAGTCATTTGAGAAACCAAACCAAGGTACTTTGAAGAATTTACTAAAACAGCCTACCCCAGACAACACTGGGCCAATTGTGTGCCCCCCTATGGGACTCACAATCACAGCCGGATGTGATAGCCTGGATTTGAACCAGGGACTTTAGTGACACCTCTTTTACTGAGATGTAGGTCCTTAGACCACTGTGCCACTCAGGAGCCTAATGAATGACTAGGTGTGTCCAAAATTTTGACTGGTACTGTATGTACAGTATGTGTGTTTGTATGGGTGCCTGTGAGAATTTTCTTTGTAAAGTACACATTTGCATATGATATGTACTACAGGCAAATAATAAATATAAACTATGCTATGGGACATGTTTGTGTGTGATTTATTTCATGGTGTCTTAGAATAGAAACTGCTTGGTTTTAGCTAACAAATGTACTTGTTACGGTTTTCTTCTATATCCTCCTCTGACGAAGAGGTAGAACAAGGATCGGACCAAAACGCAGCGTGTTGATTGAGATTCATATTTAATGAAACAAAGAAACACGAACTTACACGAACACTACAAAAACAATACACGAAACTGAAACAGCCTATCTGGTGCAAACTAACCGAGAGTACACATAAGACACTAAGGACAATCACCCACGACAAACTCAAAGAATATGGCTGCCTACATATGGTTCCCAATCAGAGACAACGATAAACACCTGCCTCTGATTGAGAACCACTCCAGACAGCCATAGACCTTGCTAGAATACCCACTATGCTACAATCCCAATACTGACACCAAAACCCCAAGACAAACACACCACAATTCCAAAAACCCCATGCCACACCCTGGCCTGACCAAATACATAAAGATAAACACAAAATACTTTGACCAGGGCGTGACAGTACTCTGGTTTGCAAACCCTTCAATCACAAGCAATGTGTGTTGTTTCTACAAAATGTTATCCTTACATTTCCGGAATTAACCAACCAACCAACAGTTGCACATTGTGAACTTGTAATTGAAAATATGTCCAGTAGAGGGACATGATATTAATTATAAACTTAATTATAAACACAACCAATATTTCGAACAGTATAATTTTTTTTTTTTTTTTACTGAATAGAAAAACAACATTCACAATTGCTTTACACAAGACATTGACCTATTCGGTGCAGTGTCCAACTCAGAATTGTAGCACACTTTTATACGTAGACAGAGCCAAGTAGTAATCCTAAAGTAGTATTCAAGTAGAAACGATAATACATCTGTGTACGTGAGGATTTAAATTTTCTACACAATCTGCTTACTGATCCTCCCTGCAGCCATGCGCCACACTGAGAAAGTCTTTGGGAGGAAGCTGCCTTTGATGAAGGCCCTCTTGTCACTCTCCCTAACCAGAATACACTGCTGAAAGAAATAGGAAGTATATATATATATATATCTCCCTAACCCTGTTGTGGTTAGGTGTTCTTTGGCTGCAAACACTTTTTTCTGAATCATCTCTTGAGAACAAAAGGGAAATATATCTTTGCCATATCTATGAGAAAGGTAACACATTCAAATTCCAGTGTAGATAGAGGTCATGTTCCAAGAGTTGGGGATGACACAGAGGTCAAAGGCTCTCTGGACACTATTTTCATGTCAAAAAGGTTTTTAGTCCCCTACTCCCCTGGGTGTAAAGAGACCAGGAGTTGCACCAACAGTGTTAGGGGTGTGTAGCTGTTGATCAACTCTTAATCCAGTGGGCCACAGGGCAACTTAGTGAGACAATCCTGTTAGGAAATCAGACAGTAACAGAGGATGAGATCGTACATTGTCGCTTTCTCTCTTTCTCTCTCTCTTGTTCTTTCTTTTTTTCTCACTCTCCTTCTCCCCCCGCCACCCCTCTCGCTCTCTCTCTCTCTCTCTCTCTCTGGGATCTAGCTGATTGTGAAAAACATTCAGTGCCAGTTGAAATGTTTGTTGACTTTCGTCACCTTGAACCCTGGATAATGACTAGACAGCCCACATCTTACTGGAACTAAATGTCTCCCTTTTAAGAGACTATATGTGTCTCAGTGGGCATATTACTGGTTAAATAAAGGTTAATTAAATTAAATTGAATAAAATGATTGTTCCACTGCTTTGTGTTTGGATAGAATCGACTGACTCAGTTGCAGAGGCAATGAAACAGCTATAATGGAAGGAGACATAAGGGGTGACACTTGTACGAGGGTGAGTGAGAGAATGGTCAAAATAAGGTACTGATAAGAACAATGAATCATAGTGAGGATGTCTAAAGATATGGGGAAAATAAACATTTGATTTATTATTATTTATGATTAATCAGCCTATGTGGAATCTCAATCAGGGTTATCAATGTATTTTCTATCCAAATCATGTTTAGGGCCATCACTTTTAGATGCGACTTCCTTCCAATGCGCACCAGAAGTTCTCTTAATACTGTATCATATTTCAATATTCGTCATGCGTCATACACGCCCCCCCCCCCCCCCCCCCGCGCGCGCTCAAGTTGTGGAAAACTGTATGACAGTGCAGAATTGCCAGAAATCCAGGAGTATCTGAAAAACAGCCTATTTAAAATCCATAACCATTATACACGTTCTGACATCCTTTAATGGACAGGAATCCAACATTTGTCATTTCAAACCATATCAAATCTAGCCTACATCTGAATCGACTGCGCTGCAGGACAACGGTGAAGATTAACTGATAATTACATTCAATCGGATACCTACCTGACTACTTGTGTCTTAGTGACTGTATCCCGATTTATTAAAGTAGTCTCTTCGCTTTGCTTGCAATAATTATTAAACTTGTTTAAGCGACAACACGATGAGAT
Organism: Oncorhynchus kisutch; assembly: GCF_002021735.2. NCBI lineage: Eukaryota > Metazoa > Chordata > Actinopteri > Salmoniformes > Salmonidae > Oncorhynchus > Oncorhynchus kisutch. The sequence goes on from NC_034186.2 coordinate 30,708,570, forward strand.
GCACACAACCAGGAAGAAGCCAAATAAATAGTTATATTAGCTATTACATAGCCATTCACAGTTTGACTACACTGATATGTATGCAGTGTGCTTTCTTCAAATAAATATTGACGTTTTCTCGCTTTTGAAAGAAAAATAACATTGACATTCAAAGCGCCAAAATTCGAAAATATGACCGTCGGACAAAAAAAGGACATGTTCCTCCTACTCACCTAACGGTTGTAGGCTATGCTTTTGCATTTCTCCATGTGGCATGCACAAGCGTGTGACTGTTTTAAGTTCGTGTTTTAATGTTCATTGCACTGTCAATTTGCAAAGGAATAACAATATATATAAAAAATTATATAAGAATCGCCTGTCTCAGTGGTGAGTGGCCTATAATTTCATGCAGATATTATTAGTGTTGGTTATATATCAAATAATGTTGTCTAACATGTGTCATAATCGCATCTGAAGTATCCTATAAGTATTACTGTAATTGTAAGTGAGGCATGCCGAGATGATGTACTGATTCAAAATCTGTTTGAATGTGAAATTAGGGTGGCCTATAGACAGACGTGTCTATAGACGGCTTGAATAGCCCCATAAAATAAAGCAACTCTATAGTCACAGCAAAACTAACATTATGTGATTTCATAATCACACTGATATTACTAGACACTCAATTCAGAAGTAACGGGGATGTCATATAGCCCATGTTTGGATATGAGTAACAATATTTGCAGCATTTTTCATTTTGAACACTATGTAGGCAATTTACGCTCCAGCTCAGATATTTAATTCCAATATATAGGCCTACTTTCAATAGCCTATATTTTCTTCTGACTGAGTAAAGGAAAGGCTACAGTGTAATGCAAAATGATTCATGTAGGTGCATTTATCACAACTGTAGTGCTGAGTAACCTCGGCTATCATGAAAGCATGGGGATCTAGATAAAAAGGTCAAATGCTAAAAGAAAAACGACAACAATCGAATAATCAGTGGACAACTGAATTTATTCGTCTCACAAATGACAACAGTGCAAAACATTGATTAGCAATATTCAAATAGAAGACAATACAGAAAAATGACGGCCGTCTACATTCTATTTCGACCTATTTTGACCTGACACGCCAATCAGAAAATGAAACAAACAGGTTAAACAATGCAGACCTGTAGTCAGTTGCTGTCTTTGGTACAAAATAAAACGTCAATATTAGCAAACGCATGCTTTCACAGTTCATTACAAAATGTACTTGTTTCCCTATTTACAAAGTGCAAATAAAATCGAAGAGAATCGCCACATCAGTCAGGCTACCATTAGATTGGTCATTTATTACCAATGGTATGCATGGAAAAGGAGAAGAAAGTTATAGGCTACAGCTTTTTAGTCAAAATATCATGAGTTTAATTAACCGTGACAAATGGGACAAAATAAGACATTTGCTATGGTGCACAAGAGTACAATGGTTGAAGAGGGTCATCTTTTTAAATTGTTACAGTCTAGAGAAGTTAAACGATACAATGTTGTTCCTCGTTTCATTTGAAATGGTCGGTATAGCCTACTAAACCCATCTCAAATTCAGTTATTATATGATTGTGATTGAATTGAAAGACAAATTCCTCTTCACTTTAACCAGCCATTAGGCTTACATTAGGCAACATCCCAAAACGCAAGATCATGTTGCCGCTCGAGATGTTGAGTTGTTAGGGAAATGTTGTGGGCCTAAAGGTTTTTAATGGATTCAAATTATTGTTATAGTTCCAGTGGCATATAATCTTGTCACATTTGTTTCGCAATGGAGCAAACTGGAGTCAAAACCTATATGGAATGTGTTCTTATCAGGTTACAAGGAAACGTAACTCGGCCTGAGTTCATGATAGTCTTTATGGTTGAAATTGAGGCTATCATGTCTGAAAACATCCAAACACATTGCAACAAAGGAGAGGTAGATTACATGTTTGCTACTCTCTCTCCACCTCTTTATCCCAGTCAGGATTGTCCCATGTATATTCATAAATTCATGTGCGCCTGAATGTATAGCGCAATGGATACTCTATTGTTCATAGTCGCCAAATCATAAGGTGTATGGCCTCCGGAGTTGTGCCTTGCGGCGTCCTTCGTACAACCAACAAGGAGCTGAACCACGTCAAGATAGCCTTCTCTTGCGGCTAGATGCAATGGAAGATTGCCGTCGTTGTCCAAGAGGTTGACGTCTGCGCCATGATCTATCAGGACGCGTAGGGTGTCCACGTATCCATCCCTTGCAGCATCATGAGTGATAGTGAGACCCCTGACATGGTCGCGCACGTTTGGATTTGCGTTAGCCCTCAGCAGCGCCTCCGCGATGGCTGGGTTACCAAGTTTCATCACCTGTAAAATATAATGAGAAGAGGTTATAGAGCAGGATAATTACACACAAGTAATAATATAAAGACAAAATGTACCCTATAGGATGTAAAAGCTACAGTTTTAATATAAAATATAAATCATTTAGGGATATGTTGCAGAGACACAGGTCTAGATTTACACCTATGTTTTCAAAAGGAATGATCAAAAATAAATCGTACCCACAAAAATATTTATCAGTCCTGGGATATAAATGATTATCTTCACCTTTTTTTATTCATCTTCAGACCTAAATGCTGTAGACCAATTACCGTCTGATAAACAGAGTACACTTAATTAAATCATAGAGCCTTAGTTGATCATCGGTATTTAACTAAGTTTCATGATAGGCCTATATATTTTTCATTTGGAAGAGAGGAGCGATACGAATAGCTCATTACAGTTTTGTGGCAGTTTTTTTGTTTGACACAGTGTTGTGTCATAGGCCTACTTAGATTATATATATTTTTTAAATAAGGTCAAGTTTGAGCGCTTTGAATAAAGTATGCCAATTTGTAAATTGTCATTATACATTCAACAGGCTAAAGCAACTTGTCCTAAATCTCTCAAAAACGTGTGTTATGGTTCAGTCAATGAACCATACTTGAAACCCTTTTCTTGTAGCATTTTCATCTGTGCCCTGTGCCCTATGACATGGTAAGAGATTAGCCTATCTGAAAATCTATGCAGCTTGGTCATATGAACAGGCTGTCCAAATCAACCAAGTCTTTCACAATCTGCAATGTGTTCGTTTTTCATATTAGTTTGATTGTGTAACTTGACAAAACAATAAACGGTAGTTACATTCCTATAGCAAACATAGCATGTTGGGACTCCCATGTGGTACAAGGAAGTTATTCAAAGGTATCGGTCAAGGAGGTAACAAAACAAGCAAATCAATACCGTATAAGTTCTCAACCACCATAATTGAAGTATGAGATGAAAAAACAGATAATTTTAACTATATTTCTATAAATCGAGAAATATTCTTGTTGAAAACGATTAACGTTTTCATAGGCCTATTTGAGTGTGCATGCGGGCCCAAAGTGCATGGGGTCATGCAGGGTCTTGATGTTTCTATCTTATTTTCTTATCACTACTGATCAATGATCTAAGGCACACATTATTCTTTAAAAAACAACATAATCACATTATTCAACGAGATTTCATAGTGAACCCATGTGATTCACCATCTTCATTAAGAAATATAATGCTGCTAATCTTTTAGCCTACAAAATGTGTAAAACAACCATATTACATTGCATTTAGAGTGTTGTATTCTGTATTTCACGTCTCTGGTAAATCATATATAAATCATTCATCTACATTGTTTTTTTTTGTGGTTCAGATAGTGCTACTAAATTAAGGCCTATAAATCACTTTAAAGCCCTCTAATTCCACAAATCATACAATACAATTATGACATCCAACATAGTAGTCTATGCTTTATAAGGCCTTGAAAATCACTTGGATTTTTTAAAGTAAATCCAAGTTACAGAAATTGTATAGCCTCTTAATACCTTTACCACTTTGTCACCAAAGCACACCGTTCAGTCTATTTGACATTATGTCAATGCACAAATATGCTAATATGTTGTAGTTTAAGTTGAAATCGATCATATAACTTCTGAATAGACCGAATAATGAATTTATAGATTTAGGCTTCATATAAAATGCTTTACCAACCTGTAACGGTGTCCTTCCGAATACATTGTTTGCATTAACATCTGCTCCGTTCTGTAATAACATCTCAACTTCTGCCAAGTCTCCTCTCGCAGATGCGCTGCTCAGTCTGTTTGCCTCTCCAGTCATTCTTGGTGGACGAAAACAATAAAGAGAATAAGGTTATATAATACAGGTTAAAAACCTTGATAGGCCTCCTCTGTATGTGCTTGATTTTGGTTGTAAGACTTGGTTGTGACACAAGGCACTGCTAAAGTGTAGTAAATAGTCTGTAGCCCTCTGAAAGAAATTGGTAGGCTACACTGCCAGGGTCCGCCTCCCTTTTTAATGCCATCCCACTGTAACAACTCGCTTCGGCACGGAAAACAACAGGGATGTCACGCCATTTCTAACTCAAATTCATGGTCATCATCACCTTCCTTAAAAATATTGATTTTCATCACGTTGGATTGGTGTTTGGGATTTCCAATAGAGGACCAAGACGCACGAAGTTGAAAAATGTCAAACTAATTCCAATCGTCCAGCTGCAGAGTTGACGTTCATACTTATTATTGAACCCCGTTCACGTGCAGTCGGTAACATTTGAGATTCTAAAATAGAGTACATGGATATTCCCCATGTTTATGTATAGGCTAGGCCGGTGTTATTCCAGATTATTTTACTCAACTCTGCAGGTAGCATAGCCTACCCTCATTAGATTTTAACCTATAGCCCGATAATGTATTCTAAATGCAGAGAGAGAGGGGGGGGGTCCATGAAATGATATCATCCAACAGTTACAACGCATTAGGCTACAACTCACATTCAATGTCCAATTCGACCTTAAGTAAAAACCCATATTAAACTATTCTGTTTCATAGACAGCCTACTCCGTTCGCTAGTCTACTTCACTCTGGGACTGACAATATAGGTTAGCCTACAGGTGCAACTCCCCAAAATGCTGGTCTGCTGCTCTCAAAAGCGTTGCTTTTGTCCTGCAACTGTATCCATGGCTGCCGTTTCGATAAGGGCTTGCAACTTTGTAGCGTCTGATTGCCGACTTGCTCTCTCACCAGTCCCGGATGAGAAAGAGAATAAAAAATATTCTGACAACGTTAGGTTATCCAATGACATTTGGAGAGATGCTTGTTCAGACTTTTATGTAAACTTCCCGCCCATTTTCAAATGATGATACTTGGTCTGGATATCGTCCTTCTTTTGGTTCATTAATAGTAAAGCGTTTGTTCAGACAGTGCGCGGGAACAGTTTCGTCATTTGATAAGCAACGTTCTCTTCTTCCACTTAGCACAATGTAGCAGTATAGGCGACCATCTGTTACAATTAAAATAGTTAGACTACTAAACTTTTGTAAAGGTGGGTAAATCAATAAAAAAATCAACCACACCACGGAGTTTACGGGACTTAGTAGCGTTTCAAGTTCAGCCTGCAATAGGCATATGCCGGGTAGGTGTAGCCTAGTCGTGTAGGAATATTAAACAGAAAAGCTTACACGATTTTCGATTTATAGCCTAGACTTGATATAACATCCCCTACTTACTAGATACAACACCTCAGCATCAGTTGTTGAATGAGTTCACTCATTCGATTGGTTGGCAGTCAATATTTAGATGGGAAAAAAACGCTGATTTTGACATAACTTATTTTTTGAAATACAGAGCCATACGCCCACATAACAGTCGATGAGAGCAAGAGAAGGAGGGCGGGACAAAAAAAGACTGCAGTTGTGACGATAGCCTGGGCTTCTTTCCCGGTTGTAAAATAACATTTTCATAACCGAAAAATGCCACGACGTGTTGCTCTAGAACAGTTAATATTGCTTTCTGGTTAGTTTCGGTAGCGCTCTATGGGAAAGACAACAACGATAACCTAAATCATAAGCATGATTCTTTTGCTATGAGGCCTGTATGCCTAGATGAGGTATTGAAAGCCCAGTCTTTATCATTTCAACACCCCTTTGATAAAATGAGGGATGGAAAATATTCAAAGGCAGAGCTAGGATGCAAGAATTGATATTCCATGGGATTGATAATTTGAACAATAATTTGAAATCTTTGCCACATGCGCCGAATACAAGTGTTGACTTCAACGTGAAATGCTTACTTACAAGCCCTTAACCAACAGTTCAGTTCAAGAAGAAGAAAATATTTACCAAGTAGGTTAAAATAAAAAGTAATAATAAAAAGTTACACAATAAGAATAACAATAACGAGGCTATATACAGGGGCACCAGTACCGAGTCAGTGTGCAGGGGTACAGGCTAGTTGAGGTAATCTGTACATGTAGGTGGGGGCGAAGAAACTATGCATAGGTAACAAACAAAGAGCGAGTAGCAGCAGTGTACAAGGGGGGATGTCAATGTAAATTGTCCGGTGGCGATTTTTATGAATTGTTCAGCAGTCAAATGACTTGGGGGTAGAAGCTGTTGAGGAGCCTTTTGTTCCTAGACTTGGCACTCTGGTACCGCTTGCCGTGCGGTAGCAGAGAAAACAGTCTATAACTTGGGTAACTGGAGTCTCTGACAATTTTATGGGCTTTCCTCTGACACTACCTATTATATAGGTCCTGGATGGCAGGAAGCTTGGCCCCAGTGATGTACTGGGACGTTCACACCTACCCTCTGTACCGCCATACGGTCAGATGCCAAGCAGTTGCCCTACCAGGCAGTGATGCAACCTTGTCAGGATGCTCTCGATGGTGCAGCTGTAGAAACTTTTGAGGATCTGGGGGCCCCTACCAAATCTTTTCAGTCTCTTGAGGGAGAGACTGTGCCCTCTTCACAACTGTCTTGGTATGTTTGGACCATGATAGTTCATTGGTGATGTGGACATCAAGGAACTTGAAACTCTCGACCCGCTCCACTACAGCCCCGTTGATGTTAATGGGGGCCTGTTCGGCCTGCCTTTTCCTGTAGTCCACGATCAGCTCCTTTGTCTTGGTCACATTGAGGGAGACGTTGTTGTCCTGGCACCACACTGCCAGTTCTCTGACCTCCTCCCTATAGGCTGTCTCGTCGTTGTCGGTGATCAGGCCTACCACTGTTGTGTTGTCAGCAAACTTAATGATGGTGTTGGAGTCGTGTTTGGCCACACAGTCATGGCTGAACAGGGAATACAGGAGGGGACTGAGTACACACCCCTGAGGGGCCCCAGTGTTAAGGATCAGCGTGGCAGGCTTGTTGTTGCCTACTCTTACCATCTGGGGGCGGCCCGTCTGGAAGTCCAGTCCAGGATCAGCAACCATCACTCCTGTGTTCCAATGGCACGTTGTGTTTGCCTCACAAGTCCTCAACTGACAGCTTCATTAAATAGTATCCGCAAAACACCAGTCTCAACATCAACAGTGAAGAGGCATCTGTTTCTCAAACTAGACACTCTAATGTACTTGTCCTCTCACTCAGTTGTGCACCGGGGCCTCACACTCCTCTTTCTATCCTGGTTAGAGCAAGTTTGAGCTATTCTGTGAAGGGAGTAGTACACAGCGTTGTACAAGAGCTTCAGTTTCTTGGCAGTTTCACACATGGAATAGCCTTCATTTCTCAGAACAAGAATAGACTGACCAGTTTCAGAAAAAAGTGACTTGTTTCTGGACATTTTGAGCCTGTAATTGAACACACAAATGCTGTTGCTCCAGATACTCAACGAGTCTAAAGAAGGCCAGTTTTATTGCTTCTGTAATCAGCACAACAGTTTTCAGCTGTGCTAACATAATTGTTAAATGGTTTTCTAATGATCAATTAGCCTTTTAAAATTATAACTTGGATTATCTAACACAACGTGCCATTGAAACACAGGAGTGATGGTTGCTGATAATGGGCCTCTGTACACCTATGTAGATATTCCATAAAAAAATCTGCTTTTTCCAGGTACAATAGTCATTTGCAACATTAACAATGTCTACGCTAACCCCTTCATCCCAAAGTTTTTTCCTGTAATCTAATTTAATATGACTGAAGATGCAGAAGTTTGCCAGACCCCTTCTAATAGGGTATAACAGACTTGTTAGAACTTTGACCACACGCCTTCTAGACGGACTACATGCCCTCTATCAAATCAAAACTGGAATATTTAGTCAAAACAAAGATTGTAAAAGTATGCTGGACATTTATAGAATAAATAATACCTGGTTTGATGTTTCTGTGACAAACAGTGAATTAGTTATTGATTCATACCAAATGGAATTTTATAGATTTTATGTATTTCTATCAAATCAAAACTGGAATTTTTCCTCAAAACAAAGGTTGTAAAAGTATGCTAGACATTTCTAGAATAAATCGTATCTAGTTTGATGATTCTGTGACAAACGGTGCATTAGTTATTGATTTTTGGCGAAAATCTGTTGAATGTCCGAATGTGTGAATATAAAACCAACTTTACCTTGGTCCTATATTTGGCCCAAATACAGACATCTATAATTGGTTTAGATTTGGTGCGGGCCTTAATTTGGCCCAAACATAGACATCTATATTTCACAAGTTTGGACAGCACAGCACAACACAGTACAGTAGAGCACAGCAGACTACAATACATTACATTACAGTAAAGAAAAGTAGAGTATATTACAGTACAGTACAAAACAAAAGAGCACAATAGAGTACTGTAAAGTAAATAAAAGTATTGTTCAGTACAGTATAATGTACTGTATTGTACCCTACTCTAATTAAAATATACTCTACTGAACTAAACTGTACTCTACTATACTATATTAAACTGTACTGTACTCTACTGAATTAAACACTACTGTACTCTACTGTAGTCTACTGTACTGTACGTGAAATTTATTTTCGTAGGATAGCCGGAGGCAAAGTCATTATTATGTGTTGGGTGATTAGTTGACGCATCTTGTGTGCTTGACATCACTCCGAGCCCTTACCAAAACACAAAACAATGGCAGACAATTTCTCTCACCTTGGATCTAAAACCAGTAGTAGCTAACCACCAACTTCAATGACAGTTATCTTAAAATTAAAAGACATATCTAATATTCCCACTGTCACGGCTTCTAGGAGTAGTGGGTGGAGAGTCAGGCGCAGAGAGCAGAGTTAGTTCAAACGTGGGTCTTTATTCCAGGAACAGAGTAACGGTCACGCCAAACACACGGGCGTATAAATAACCAAGTCCAAGAAACAGGACAAAACCGCCCAGAAAAAGGAATCCATATAAATCCACACACATGAACAGAAAAACAAGCCCGCCCCAAAGCAGGCGGGCATACCGGGTTTAAATAGCCCAAAACAAAACCCAAACAAGAAACAGGTGAAACTAATCAGACAAAACTAACTGAAACAGAAAAGGGGATCGGTGGCAGCTAGTAGGCACGGTGATGACGACCGCCGAGCGCCGCCCGAACAGGAACCATCTTCGGCGGGATTCGTGACAGTACCCCCCCCCCCCCCCCTGACACGCGGCTCCCTCAGCATGCCGACCCCGGCCTCGAGGGCGACGCGGATGGCGAGGCGCAGGGCGATCCGGATGGAGGCGATGGAACTCCCTTAGTAGCGATGGATCCAAAATGTCCCACACCGGTACCCAGCACCTCTCGTCCGGACCGTACCCCTCCCAGTCCACAATGTTCTGCAGGCCACTCACCCGGTGTCTCGAGTCCAGAATAGCTCGTACCGTGTACGCCGGGGACCCCTCGATGTCCAGAGGGGGCTGAGGGACCTCCGGCACCTCACCTTCTTGTAGGAGACCAGCTACCACCAGCCTGAGGAGAGACACATGAAACGAGGTGTTAATACGATAGTAAGAGGGGAGTTGTAATCTGTAACATACCTCGTTTAGCCTCCTCAGGACTTTAAATGGCCCCACACACTGCGGCCCCAGCTTCCGGCAGGGCAGGCGGAGGGGCAGGTTTCGGGTCGAGAGCCAGACCCTGTCCCCTGGTGCGAACACAGGGGCCTCACTGCGGTGGCGGTCAGCGCTCTTCTTCTGCCGTCCACCAGCCAGGGCGCCTTAGAGCACTGCACCCACTCCTCCACCGCAGGAGCTTCGGTCTGACTCTGATGCCACAGAGCCAGGACCGGCTGGTAGCCCAGCACGCATTGGAATGGCGACATGTTCGTGGAGGAGTGGCGGAGTGAGTTCTGTGCCCATGGGACGTACCTCGCCCATTCTCCTGGCCGGTCCTGGCAATACGACCGCAGAAACCTACCCACTTCCTGGTTCACTCTCTCCACCTTCCCATTACCAGAGGTCAGGCTGACCGAGACCCCAGACGTTCCATAAACGCCCTCCAAACTCGGGACGTGAACTGGGGACCCCGATCAGATACAATGTCCTCCGGCACCCCGTAGTGCCGGAAGACGTGGGTAAATAGAGCCTCCGCAGTCTGTAGGGCCGTAGGGAGACCAGGCAATGGGAGGAGATGGAAGGACTTAGAGAACCGATCCACAACGACCAGAATTGTTACGGTTTTCTTGCGGTGAAGGAGAGGAGGACCAAAATGCAGCGTAGTAATTTTGATACATGGTTAATAAACAAATAAACACGAACAATACAAAACAAGAAACGTAACGTGAAAACCTAAACAGCCTATCTGGTGCAAACAAACACAGAGACAGGAACAATCACCCACAAAACACTCAAAGAATATGGCTGCCTAAATATGGTTCCCAATCAGAGACAACGATAAACACCTGCCTCTGATTGAGAACCACTCCAGACAGCCATAGACTATTCTAGAATAACCCCACTATACCACAATCCCAATACCTACAAAAACCCCAAGACAAAACACACCACATAATAAACCCATGTCACACCCTGGCCTGACCAAAATAATAAAGAAAACACAAAATACTAAGACCAGGGCGTGACAAGAATGGTAGTGTTTCCCTGAGACGGGGGAAGATCGGTAAGGAAGTCCACCGACAGATGAGACCAGGGCCATTGTGGAACAGGGAAGGGCTGTAGCTTCCCTCTAGGCAGGTGCCTAGGAGCCTTACTCTGGGCGCACACCGAACAGGAGGAGACATAGAGCCTCACGTCCTTAGCTAAGGTGGGCCACCAGTATTTCCCCCTAAGACCCGCACTGTCCTCGCAATACCTGGATAACCTGAAGACGGTAGTGTGTGAGCCCACCGAATCAATTGATCACGGAAACCAAGCGGCACGTACCCGAGACCGGTAGGATCATGTGAAGGCGCAGGTTCCAACCACAATGCCCGCTCGATATCCGCATCGACCTCCCATACCACCGGTGCCACCAGCCTAGAAGCTAGAAGGATGGGAGTAGGATTGATGGACCGGTCCTCAGTGTTATAGAGACGGGACAGCGCTTCGGCCTTAGTGTTGAGGGAACCTGGTCTATAAGAGATTGTGAATCTGAATCGGGTAAAGAACATGGCCCACCTAGCCTGACGAGGATTCAGTCTCCTTGCCGCCCGGATATACTCCAGATTGCGGTGGTCAGTCCAGATGAGGAAAGGGTGCTTAGCCCCCTCAAGCCAGTGTCTCCACACCTTCAGGGCTTTCACCACAGCTAACAACTCCCGGTCCCCCACATCATAGTTTCGCTTCGCCGGACCCAGCTTCTTCGAAAAGAAAGCGCAGGGGCGGAGCTTCGGCTCTCGCGTTCTGACCTTAGTTCCTTTGTTATGTCTTTGTTTTAGTTTGGTCAGGGCGTGAGTTGGGGTGGGTAGTCTATGTTCTTTTTTCTATGTTGTGGTTTTGTGTTTGGCCTGGTATGGTTCTGTCACGTTCTGACCTTAATTTCCTTTGTTTTGTCTTTATTTAGTATGGTCAGGGCGTGAGTTGGGGTGGGCAGTCTATGTTTGTGTTTCTATGTTTTTTTCTATTTCTGTGTTTGGCCCGATATGGTTCTCAATCAGGCAGCTGTTTATCATTGTCCCTGATTGAGAACCATATTTAGGTAGCCTGGGTTTCACTGTTGGTTTGTGGGTGTTTGTTTCCGTGTGTGTGTTTGTCACCACACGGTACTGTTTCGGTTTGGTTATTTCACGTATTCGTTTATTGTTTTTGTATTTCATAGTGTTCAGTGCTTTTCTTATTAAAATCGTCATGAACACTTACCACGCCGCATCTTGGTCCGATCCTTACTCCTCTTCAGACGAAGGGGAGTGTCACGCCTTGGTCTTAGTGTTTTGTGTTTTCGTTATATATTTTGGTCAGGCCAGGGTGTGACATGGGTTTACGTGTTGTGTTTCGTATTGGGGTTTTATAGGAATTGGGATTGTGGTTGATTAGGGGTGTGTCAAGTGTAGGCTTGGCTGCCTGAGGCGGTTCTCAATCAGCAGTCAGGTGCTTCTCGTTGCCTCTGATTGGGAACTGTATTTAGGTAGCCTGAGTTCGCTTTGTATTTCGTGGGTGATTGTTCCTGTCTCTGTGTAGTGTTCACCAGATAGGCTGTAATAGGTTTCACGTTCCATTGTTGTTTTCGTATTTATTTAGTTATTTCATGTATCGCCGTTTTCTTTATTAAAGATCATGATTAACCACCACGCTGCATTTCGGTCCAACTCTCTTTCGACAAACGAAGAACGCCGTTACAGAATCACCCACCACACACGGACCGAGCGGCGTGGTTACAGGCAGCGACAGCAGGAGCAGCGAAAGGAGGACGTTATGGACAGCACTGGCATGGATTATACGACGTGGGAGGAAATCGACAGGTGGGCGGCCGACCCAGAGAGAGTGCAGGAGCCCGCATGGGATTCGCTGGAACAGTGCGAAGAAGGCTATAGGCGAATGGAGTTGGAGAAACAGACACGGCGGCGCAGAGCGAAACCCGAGAGTCACCCCAAAAAATTTATTGGGGGGGGGGGCTCAGAGGGAGAGTGGCTGAGTCAGGAGATGGACCTGAGCCAACTCTCCTTGTTTATCGTGAGGAGCCAAGGAGGAGACCAGAACCAGAGCCGGTGTTAGAGGTGAGCGAAGATGAGACTGTGAAGGAGTTAATGGGGAAAGTGGAGTGGAGAGTAATGAGGGAGTTGCTAGCTTGGTGCTATAGATATCATATTCGTCCGACGGATCGTGTCGGGGATTTGATGGCACCTGAGTTAGCGCTCCATACTCGTCTTGAGGTGCGTGTTAGTCGGCTGGTGAAGTTGGTGCCAGCCTCACGCACCAGGCCTCCTGTGCACATCCCTAGCCTTGCACATCCTGTGCCACCTCCACACACCAGTCCTCCGGTAGCAGCTCCCCGCACCAGGCTTCCTGTGCGTGTCCTCGCTCCAGTATCACCAGTGCCCGCACCACGCATCAGGCCTACAGTGCGCCTCGCCTCTCCTGCGCTGTCGGAGTCTCCCGCCTGTTCAGCACAGCCAGAGCCTTCCTTCCCTCCTGCGCTGTCGGAGTCTCCCGCCTGTTCAGCACAGCCAGAGCCTTCCTTCCCTCCTGCGCTGTCGGAGTCTCCCGCCTGTTTAGCGCAGCCAGAGCCTTCCCCCTCTCCTGCGCTGCCGGAGCCTCCTGCCTGTTTGAAGCAGCCTGAGCTGCCAGTCTGCAGGGTGCTGTCACTCTGCAAGGAGCTGCCAGTCTGCAGGGAGCTGCCAGTCTGCAAAGAGCTGCCAGTCTGCAGGGTGCTGTCAGTCTGCATGGAGCAGTCAGAGCTGTCAGTCTGCATGAAGCAGCCAGAGATGTCAGTCTGCATGAAGCAGCCAGAGCTGTCAGTCTGCAAGGAGCTGTCAGCCTGCAAGGAGCTGCCAGTCTGCAGGGAACTGTCAGTCTGCAAGGAGCTGTCAGTCTGCAAGGAGCTGTCAGTCTGCAAGGAGCTGCCAGTCTGCAAGGAGCTGTCAGTCTGCATGAAGCAGTCAGAGCTGTCAGTCTGCAAGGAGCTGCCAGTCTGCAAGGAGCTGTCAGTCTGCAAGGAGCTGTCAGTCTGCAAGGAGCTGCCAGTCTGCAAGGAGCTGCCAGTCTGCAAGGAGCTGTCAGCCTGCATGGAGCAGTCAGAGCTGTCAGTCTGCAAAGAGCTGCCAGTCTTCCAAGGAGCTGTCAGCCTGCATGGAGCAGTCAGAGCTGTCAGTCTGCATAGAGCAGCTAGATCCGCCAGTCAACCAGAATCTTCCAGATCTGCTAGTCAACCAGAATCTTCCAGATCTGCTAGTCAACCTGAATCTTCCAAATCCGCCAGCCAGCCAGGATCTACCGGAGCCTACTACCTACCTGAGCTTCATCTCAGTACTGGGCTTCCTCTCAGTACTGGGCTTCCTCTCAGTACTGGGCTTCCTCTCAGTACTGGGCTTCCCCTCAGTTCCGGGCTGCCCCTCAGTTCCGGGCTGCCCCTCAGTTCCGGACTGCCCCTCAGTTCCGGGCTGCCCCTCAGTCCCGAGCTGCCCCTCAGTCCCGAGCTGCCCCTCAGTCCCGAGCTGCCCCTCAGTCCCGAGCTGCCCCTCAGTCCCGAGCTGCCCCTCAGTCACGAGCTGCTCCTTAGTTCTGTGGGGTTCTGGGTGAGGACTATTAGGCCATGGTCGGCGGCGAGGGTGGATTATCCCAGGACGCGAAGGGGAGGAACTAGGACATTAATGAAGTGGGGTCCACATCCCGAGCCGGAGCCGCCACCAATGACAGACGCCCACCCGGACCCTCCCTATGGTTTTGAGGTGCGTCCGGGAGTCCGCACCTTGGGGGGGGGGGGGTTCTGTCACGCCTTGGTCTTAGTGTTTTGTGTTTTCGTTATATATTTTGGTCAGGCCAGGGTGTGACATGGGTTTACGTGTTGTGTTTCGTATTGGGGTTTTATAGGAATTGGGATTGTGGTTGATTAGGGGTGTGTCGAGTGTAGGCTTGGCTGCCTGAGGCGGTTCTCAATCAGCAGTCAGGTGCTTCTCGTTGCCTCTGATTGGGAACCGTATTTAGGTAGCCTGAGTTCGCTTTGTATTTCGTGGGTGATTGTTCCTGTCTCTGTGTAGTGTTCACCAGATAGGCTGTAATAGGTTTCACGTTCCGTTTGTTGTTTTCCTATTTATTTATTTATTTCATGTATCGCCGTTTTCTTTATTAAAGATCATGATTAACCACCACGCTGCATTTCGGTCCGACTCTCTTTCGACAAACGAAGAACGCCGTTACAGGGAGGAAATCTGCCGTTACAGGTTCTCGTTCGTTGTCTCTGATTGAGAATCATACTTAGGTAGCCTTTTCCCACCTGTGTTTTGTGGGTGATTATTTTCTGTTTAGTGTTTTCTGCACCTTTCAGGACTGTTTCGGTTTTCGTTTATTTCACGTTGTTATTTTGTATTTTCAGTGTTCAGTAAAATAAACATCATGAACACATACCACGCTGCACATTGGTCCAACATTTCATACTCCTCGTTAGAGGAGGACGAAGAATTCCGTTACACCCGCACAAAAGCAGGCGGGCATACCTGGTTTAAATAGCCCAAAACAAAACCCAAACAGAAACAGGAAAGGGGATCGGTGGCAGCTAGTAGGCCGGCGACCGCTGAGCACCGCCCGAACAGGAAGAGGAACCATCTTCGGCGGGACTCGTGACACCCACACCCCAATAACATTGTTGCCGAGGTGGGCTTGTTAGTTAGCTACAGGGTGTGAGTCACCTCAGCCATTTGTTACCTTTATTTAAGTAGGCAAGTCAGTTAAGAACAAATTCTTATTTACAATGACAGCCTACCCTGGCCAAACCCGAACGATGCTGGGCCAATTGTGTGCCGCCCTATAGGACTCTCAATCACAGCCGGATGTAATACAGCCTGGATTCAAACCAGGAACTGTAGATGCTGTGCCTTAGGCCACTGCGTCACTCGGGAACCCATAGACATAGGCTTCAGGAGCTAGCTGGTTAGATATGATTCCACCACGGGCAACAACAACTGGCGACAAGTTCGTTTTCAGACAAATATGTTAAACTCATAGTGTATCCACTGACCACCACATTTAGAAGGATAGCTAAATTACCAAAATGTTACTGGCAAACTAATTGTGATTTCATATTCTTTGATACATTTGGTTTAACTTGCTCATATCGAGTAACAGACAGTTTGTGGAAAGGTAAAAATAACAATAAGTGGACTAGTTTTATGAATCGGACAGGGAAACTAAAATAGATATGTAGCTAGCTGGTGAGGGTTTCATTTATTCTCCAGTTAATTAAGCTGAAGCTGGGTTTCCCGAGTTGTTCGGTACTTCTATATCTGCATTGCTTGCTGTTTGGGGTTTTAGGCTGGGTTTCTGTATAGTACTTTTTGACATTGGCTGATGTAAAAAAGGGCTTTATAAATAAATTTGATTGATTGATTGACTTACTGCTCATGCTGGCAAGCAAGCTAAACAGACGTCTCTGCAGCGTATCTGTGTGATGTTTGTTAGCATCCCTATTTGTCAGACTTTTATGTAGGATTAATAACCTAGCCTACTTAATTCCAGTGGTGGAAAAGTACTCAATTGTTCAAGAAAAGATAGGAAAATGACTCAAGTAAAAGTGAAAGTCACCCAGTAAAATACTACTTGAACAAAAGTCTAAAAGTATGTGGTGGTGGAAAAGTACAACATTGTCATACTTCAGGTGAATTCAGAAAGAGTGGGACATCATATAAACTGAGACAGCTTAATCCTGACACGTTTATTTCTTGGTCTGACATAAAACATTTTGTTGTTTCTAAACCACATGACCAAAATTACATCCCTTCATTGGTGTGACATCATAGAGGGCCGGAAGCTCACCCGGCTCAGTGACAGCTGTTTTTCTGTTTTGATGTTAAGGTTATAAAACGGTAATAAATAATGCACTGTCCCAAATTGTGATGTAAATGTGCATACTATGAACTGGTCAATCAAAACACATAAAAGAGTTGCCAATATTAGGTTTCAATTTTGTAATTCTGTTTTTTTTTTGTCATCCCACTACCATCCATAGTTAGCTAAAGTAAAAGAGCATGGAATAGCTAAAGTGGGACAGACTTACAGTATAAGCTTTTCCAGTTCACATTACATTACCCTGTGCTTAGGTTAGGCAGAACTCGGGTTCTTGTAGTACTATTCATGTATTTCTTGTACTGTTATTGTCACGGCTGGCTGAAGGACTGGACCGAGGTGCAGCACGGTAAGCGTACATTTGAACTTTATTTAAAAATGACTCCGACAAAATGAAGAACAAAAAAAACACCCGTGAAGCTTTGGGCTATGTGCCCTGAACAACTACAAAGTTAACTTCCCACAAAACAGGTGGGGGAAAAGGGTACCTAAGTATGGTTCTCAATCAGAGACAACGATAGACAGTTGTCCCTGATTGAGAACCATACCAGGCCAAGACATAGAAATACAAAACATAGAAACAAGGACATAGAATGCCCACGCTAGTCACACCCTGGCCTAACCAAAATAGAGAATAAAAAGCCTCTCTATGGCCAGGGCGTGACAGTTATTTGAGTGAATTCAGAAAAAGTGGGACACTTTTTGCGTTTCTGTCTTTTGTAACTTCTTCCGACATCTAGCCAACATATTAGCCCAACACATGATAGATATCTGAAATCGTCAGATGTTTCCAAATAACACACAATTGAATTGAATGGTGTCCCAGTTGATCTAACCTGCTTGATCTAGTCTACCGAATGCAAACTGAAAATAGGATTTTGACTCAGTGTACACATGCCTCCTGTGAATATGATATCAACATTTACTTTGTGTGTGATTAGGAAACATCTCGAGGATTTCAGAAATGTATCACGTGTTGGGCTAATATGTTGTATAATGTCGAAGGAGGTTACAGAAGACTGAATTGCAAGAAGTGTCCCATTTATTCCATATTCCCCCGACATCAAATTCTTTATATTAAGCAAACCAGACTGCACCATGTTATTATTTTTTAAATTACAGACAGCCAGTGGCACATTCCAACACTCAGACATTATTTACAAACGCAGTATTTGTGACCGCCAGATCAGAGGCAGTAGGAATGACAACGAGTTATATTGATAAGTGTGAATTGGACCATATTACTGTCCTGCCTGAGCCTCCAGGTGTCGGGGAAAATGTATGGGAGTAAAAAGTACATATTTTCCTAATCCTCTTAGGCAAAATTGGCAAAATAGACATACCCAAAATTAACTGCTAATCATGTGTAATTGCATGATTCTGACATGCCAAAACTTGGTATATTTGGAAAGAAGATATCTGGGAGATTATGAGGAAATTATGAGAAGGTAGATATGAGTTACACAGTTCAGAATACACAAGATCAAGCACACACAAAGTAACCGTTTTGTTATTTTGAAAGTAATCTTTAATTGACATCCTATCAGTGAGTTATTGATGCCCAGAGCTGGAAACACATCAGATGGCTTCCACAACATGTGAACAATATCAGGAAAAAATGGGATTGATAGAATTAACAACTAGAAATGGGCAGTTGTTTTTCGTAAGTGGTGTCAGGTGTGGTCACAGGACGTTTCAAAGTGTCCCTAAACCTCTCCAAATCAAATGTATTTGTCACATACATATGGTTAGCAGATGTTAATGCGAGTGTAGCGAAATGCTTGTGCTTCTAGTTCCGACAATGCAGTAATAACCAACGAGTAATCTAACTAACAATTCCAAAACTACTACCTTAAACACACAAGTGTAAAGGGATAAAGAATATGTATATAAAGATATATGAATGAGTGATGGTACAGAGCGGCATAGGCAAGATGCAGTAGATGTATCGAGTACAGTATATACATATGAGATGAGTATGTAAACAAAGTGGCATAGTTTAAAGTGGCTAGTGATACATTTATTACATAAAGATGCAGTAGATGATATAGAGTACAGTATATACATATGAGATGAATAATGTAGGGTATGTAAACATTATATTAAGTAGCATTGTTTAAAGTGGCTAGTGATGTATTTTACATCAATTCCCATTATTAAAGTGGCTGGAGATGAGTCAGTGTGTTGGCAGCAGCCACTCAATGTTAGTGGTGGCTGTTTAACAGTCTGATGGCCTTGAGATAGAAGCTGTTTTTCAGTCTCTCGGTCCCAGCTTTGATGCACCAGTACTGACCTCGCCTTCTGGATGATAGCGGGGTGAACAGGCAGTGGCTCGGTGGTTGTTGTCCTTGATGATCTTTATGGCCTTCCTGTGACATCGGGTGGTGTAGGTGTCCTGGAGGGCAAGTAGTTTGCAGACCTCACTACCCTATGGAGAGCCTTACGGTTGTGGGCGGAGCAGTTGCCGTACCAGGCTGTGATACAGCCCTACAGGGTGCTCTCGATTGTGCATCTGTAGAAGTTTGTGAGTGCTTTTGGTGACAAGCCAAATTTCTTCAGCCTCCTGAGGTTGAAGAGGAGCTGCTGCGCCTTCTTCACGATGCTGTCTTTGTGGGTGGACCAATTCAGTTTGTCTGTGATGTGTACGCCGAGGAACTTAAAACTTACTACCCTCTCCACTACTGTCCAATCGATGTGGATAGGGGGGTGTTCCCTCTGCTGTTTCCTGAAGTCCACAATAATCTCCTTAGTTTTGTTGACGTTGAGTGTGAGGTTATTTTCCTGACACCACACTCCGAGGGCCCTCACCTCCTCTCTGTAGGCCGTCTCGTCGTTGTTGGTAATCAAGCCTACCACTGTTCTGTCGTCCGCAAACTTGATGATTGAGTTGGAGGCGTGCGTGGCCACGCAGTCGTGGGTGAACAGGGAGTACAGGAGAGGGCTCAGAACGCACCCTTGTGGGGCCCCAGTGTTGAGGATCAGCGGGGTGGACATGTTGTTATCTACCCTCACCACCTGGGGGCGGCCCGTCAGGAAGTCCAGTACCCAGTTGCACAGGGCGGGGTTGAGACCCAGGGTCTCGAGCTTGATGACGAGTTTGGAGGGTACTATGGTGTTAAATGCTGAGCTGTAGTCGATGAACAGCATTCGCACATAGGTATTCCTCTTGTCTAGATGGGTTAGGGCAGTGTGCAGTGTGGTTGAGATTGCATCGTCTGTGGACCTATTTGGGCGGTAAGCAAATTGAAGTGGGTCTAGGTTGTCAGGTAGGGTGGAGGTGATATGGTCCTTGACTAGTCTCTCAAAGCACTTCATGATGACGGAAGTGAGTGTTCCGGGCGGTAGTCGTTTAGCTCAGTTACCTTAGCTTTCTTGGGAACAGGAACAATGGTGGCCCTCTTGAAGCATGTGGGAACAGCAGACTGGGATAAGGATTGATTGAATATGTCCGTAAACACACCAGCCAGCTGGACTGCGCATGCTCTGAGGGAGCGGCTGGGGATGCCGTCTGGGCCTGCAGCCTTGCGAGGGTGAACACGTTTAAATGTTTTACTCACCTCGGCTGCAGTGAAGGAGAGTCCGCATGTTTTGGTTGCGGCCGTGTCAGTGGCACTCTATTGTCCTCAAAGCGGGCAAAAAATTATTTAGCTGATGTTATTGAGGGTGTAGCGAAATGATTTTGTTTCTAGCTCCAACGGTGCAGTAATATCTAACAAGTAATATCTAACAATTTCACAACAATATACACAAATCTAAGTAAAGGAATGGAATTAAGAATATATAAATATATGGATGAGCAATATCAGAGTGGCATAGACTAAGACACAGTAGAATAGAATACAGTATATACAAAAAGTATAAACAAAAATATGTAACCGTTTTTAAAGTGACTAGTGTTCCATTATTAAAGTGGCCAGTGATTTCAAGTCTATCTATATAGGCAGCAGCCTCTAATGTGCTAGTGATGGCTATTTAACAGTCTGATGGCCTTGAGATAGAAGCTGTTTTTCAGTCTCTAGGTCCCAGCTTTGATGTACCTCGCCTTTTGGATGATAGCGGGGTGAACAGGAAGTGACTCTGGTGGTTGTTGTCTTTTGATCTTTTTGGCCTTCCTGTAACATCAGGTGCTTCAGGTGTCCTGGAGGGCAGGTAGTTTGCCCCCCTAGTGATGCGTTGTGCAGACCGCACCATGCTATTTGTTCAGTATGAAAACACAATTTCTACCATTTCAACCTCACTCAAACATTGTGGTGGTGTTATGGGGTATCAAGTATCCTTTCAACTTCTCTAAAGTGTCAGAATTTTTGCACACTGGACGTTTACCACCCTCTGGAGAGCCCTGCGGTTGCGGGCGGTGCAGTTGCCGTAGCAGGCGGTGATACAGCTCGACAGGATGCTCTCAATTGTGCATTCGTAAAGGTTTTTGAGGGTTTTAGGTGCCAAGCCAAATTTCTTCAGCCTCCTGAGGTTGAAGAGGCACTGTTGTTCTTTTTTTCACCACACTGTCTGTGTGGGTGGACCATTTCAGTTTGTCCGTGATGTGTACGCTGAGGAGCTTTCCACTTTCTCCACTGCGGTCCTGTCGATGTGGATAGGAGGGTGTTCCCTTTGCTGTTTCCTGAAGTCCACGTTCAGCTCCTTTGTTTTGTTGACATTGAGTGAGAGGTTGTTTTCCTGGCACCATACTCCCAGAGCCCTTACCTCCTCCCTGTAGGCTGTCTCATCATTGTTGGTGATCAAGCTTACTACTGTTGTGTCTTCTGCAAACTTGATGATTGAGTTGGAGGTGTGCGTGGTCATGCAGCAATGGGTGAACAGGGAGTACAGCAGGGGGCTGAGCACGCACCCTTGTGGGGCCCCAGTTTTGAGGATCAAAACCTCCATCGAAGTGGAGGTGTTGTTTCCTACCTTCACAACCTGGGGGCGGCCCATCAGGAAGTCCAGGACCCAGTTGCATGGGGCGGGGTTCAGACCCAGGACCTCGAGTTTAATGATGAGCTGGAGGTACTATGGTGTTGAATGCTGAGCTGTAGTCAATGAACAGCATTCTTACATAGGTATGCCTCTTGTCCAGATGGGATAGGGCATCGTCTGTGGATCTATTGGGGCGGTAAGCAAATTGAAGTGGGTCTAGGGTGTCGGATAAAGTAGAGGTGATTTGATCCTTGACTAGTCTCTCAAATCACTTCATGATGACAAAAGTGAGTGCTATGGGGCGATGGTCATTTGGTTCAGTTACCTTTGCTTTATTGGGTACAGGAACAATGCTGGCTATCTTGAAGCATGTGGGGACAGCAGACTGGAATAGGGAGAAATTGAATATGTCCGTAAACACTCCAGCCAGCTGGTCTGTGCATGCTCTGAGGACACGGCTAGGGATGGTGTCTGGACCGGCAGCCTTGCAAGGGTTACCACGCTTAAATGTCTTTCTCACGTTGGCTTAAATGTCTTTCTCACGTTGGCCACGGAGAAGGAGAGCCCACAGTCCTTGGCAGCGGGCCGTGTCGTTGGCACTGTTATACTCAAAGCGGGCATCTCATGTCTCGTGTCTGAGCCGTTGAATTGCGACTCCACTTTGTCTCTATACTGATGTTTTGCCTGTTTAATTGCCTTACGGCGGGAATAACTACACTGTTTGTATTCGGCCATATTCCCAGTCACCTTGCCATAGTTAAATGCGATGGTTCATGCTTTCAGCTTTGAGTGAATGCTGCCATCTATCCACGGTTTTTGGGTAGGGTAAGTTTTAATAGTCACAGTGGGAACAACATCTCCAATACACTTCCTGATAAACTCAGTGACTGTATCAGTGTATTTGTCGATGTTATTGTCGGAGGCTACCTGGAACATATCCCTAGTCCACGTAATTTAAAACAATCTTGAAGCATGGATTCCAATTGGTCAGACCAGCGTTGAATAGTCCTTAGCACGGGTACTTCCTGTTTGGGTTTCTGCCTATCGGAAGGGAGGAGCAAAATTGAGTCGTGGTCAGATTTGCCGAAGGAAGGGCAGAGGAGGGCCTTGTAGGTATCCCGGAAGTTGGAGTAGCAGTGGTCAAGTGTTTTAGCGTGAGTACTACAGTCTATGTGTTAATAGAACTTCGGTAGCATTTTCTTCAAATTTGCTTTGTTAAAATCCCCAGCTACAATAAATGCAGCCTCAGGATATGTGGTTTCCAGTTGACATAAAGTCCAGTGAAGTTCTTTGAGGGTCGTTGTGGTATCGGCTTGGGGGGAATATACATGGCTGTGACTATAACCGAAGCCAGCCATTCTTCTTCCCAGAGAGATATTTATTCCTGTCTGCACGATGAACTGAGAACCCAACTGGCTGTACAGACTCAAGACAGTATATCCCAAGATACTCTGTTTCACGGAAACTTGGCTATGTTACAATCCCTGATGTCTCATTGGAAGGAAATCCTCGCCCTCAGCTCGTCAACTTTATTACCCAGAGATTGAACATTAGCGAGTAATATACTCGGAAGCGGTGGGTGGTGTGCGTGCCTCCTGAGTCAGACTAGAAGTCCACTCTTCTCCGCCGGCAATATTTTGGATCTGCCTCTGGATCAGTTCAATTGCCCGGGTATGAACAAAGGATGCGATTTGGGAAAGTCGTATTCCTGGTCGTAATACTGGTAAGTTGTCGCTGCTCTTATATCCAAAAGTTCTTCCCGGCTATATGTAATAACACCAAAAAATATCTGGCCTAGTAATGTAAGAAATAACACATTTAAAAAACGGTAAAGTTGTGTAGGGGCTAGAAGCACGGCTGCCCTCTCTATAGGCACCCTTTTCAGTAAGTGGCATACGTCTGTAAATTAGATAATTGCCAGTGTGCTTTTACATATTTGTAATCCATAAATTATATTTGTTCAGTATAAAAACACAATATATACCATATCAACCTCACTCAAACACTGTAGTGTTGTTATGGGGTATCCAGGGTACATTCAAGTGTCCTTTCAACCTCCCCAAAGTGTCCAAATGTGGTAATTGTACTGTTTTTGCACACTGGATGTGCCTTAAGTTATTGTTCACTATAAAAATGAATGTCTACAACACCAACCTCTCTCAAACATTGTGGTGGTGTAGGGGATATCCAAGTGTTTTCATCATATTTTTCATGCATCATCAGATAACATTGGCAGTAGGCTAGATTTGTTCCAATTTAAGCATTCATTTCATACACCCCATGTAGCTATAGCTCAAACACAGACCAAATCTAAGATGTTTGCTGTTTGGTGAAAACGTTGTGTACAATAAACATTTTCACTCTCAGGGCTGCTGATCAATAACGGTAGGTCACAGGCAGACAAATAAGACATCCTCATGATCTGTGGAGTCCCGGCTTTCGGTGTGAATCAACGTATTCCGTGTTAATTTCGTTTATGCTTCACAGCGCTAACCGGAATGTAGGTAGCAGCCATCTTGAAATTAGGTCTGTATACGGGCATTTGTATGCCCATATATGGTAGTAAGTCACACCAAAGATTGTGCACAGATCAATAGCCAAGACACTCAGCTTTCCGCAGACACACTGCTTTTGCAAATAGGGACTACCGTTCACATACCAGACTGAATTGAAAATAAATAAATAGGATCCTCAAATATTGGGACTTTACATTTAAGAGGTTTAGGGTTAAACTTTGTGCATACAGTGAAGGCGCAAAGTTACAATGTTGCAGATAGAGCCCTCTTGGAGACTTTTTGTGCTTATACATTTCATTCCATCTGCAATATTCAGACCATTGTGGCAAAATTAACCATATACATAGAAAATAAAAGAGGCTTCTAGAGGCCAAAAGGCCGTTTTTGCATGGGCAGCGCCATTGAGGACTTCCACTATGCTTCCACCATTTTAAAGTAGTCAAAGTAGGCCCAGACAATTTGGTGGGGATTCCAATGGATTGTAGCCTAAATGGCACTGTGCCCATGCTGTCACTGACACTATAGATGGGTTAGCTGACAACGTCACAAAAAGGATGTGCACGCTTCAATGGGGAGTTGTTGTGATTCTAGATGGCCAGGTAGCTACCAACAATTACAAGAAACTGCCATGTGGGGAATCATAAGTGACTTGTTGGAGCTAGTTTCATCTTGTTCTTGATACCATGTCTTGTTTTGAGGTGTTTTGGCTGATTTCATGTCAATGCTAATATGGCTCAAATTCGCTAGCTAGTTAACCAACAACTGTAATGATGTATTTGAGAGATAAACGCTCATTGTGTACATGTATTTATGTTCTCAATAAACATTGGAGACAAAATATAATTGACATGTTGTCAACAATATATATTTTTTTTAAGTATTTTTTTATTTAACCAGGTTGGCCAGTTTAGAACAAGTTCTCATTTACAACTGCGACCTGGCCAAGATAAAGCAAAGCAGTGCAACACAAACAACAACACAGTTACACATGGAATAAACAAATGTACAGTCAATAACATAATAATAATCTAAGCCAACCCTGTCTGTTTTTCCACCTAGTTGCTCACGAGTCGGTTGTGTTGCTAAACATCCAACCCAACCCGTATATAATAGAGAAATAGTAATGGTGTCTTTTTGTAGGCACTAACTCCACTATGGTTCATGGAACAATCCCTATTGAGAAAATGAATGGCGTTTCAGTAGGGTTTTTGGATAAACACTGAAAATAAGGTCTGTGGTAGCCTAAACACTGGCGTAGGAGATCTTATATGTTTTGTTCTATGAGATAATGTTAATCAGCTAACATCCGTTTTTGTAAATTTTGAAGAATGTATGTTATAAAAATTTTTAAAAGCACATAGGCTTCATAATTCATAGTCATGTTAACTGGCTACTATTATATCACAGAACAAAACGTATAAGATCTCCTAAGCCTGTGTTAAATTAAGACCTTATTTTCTGCGTTTATTGCAAAATCATATTCTGTCCCCATTGATTTTCCATATAGCGATAGCTGAAACAACCAGAGCGAACTATTTTCCGGGTTTTAGGACTACAAATTGGCGAGCTCTATGGCACAGATATAAAGATGAGTCCTCTATCAATCTCTATTACGTTATCCCACTTTGTGATTGCCGTAAAGAGAAGACAAAGCCGTGAATACCAACCAGAAAAAAAGTGACGATAACAGAGAATTGAAATTCATTTAAGTCGTAAAACCCAACCCAAAGTGCGGCATTTGCAACTTACATAGCTACCGCATATATATATGTATTGAGTTTACTTAAGCAGATATTTACATGATATCGTACTCACCATTTGCTTGAGTGAGTGAGGCGAGAAAGCAAGTGATAGCTAGACGAAGAATCGCGTTTAAGCAGTCACTGTGATGGCCTCCGATAGCATGGACAGAGAAATGATTCTTGCTGACTTTCAGGTGGGTTCGGACTTTCCTTAGGATACAAAACTATCTAGATTGCTAGTTTAATTATGTTGAACCTTAACATTAAACAATAGGCAGTGTTAACGTCAACAGCAATGTCTCGTCAGCTGACACGGCAAACACATTAGCTTACTAGCAAGCTAGCTAACACGATAGCTAGCGAACATTAGATGCGTTACTAATGAACGTTAACTAGGTAACGTTACGTCTAGACGCAGGAGCGAGTTAGCTACTAAATAATTGCATTGTTGCATAGCATTTCGTAAAGCTGTCTACCCCAAAAGTATCCGAAGTCAGCAATATAATATACCAGTATGTCTGGTAGCTATCTAACAGTACTGTTATACGTCAATTTAGCGAACGAACGTTAGTTGTTAGCTAAAAAGCTAGCTAGTTAGTAAAAGCTGGGATCATCGTAGCTAATTATAGAGTAATTTTAAAACGATATAGCTACCGTTAGCTTGCTTTGACATTTCTCAGCGAAGATATATGCTGTATGAATTGTAAATGTTCTCAACTGAGTTGGTTAGCTAGCTAACTTGTGTTTGCTTAACTCTCAAACTAACGTTAGGTAGCTAACTACTTGCTTGGTCACTATTGAGTTTAGCTAGCTAGCCTACTATCAAGTGACATCACTAGCGTGCATTTCTTGTGCATGTTTCCAAGCTCTGTAGATTTAACGTTCGTGTTGAACGCTTGATCTCTTCATCCTGACAATTTACAGGTCTTTGAATAAATAACAGGGCCACAAAAAACTGAAGAACACAGTTTTAAGCTGTCAGTGCTACATGCACTCCTTTTTAGCTCCTCGTTAATCACATTAGGCTACATGGAGGTAAATAGTAATTCTGGAAAAACTTTCTTTCAATGTAGCACTAATACTAGCTTGAGCATACTTGGTTGGTGCAATGTAAATACTTCTAGCCCAACTGAAACATGTCGTTATACTGATAATGACCAGTCAGTCAAACCACCCGGTGATATACTGAGTGGAGGACCAGATTAATTTGTGAGGTTGATACCAGGTAAATTACAGTATCATTCAGTGTTATGATATTGATAAGGGTAATTTATGCGAGCAGTGTACTTTCAGCTCACTGTCCATTAGGAACATTTGGAATGTGGAACTTTTTGAAAGTCAGCTAAAAACCAATATCTTAATATCAATCAATCAAATGTATTTATAAAGCCCATTTTTACATCAGCAGATGTCACAAAGTGCTATACAGAAACCAGCCTAAAATCCCAAACAGCAAGCAATGCAGATGTATGGTGGTTAGGAAAAACACCCTAGAAAGGCAGGAACCTAGGAAGAAACCTAGAGGAACCAGGCTCTGAGGGGTGGCCAGTCCTCTTCTGGCTGTGCCGGGTGGATATTATTAGAGTATATGGCCATTAAGGCCAGATTGTTCTTCAATATGTTCAAATATTCATAGATAACCAGCAGGGTCAAATAATAATCTGGTTGTAGAGGGTGCAACAGGTCAGTACCTCAGGAGAAAATGTCAGTTGGATTTTCATAGCCAAGCATTCAGAGGTCGAGACAGCAGGTGCGGTAGAAAGTCGAAAACAGCAGATCTGGTATAAGGTAGTGTGTCCGGTGGAACTGGAGAAGCAGCACGACCGGGTGGACTGGGGACAGCCAAGAGTCATCAGGCCAGGTAGTCCTGAGGCATGGTCCCAGGGCTCATGTCCTCTGGGGGGGACATGAGAGAGAATAATACAATTCACACAGGACACCAGATAAGACAGGAGAATTACACCAGATATGACTGACCCTAGTTCCCTGGCACATAGACTATTGCAGCATAGATACTGGGGGCTGAGACAGGGAGGTCGGGGGACATTGTGGCCCCGTCCGACGATACACCCAGAAAGGGCCAACCAGGCAGGATATAACCCCAACCACTTTTCCAAAGCACAGCCCCCACACCACTACAGGGATATCAACAAACCACCAACTTACTACCCTGAGACAAGGCTGAGTATAGCCCACAAAGATCTCCTCCACCGCACGAGCCCAAGGGACAACAAACAAATCTGCTAAAACTCGTCAGTTTCTAAGAAGATGTCAAAGTTGGCCTTGATTTATTTACCAGATGCTTTTATCCAAAGTGACTTAGGCTACAGAACAGGTCATAGTGGCAGATTCAGTATATGTTGCAGGATGCAAGAATCAAATCCATAATGCTGGGATTTTTGGTCAGCATCATAAATGCTCAATTACACTTTCTATTGGTTCTTGTGTTTTATGTACATGACCTCTTCTGTTTTTCTCACAGGCTTGCACTGGCATTGACAACATTGCAGAGGCAATCACGCTCTTAGAACTCAATAATTGGGATTTAGTGGTAAGTTCACACATCAGTAGGTCATACGAACCTGACATTTTCTTCTTTTAAATTGAAAATATATTATATACTTATTTTGCTATTAAAATTGTTAAACAACCTGGCCACTGTAGTGACTATAGCCTTTACCTCATTGGTCCACAATCATAGCCGTGGGCCTATTTTCTTTTTTTCCTTGAACAGATGATCGGGAGCCAGAACAGAATCTAGTTTTCTATCAAATTGGCAAAGATTTCCATGCAAATATTCTGAAATCTGCATTAAAAACAATGTTTTTTTCCCATTAGATGTTTCCCTCAAATGTACTTTTTGTGTAAAAAAGGCTGTGTGACGACGCGGTGCACATAAAAATGTCTTTGGCAATTAAATTCTCATGCACCCAATTTAAAAATAAATAATAATAATTTTAATGTGTTTTCATTATGAACTCCGCACTAAAAGAAACGTCCTCTCACTGTCAACTGCGTTTATTTTCAGTAAACTTAACGTGTAAATATTTGTATGAACATAAGAATCAACAACTGAGACATAAACTGAACACAGCCATGTGACTAACAGAAAGGGTGGGTTCAAAAGTTACTTTCAGTGTCTGGTGTGGCCACCAGCTGCATTAAGTACTGCAGTGCATCTCCTCCTCATGGACTGCACCATATTTGCCAGTTCTTTACTGTGAGATGTTACCCCACTCTTCCACCAAGGCACCTGCCGTTTCCCGGACGTTTCTGGGGGGGGAATGGCGCTCACCCTCCGATCCAACAGGTCCCAGACGTGCTCAATGGGATTGAGATCCAGGCTCTTTGCTGGCCATGGCAGAACACTGACATTCCTGTCTTGCAGGAAATCACGTACAGAACGATCAGTATAGCTGGTGGCATTGTCATACTGGAGGGTCATGTCAGGATGAGCCTGCAGGAAGGGTACCACATGGAGGAGGAGGATGTCTTCGCTGTAACGCACAGCGTTGAGATTGCCTGCAATGACAACAAGCTCAGTCCGATGATGCTGTGACACACCGCGCCAGACCATGACGGACCCTCCAAATCAATTCCGCTCCAGAGTACAGGCCTCTGTGTAACGCTCATTCCTTCAACGATAAACGGGAATTAGACCATCACCCCTGGTGAGACAAAACCGTGACTCATCAGTGAATATTTTTTGCCAGTCCTGTCTGGTCCAGCGACAGTGGGTTTGTGACGTTGTTGCCGGTGATGTCTGGTGGGGACCTGCCTTACAACAGGCCTACAAGCCCTCAGTCCAGCCTATTGCGGACAATCTGAGCACCGATGGAGGGATTGTGCGTTCCTGGTGTATCTTGGGCAGTTGTTGTTGCCATCCTGTACCTGTTCTGCAGATGTCATGTTCGGATGTACCGATCCTGTGCAGGTGTTGTTACAGGTGGTCTGCCACTGCGAGGATGATCATCTGTCCGTCCTGCCTCCCTGTAGCTCTGTTCTAGGCATCTCACAGTACGGACATTTCAATTTATTGCCCTGGCCACATCTGTAGTCCTCATGCCTCCTTGCAGCATGCCTAAGGCACGTTCACACGCAGATGGCATGTGGGCTGGAGCCAACAGCTCGCAGATGCGGTGTGGGCATTGCCTACATTATGAGATTATGGTCAAAAGAGCAGGATTATTTTTATTTGTCAAACTGCAGCCAAGCATCAATCATCATGTCACCAGAGTAAGACCCTCAATTTATTGGAAAGGCGCATCAAGTGATTCACCTTGCACTTTCACCACCCTGTGAAGTTTATCATAATTCATTTAATCTGTAACCAAATTACTGCATGCTTTCCTGAGTTGTTGTTGTTGGAGGACCACACAACATATCATCGCGAGACTCCAAGTTTACTATGATTTGATGGTTATTACAGTGCATTCGGAAAGTATTCAGACCCCTTGACGTTTTCCCCATTTTGTTATGTTACAACCTTATTCTAAAATTGATTTAATAAAGTAAAATCCTCATCAATCTATGCGCAATACTCATTATGACAAAGTAAAAACAGTTTGAATTTTTTTACCTTTTTTTTATAAAAAAAAAAAAACCTTTTATTTACATAAGTATTTACACCCTTTTGCTATTGGACTCGAAATTGAGCTCAGGTGCATCCTGCTTCCATTGATCATCTTTAAGATGTTTCTTCAACTTGATTTGAGTCCATCTGTGGTAAATTCTATTGATTGGACATGATTTGGAAAGGCACACACCTGTCTATATAAGGTCCCACAGTTGACAGCGCATGTCATCGCAAAAACCAAGCCATGAGGTCAAAGGTATTATCCTTAGAGCTCCGAGACATGATTGTGTCGCGGCACAGATCTGGGGAAGTGTACCAAAACAATTCTGCAGCATTGAAGGTCCCAAAGAACACCGTGGCCTGCATCATTCTTAAATGGAAGAAGTTTGGAACCACCAAGACTCTTCCTGGATTTGGCTGCCCTGCCAAACTGAGCAATCGGGGGAGAAGGGCCTTGGTCAGGGAGGAGACCAAGAATCCGATGGTCACTGACAGAGCTCCAGAGTTCCTTGTGGAGATGGGAGAACCTTCCAGAACGACAACCATTTCTGCAACACTCCACAATCAGGCCAGATAGAAGCCACTCCTCAGTAAAAGGCTTGGAGCTTGCCAAAAGGCACATAAAGGACTCTCAGACCATGAGAAACAACATTCTCTGCTGTGA
This sequence comes from Oncorhynchus kisutch, assembly GCF_002021735.2. Lineage (NCBI taxonomy): Eukaryota > Metazoa > Chordata > Actinopteri > Salmoniformes > Salmonidae > Oncorhynchus > Oncorhynchus kisutch. Next base: position 30,739,699 of record NC_034186.2, read on the forward strand.
TGAAACCAAGATTGAACTCTTACCTGAATGCCAAGCGTCACATCTGGAGGAAACTTGGCACCAGCTCTACGGTGAAGTGTGGTGGTGGCAGCATCATGCTGTGGGGTTGTTTTTCAGCTGCAGGGACTGGGAGACTAGTCAGGATCGAGGGAAAGATGAATCCCGCAAAGTACAGAGAGATCATTGATGAAAACCTGCTCAGGACCTCAGACTGTGGTGAAGGTTCACCTTCCAACAGGACAATGACCCTGAGCACATAGCCACTCCTGCATTGAGTTGGCTTCGGGACAAGTCTCGATGTCCTTGAGTGGCCCAGCCAGAGCCTGGACTTGAACCCGATCAAACATCTGGAGAGATCTGAAAATGGCTGTATCTGCTCTGCCATCTAACTTGGCAGAGCTTGAGAGGATCTGCAGAGAAGAATGGGAGGAACTCCCAATATACAGGTGTTCCAAGCTTGTAGTGTCATATCCAAGAAGACACAAGGCTGTAATCGCTGCCGAAGGTGCTTCAACAAAGTACTGAGTAAAGGGTCTGAATACTTATGTAAATGTCTGTCTTTTATTAGACATTTCCGCTGCCATTTCTCGCATAATGAATGTTTGACCCCTAAAGATCCCATGTTGTCTAGTCTGTTTTTTGTTGTTGCCATTTGCGATGTTTACAGATGAATTTGCTATTTCCATCAGGCCTGTCGTGATATTTTTGTACTTTACTCGCATAAATTGGTTGTGTGGAAACCTAGTTAGAGTTCTAAATAAATTGTACACTGCAAATTTAATTGCAACCGTCCCAAATGGATATAATATTTGACAAAAACAGAATCGGACCTTGATTACATTGGAATACGATCACGTATGCCTCGATTTATGCGTTTGAATACTTGAACAGATTTCCTAAATCAAAATCACTGAGTAGATTTCCTGGTGATATTATAGACTTATGTCCAACAACAAAAATTATACGAAACAAATTATATATTAAAATATATTTTGCTCAACTTGGGGTGCCAATTAAAATCACCGGACCACCCTTTACATTGTTGCACGTACTCTTGTGTAATGTGAGTTATAGATTTCCGTATGTGCTCTACGTTGAAAGTACTAATGTTGTCGTTTCTAGAATATTATGCCTAACCATTTTTTTTGCATGTAATGTCTATTGATACTCCAATTACTGTATTCTGAGATACATTTATCAAACGAAGACCCATTTATATAAATTCAAGGCCATGGGTAGGCCTAATTCACAACTCTCTACTCCTGTCATCCACCAAGGCTTAGTCTACATGGTGAACCTGACCAAATCATACTACAGTACAACTGTGAGCACTAGTGCTTGCTAGTTACTTCAACTTGTAAGCCAATTCAAATGACCAATTAAGCAAAAAGCATAGCTGCTAAAAGCACACAGTATGTGATTTCATTACCTATTTCAGTTTGCTTCCTATCTGAACTAAAATGCTACACTTATTACTGAGATGTATTTATTTATTTATTTATTTTACCTTTATTTAACCAGGTAGGCAAGTTGAGAACAAGTTCTCATTTACAATTGAGACCTGGCCAAGATGTATTGTCACCTTGATTGTGACATTTCAATCAACAATGCACCATCATTGCCATGTGTCTCCGTTTATCAGTGAGACATCATTTGGGCTACCTACCACCCCTCTTTAATGGGCGTATAAAGAAAGTCTTGTGTCAGCTTTGATTTCAAGTTTGAGATTCAAAGGAGCGGTATGAAACGGTTTTACTTTATTTCCACAATGTAACCCTTTATCATAGTGTGTGTTGGATGGGGTGGGCTATATTTAGCTGAGAGCTGTTCTTGTGCTGGCAGCTTTTCAAAGCAAGCAAGTAGAGCCTAAGCAGTGGTTAAACGCACCTGTAAATGTGATGACTTGCAGTTCCTTTTCGGTGATGTTAGGTTGATAAAAATTTACAAAAGAAATCTGTGTGTTGGGACAGGACAGCGAACAAAAGAAACCTGTGTGTTGGGACAGGACAGCGAACAAGTGTTAAATACTCAGTGGCCCTTTCTCATTGATTTGTGGCTTCACTAGTAGACCTGCTTACAAACTTTTCTTAATACTTGCCAAGTTTTCACAATTACAATTTTCTCTGGTATTTTTGTCAATTTTAAAATATTTTCTGTTCATGTACTTTTTAGTTGATGGTACATTTTGCAATGTTTGGAAACTGCTGGACATTACCCAGTGTTCTAGAGCACTCATCTCAATAGGTCTCCTAACAATGGGCCAAAAATAAACTCATTGCAAGTATTGTCCTCTCGCTGCTCTGTGTACTCAACAGTTCCCCTAAATCAGTTTCACTGTTTAAAAAAACTTTCTGAGGCCAACTACCTACTTCAACCTCCTTTCTCATCAATGATCTGTTCTCGTATGAATGTCATATCATCGTTTGGGCACCAGTTCCCCCTCATTTTCTTGCATTACGTTCCCTTTGCGTTGAGTCCAAATATGATAAAAATCGAATTGTTTTAACTGAAAAGAGTAGCCCATCAATGCATGCCTATACCTAATGTGTCTGACTATCATCCTAGCTTAGTACACTAACATTCATTTCAGAATTATAGTTGCTGTAGAGAGACTCACAGCCACTCGTATGGCTACCAAAAGTTGCCTTTGAAATTCAAATGACTAGTTCTATTGGCAGGAACTGGCAGTAGATAGTTATGGGAACGTTTACTGTTGATTATCAGTGTTTGAACATGCATGCTCTCAAGAGTGTAATACTTTGCGACACATTTTATTCCATGGTCTTTTCTCTTTTTACAGGCAGCCATCAATGGTGTGATGCCACAAGAGAATGGGATCTTGCAAAGGTAATATGCCAGATTTTTATTTTTTATTTTATTTATTTTACCTTTATTTAACCAGGTAGGCAAGTTGAGAACAAGTTCCCCTTTACAATTGCGACCTGGCCAAGATAAAGCAAAGCAGTTCGACAGATACAACGACACAGAGTTACACATGGAGTAAAACAAACATACAGTCAATAATATAGTATAAACAAGTCTATATACAATGTGAGCAAATGAGTTGAGAAGGGAGGTAAAGACAAAAAAGGCCATGGTGGCAAAGTAAATACAATATAGCAAGTAAAACACTGGAATGGTAGTTTTGCAATGGAAGAATGTGCAAAGTAGAAATAAAAATAATGGGGTGCAAAGGAGCTAAATAAATAAATAAAAATTAAAAACAGTTGGGAAAGAGGTAGTTGTTTGGCCTAAATTATAGGTGGGCTATGTACAGGTGCAGTAATCTGTGAGCTGCTCTGACAGTTGGTGCTTAAAGTTAGTGAGGGAGATAAGTGTTTCCAGTTTCAGAGATTTTTGTAGTTCGTTCCAGTCATTGGCAGCAGAGAACTGGAAGGTGAGGCGGCCAAAGAAAGAATTGGTTTTGGGGGTGACTAGAGAGATATACCTGCTGGAGCGTGTGCTACAGGTGGGAGATGCTATGGTGACCAGCGAGCTGAGATAAGGGGGGACTTTACCTAGCAGGGTCTTGTAGATGACATGGAGCCAGTGGGTTTGGCGACGAGTATGAAGCGAGGGCCAGCCAACGAGAGCGTACAGGTCGCAATGGTGGGTAGTATATGGGGCTTTGGTGACAAAACGGATTGCACTGTGATAGACTGCATCCAATTTGTTGAGTAGGGTATTGGAGGCTATTTTGTAAATGACATCGCCAAAGTCGAGGATTGGTAGGATGGTCAGTTTTACAAGGGTATGTTTGGCAGCATGAGTGAAGGATGCTTTGTTGCGAAATAGGAAGCCAATTCTAGATTTAACTTTGGATTGGAGATGTTTGATACGGGTCTGGAAGGAGAGTTTACAGTCTAACCAGACACCTAAGTATTTGTAGTTGTCCACGTATTCTAAGTCAGAGCCGTCCAGAGTAGTGATGTTGGACAGGCGGATAGGTGCAGGTAGCGATCGGTTGAAGAGCATGCATTTAGTTTTACTTGTATTTAAGAGCAATTGGAGGCCACGGAAGGAGAGTTGTATGGCATTGAAGCTTGCCTGGAGGGTTGTTAACAGTGTCCAAAGAAGGGCCGGAAGTATACAGAATGGTGTCGTCTGCGTAGAGGTGGATCAGAGACTCACCAGCAGCAAGAGCGACCTCATTGATGTATACAGAGAAGAGAGTGACTGTTGCATCTTCAGAAGTTAATCAAGTGTTCACTGTGCATTTTCTAAACATCCCCTCAAACTATTTTTTTTTATCACATTGCAAAAATTAATATGTTAACCAAAATAGGAAGCACAACTTGTACACAGGAGATAAGCATAAGGGACGGGAAAGGGGGATACCTAGTCAGTTGTACAACTGAATGCATTCAACTGAAATGTGTCTTCCGCATTTAACCCAACCCCTCTGAATCATATGGCGTAGTGTCATATGCAAAAACACGTCACCGTCAATGTGACGTTCTACCTGCTACACCGAAACAAACCAAAATCAACTTTATTTGTCATTTCAATTCACAAGCAAGAATACAAAACTACCATAGCACATGCCCACACCTGTGCTTACATGAAGAGCAAGGCCAATAACCTTGTTTTGTTGACCTGAATATCAATCAAATGTATTTATAAAGCCCTTCTTACATCAGCTGTACAGAAACGCAGCCTAAAACCCCAAACGGCAAGCAATGCAGGTGTAGAATCAGTACATCATTTTGTATGCATTTCTGCTAGAGGTTATAGAAATGTACTGTCTAGAACTCTCAGTGAAAGCACATTTTGGAGCAATGGTGGTTACTTGTTCATGCAAAATCATTTTTATTATTTTATAAAGTGCAGCTGTGGTCTCGTCTGTGTAGGCCTAGATGTTAAGAGCTAGGTTTTGTTATGTTTTAAAACTGCAATATTTTTTTATTTATTTTTACCTGGAAGGGCTCATTGAGATTAAAATCTCTTTTTCAAGAGTGCCCTGGCCAATTGAATTGTAACCTTGTGGCCTGATGACGATTGAGGAGTTCAGAAGATGTAGGATACATGTAGTAATCAATGGCTACATCAGTCACTTGACCTCTTGAATATGTAGCTCTCGTTTTTGTACAAAGCCTATTGAGTAGGCACAAACTGACATGATGGAAAAAATCGTGATCATCAGTGCAGGAATTTGAGGCTTTAGATCTCATTTCCCCCACAAAGCTCAGTGTCATGTAGTTATTCAGTCAAGATTTGAACACCAAATTAGGCGGAAATCAAACAACCAGATTTGTAGCCCATAGCTGGGCAATATCAAGTGAAATACTGTGGGGGTGGTTATAGTTTGAAGTGATATTCAAAGTCATAGGCTTGATATGGCTTTGAATTACTGCATTTCAGTGGTAGGCAGAAAAATAGAACTCTGATAGTATTTCGTATGCTCTTTGAGTAGAGTATCAACAGAAACAGAAGTGTTTTTATGTGAAAGAACAGAGAGGAATATCTTCCCAAAAACTGGAATTAAAAGGGCTACTGAGAAAAACGCCTCTGAGGCATTGTGGCTCACGTTTTTTCTCAACGGTCAGTCTGAACTCCATGAATACACTGGGCTGAAGAACAAATACATTGACTGGGCACATTCTGTTAAACCGTTTATTTTGCGAGTTTCTGAAGACTTTGGGCATGAGAACATGGTTTCTTAAGGGCACACATAATTATGAATGGAGCCTGGCTGTGTGACTTGCAGTCAGCCCGTATACTGGCTGGCACCAGGCTGCTCTCGTAGGATGGCACTCCTCCTCAGTAAACGGCTCCATTGAGGTGACCGGAGCCAGCTGGAGGCCTGCTCTTAGCCCCAAGCCTGCCTCCTGACTAGGTGGAGAGCGACATCTAGATGTATGCCATGGAACAACCATTTGTATTATTTTTAACTCTCATAATAGTCAACGATCCTCTGTATTAATGTGCCAAGTTTCAAATTGTAGCTTAGAATGCTTACAAAAACCTGCCATCACGTTGCAAGGGAAATGTATAGCCTACCGTCTAGGGTGAATTATGACTGTGCTTCTTTCATCCTGTTTAAGAAATTGCGTAGCATGTCCTCATTGTTAGACCATGTTATGGTTTCTTTGGTTGTCTACACTCCTGATGAGAGTACAACTCAAACACACCAACATCTTCTATGATGGATATGAATGACAATCAACTGTGTATAACAGTTTTGCACCAAGATACTGAAACTGAAATATCAGTGCACTCTAGTTTTCTAATTTGTGTAGGTACAGGAATTGTTTATTTGCGGTATTGGCTGTTATTTCACTCACTGAATTTACTAGCTAATGGTGAGTTACCTCAAACTGTCAGTTTGTTTTCTGTGTATATGTAAATGCTTACTGCATAGCTGATAATGACATGATCTAATTTTCCTAACATCCATGCTTGTAGACTTCTTATTCTGTGGTTCATAAGAGGTCATTATGCACCTGTGCAGATCTCTGTAGGACAGGTGTTTGTCCATGCAGACTTAGACGGTTAGACCTTTTGTATATGTCCAACAACAAGCCTCTGCTCTCCCTGAAACATCATTTCCACCTGCCTATGACGGTAGGCCTAATTCTTGGCTGTGGGTGAATCCAAGCCTCACAAGTGGTTTCTGTGTACGGTATGTTGTTTTTATGCCATTATCATGGAACATTGATCTGTAATGATTTCCTACGTGCCCTCAGAACCCCCAACGTCTTTAACCTTTTTGGTATTGTAATCGGGTTGGATAAATACAGCCTTTGTGCAAGACCCTGCTCTCCCTCCCAGCACGATATGTGCTGACCCACGAGGAAAAGAGAAGCGCCTTTGTCCGGGTTGGGAGAGAGAAAATACATTATTTACTGCCGTGTGGGACAGAGCCTCGAGGGAATTCAGGCCTTAGACATGGAGAGAGGCTGAGAAAAAAAAATGTTTTGTCTCTGGCCTCTGCATCAAAATAAGACTGAATTTGCTCTGTGGCAGACAATTCAGCATCTGCCCATATTATCCACTAAAGCCTGTTTACACTGACTCTGAAACTGTTTGTATTGCTGCTGAGAGGCTCGTGTTGCTGCCTCAGAAGGGGGCTGTGGGTATTTTGTGGATTTGGAATATTTCTGTTCAGTGTTGCTTGTACCATTTGTGATAGGGAAGAAGCAAAAAGCATAAAATTATTTAAAAAAATAAATAAATCAAGCAATTCAAAGGTTTAGCCCAGGGTTTTCAATGAGGTTCGGAGGGCTGGCCTGAATGTGTTAGTCTTTTACCCAAAACAAAACCTTTTTTTAATGCTCTCTCACTGTCTAGCTTTCATTTCTGTGATTATTAGTTTGCTGGACACAGTCAAGAAACCTTAATGTAGGTCCTTTATCACTTCTGCACAGTTTCTATTTGGTTTTTAGGTTTTTTAAAGTATGAGTTTTATTTTTTTGCTCAAACTACCCGTGGGCCGGATTGAACCCCTGGTTTGACACCCCTGCTTTAGCCTATTTAAGTGGACAATACTTTTTTCCTGCAGTGGACAAAGTATTCAGAAACCCAGTCAAATCTAAATAGGCTAAATGTTTGAGTTTATTGAAAAATGTTGCTTTGTTTTTGCATTTCAATAGTGTTGAGTAAAATTCCACATGTAGGGTTTAGTCTGAGAATTACATTATTTTGGTGGTAGACTTTCTACTTTTATAGACACACTTAACTCTGTATACAATTCAATATGATATTGAACTGCACAACATGATGCTCCCTGTGTTGATGTTTTCTGAACCTCTGCTTACTGTCTGAACCCACAAAAACTTCCCCAGCGAGGTGTCTCAGGCCAACATCTATGGGCCTCACAGCCAAGCAGCAACAGCAGAGGCAGCAGTGGCCCCACCAGCCACCTCATCGTCTTCCTCCTCGCCGCCATCCTCCTCCTCAGCCTTCTGCCCTGTCCTCCCCTCTCGACACATTGTGGAGCGGCAGCCGCGCATGCTCAACTTCCGGGTGGAGTACCGCCAGCGCACTGTGGAAGTGGTCGTAGAGGAGGGCAGCGCAGTTGGTGAGGAGATGCGCTCACCTTACACTACTCTTCATACTATGGTTCCTACACTAATATTCCACTATGGGCCTACTCATCATTAATATGTTGTAGAAATCTGTTGTGAATGTCTTGTAATTAATTTTTTTTATTACTGCCTTGATTTTGCTGGACCCCAGGAAGAGTAGCTGCTGCCTTGGCAGGAACTAATGGGGATCCATAATAAATGCAATACATCACACACCCTTACTGCTTACTCAGAGAAAATGTGGGTGTTACAGATGTGGTGTTACTGAGAATCCAAAATATTTTGTGTTTCTGGTAAAAGGAGCGATGTTGGTCAATACAACACCTAGGTATAGTGCTTTTGTTTTTAGACTTCGAACCCTTTCTCAGAATCTACACACTTGTACACAGTGTTGAAACTATTTATGTTGTGAAGATAAGGTAGTGGAAGTGTGTATTACAAGTGTTTTACTCAAATGTAAATTGCTTGTAAAGGTGTAGACTTTCATTAATACACAGTGAATTTTGTACTTTGCTTTGAAAACACGTTTTCTCATCTATTACTGCCATCTTATGGTGGGGATATGTCCAACTGCCAGTTCATAATTCTACAACTTGTTTCTTCCTTTTCTTGTTTGTAGGGGAAATCAAACATATTCTTGAGACAGAGCTTCAGGTCCCCATATCACAAATGCAGTTAAAGGGTTGGAAAAGTGGAGACGTATCTGACGTTGTGAGTAGTTCTCTCAAAACAATTGTTTTGGTTAATGTAATACCTCTTGAAATGAGCATGTTTAAAGCATCTCTGCCACCTTTTTAAGTTTTATCTTTTATTTTTCACATCGGATGAGGTTTCACAAATGTCACTCACACCCATCTAGTGGGGATGGATAAAGTACCACTTAGTATTATTTATTGGTCTGTCCCTGTGTCCTCAGACGGTTCTGCGAAGTTTACACTTGCCCAAGAACAACAGCCTGTATGTGCTCACCCCAGATATCGCCCCCACTGCCAGCACCAGCCAAAACAGGTACCCAACTTGACTCCTCCTTTGTTTCCTGTTTTGAGTCACATTATCTTCAGCAAACAATTCCCAGCAGGTAACTGACACTGTTTACCCAATACCCTCCAGTACCTCAATATGCAGCTGCATTGATTGTTACACTGATTGTTACCCACATCAAAAGGACTGGTAAATCAACAGGACTGCACCACTTTGCCAACAAAGCCATTTTCATATGGGTTGAACACTAGGTGGCACTGTACACCTAGTAATTTAAAAAATAGTTTATGGAATATATGCCATGAATATTGTACAATAGCTTCCAATTTGAATATTTACAAAGATATTTGACCCTTGTGCACAGAAGTTATTTTGACATTTGAAGTGAAATCCTACTGAAATATTCTTTGTATAATGTAAATAATGCTCTTTATTGCTGTATTTGTTGCTATTTCCAGTCTTTATTTTGTTGCTGAAAATATAGAGCAGCCTTTTCACTTCTGTAATTTTGAGAGAAATTTGAAATTCAATGAGGAGGATCCATTAAGCCACTCTAGAAGGTCATTCTACCAAGCTTTATGAATCCAATGAGGCTTTAGCCACTTCTCCTTCTAAAATGTCATAATATTCATCATTGAGCTATAATCCTGTCACGAAGGCTGGTTTTGTCACTGATCTGATATTTCATCTGTATCAGCCAGGTAAAGTTCATACTAATAAGGAAATCCCACTCACTGTAATAATTCTCTCTGGTGCATCTGCTCACCAGCATGGCAACACACCAATAAGGCTTGTCAATATTTGGTACGCTGTACACTTGTTCAATTTTTATCTGAGCATACTTTAGCAACATCCTATTCAGATTTCCCCGAATGTAGAGCGAGAACGGTGTGAAAGGCACTAAGGCATTGCTCCTGTATTTGTTGATGAGCTGAAGTGCTGTTGGAGTGTGTCTGTTGTCGGTTGTAACAGGAGGGGATGTGTCTGTGTAATTATCTGTGTTGATTAGGGAGGCTGTCGGGCCCAGAGGGGTTGCTGAGGAGATAGACACGTGGCACTGCCATGCATTATGAAGAGTCACTCCGGTTCTACAGCAGTCGTTGTGCACCGACGTGTGTCGGACAGGAGGACAACAGTCAATACAGCTGGCCTCATGTTTCTTCCCCGTGTTCATCTCAGAACCCATTGAATCACAGAGAAATGGACAGATACCGGCATGGGTCAAATATTGCAATGCCTTGTATGGTTAGGGTTCTATAATATGTAGGGTGTTGATTTCCAAAAAGAGAGAAGGCTCCTGCTGCCGTTGGCTGTGCTGCTTTGACAACCAGTAAGTAGAGGTTTGACTGTGTGTAGCAGGCAGCTAATGGCTATTTTCTGGCTAACTATGGCCACTGCAGTGTCTCTTAGTGGTACAATTCTCTTAGTGCTATAGCTATCATTTTCAGTGTTAGGCGCTCATTATCCTCCATAAACTATTTTGGTAAGGGTGTGTGGCGACCCTGTTGTGATCTTTGCTGCTGGAAGAGGGTGACAGATCACACTGCTCAGAGGAGCAGGCCTCCTACAGGGAGGGCAGGCAAGCTGTTAGCACAGCGGCATTAAAAATAACCGTTGCAGTGCATTCACAGAGCTGGAAGTCTGCTGCTGTCAGAGAGCTGCCATCCCACCGTTCTGACAAACCCTGTACTAATACCTGCTGAAACAGGGCACTACTAGCAGGGCTAGCTTGGGTACCACCTTTTTAAATCCCAGGGAACAACCAAGATGTACAGTAGCACTTCTGAGTTTAACTGAAGAGGGTCCATTCAAGCCTGCTTAACTCTAATTGAAATGAAACTTTGTAGTAGGCAGCAAGCTGAGAAGATTAACACTTTTTACTATTTATCTATTGCCTTCAGTTATGGAAGGCCATTACTTTTGGTGGCAATTTATTTATTCCAAAATAATCATATTGACTGCTTGCTGGAATAGACGTTCAGTATTTAGTACTTCACTAGGATGTTTGTGTGTATTACTATTACTATGCAAGGAGTACTTGTGTCCATATGTAATATACTCATTGCTTGAGTTTAAAATAACATTTTACCTATGATTTAGTTCCTATTCCTTTGTAATAATTGGGAGAAGTTTCTGAACATGGGACATAACTTAACAAATAAAAGCCACAGTAGGCAATTACTTCAAAAGCACATCTCTGCACACCTAAACCAAACAGACTATACAAATAGTTATCCATATCACCAGGCCCACTCAGTCAATCCTCTGTTTGATTTGAAATAAATTGGGAGGCTTTGGAGATTTCAGACAAGTGCTCCCTCCTCAAAGGTAGTTACCGAGATCCACTCCTGAGCCAAACAAACGTTTCCCGGTGTCTGTGTTGACTGACAGGTTAATACAGGAGGGTATCTAGATGGAGCTAATCTCTTGCATAAATAATGTAGGGTGATTTTATATTTTAATGCGACTCATCTATTTCTGTTGCTTCCATGAAGTGTTTTATTGAAGGTTATTTTAATTTGAACTCTGAATGTGAAATACAAATGGATTATTAGACGTTTGGTATTAATTTGCAGCGTCCCTCCCTCCCCAGTTTGTTATCCCCTCAGAGATACTGATGCCTCATGCTGGCTGGCAAAAATCTGTGGAAATCATTAACAATTAGTATGCTGGTTGGTCTTGAGACAAAATTGCAGATCAAGACATACCAGATCATGGGAGATTGCGTATTTGCCTATTATGTTGCAGGTCCAGAATGTGAGGGTAGGATGGTTATGCATGTCTGCCTGTAGTTTTGCCTCTTTAGATCATACATCACAGATGAGATGGTCAATATGTGTGGTGTTCTAACGTAAAGGGAAAAGTGTGTGTGTCTCTCTGGCAGGGCTATTTTAATAAAGTATGTGTGTCTGCTCAGTGCCTGGGGACCCTCAGAGGCTTATCTCAGAATGAAACCAATCTGTCGAGCCTGCTTCTCCCCTGCAAAACGGTTTATTTTTTTGTCTATAAAGTTAATTGACATTTTACTCAGAACACCTCATGCCGTGTCAAGTACTCCTGAGAGGACACACACGGTGCCTCCATGTATAGAGGTCGCTGGCGCAAATGCTCAGACGCAGGACAGCCTGATGGGAGTGTAGGGAGAACGTCATGAGAGGAGCTGAAAGCACTGAGTCAATAGTAGGACCCCGGAAGCAAAGATATTAATTCTCCTCTGTATATTTGCTTAGGTCTTTTATCTCAATACAACCAACTTGCTGGAAGCCAAATTGCTAAGTAACAGAGGAGACAAATGCCTCACAGTATGGGCCACATAGTCCGCTCACGTTCAGTCTTTACTGTGTAAAGCCATAAGTCCCCATATTATTATTATTATTATTATTATTATTATACAATTATTATTTTATTATTGCTGTCTTCACAATGGTTTATGGTAATGCTACAACACAGCTACCCACTTTTCCCCTATGCTGTTTTGTCTGCCAGAATCAGTCGGGACTGTGTCTAAACAAATCATGCTGATATTAGCTGGCTCGCCTATGCGAGTCCCCATTCCTCCCTCTCCCCTGCCTGCCTCTCCCTGCTCAACCCATTACATATGCATCCAGTCCTTCCACACCACACATTTTCAATCTTCCCGGTTAGCTACAACAAACATTACATTTACATATTGATTTCGTAGTTTTAGTCAATGTAAATATGCTGTCATTACAGTAAATTTGAGCTTCTGTTAACATAAGCTCGTCCAGATCTGCGCAGATTAAGGCAGTGATTGCATAATTAATGTGTGCTACATATTAATTCCGACTATCCTTTTCCTCCTCGCTTCGAGTTGAGCTCTGATTAACTGCCTGGCTTGGACTAAGCTTCCGATTCTAATTCACGAACACAGACTGAGCGTTTGCTCAAACCGCTACTTAACCTCAACGTTTATTATAAGTGAAGCGTCCAAAACTTTAATCTCTCTGTGAAGCACAGTGTCTTCCTGTACTGTACACATCCTCAGTCATTGCTCATAGCTGAAAGCCAGGGCCTAGAACTCTCCACTTGTCTGCCCTTAAAAACCACTCTGGCCCAATGTATAGGAGCAACTTTGAGAAAAAATCAGTCTGACAAATCAATACATTGACTTGTCTGCCAGATGAGCAATGTTGAGGGGGCTGTGAACAGGTTGTGTAAGTGTGTGTGTGATGTCACTGCTGTGGCCCTGTGTCCTGACCACCCCATGCGGTCTCAGGGAGCAGGCACCAGGCCTGTCTGGACAGAGACTGAGGAGTGGGCACGAGCCCCAGGGGAGCCATCTCACTGCAGGGATAAGTGTCTGACTAGTCTCAGCTTGTTCTCCACTTGACTCTTGTTTTATTTGTTCCTCCTTTTCCAGTGTTCTTCAGGAGTCATTAAATCAGAACTTCCTGCTTGTCATCAGCCACCGTGAAGCCCAGAGAGACTACAACCTCAACTTCCCTGGCAGCAGAACCATACAGGAGGTGGGTCTCCCTCTCTCTTCACATAATGTCCTGTCAGTGCTGAAAGTTCTTCAAGATATGGCCTACTTCCAGTAGGATAGTTGTCAGGTTTGATTGATATTACAGTTCTTATAAAACATAACTCCCATCACTGAGTAGAAACATTTTTAATATTTGAATTGACTATACAACTCTAATAACCGCTAACTGCAATCAAAGTTTTGCTCAGTCATGTTGCTACAATAGGAATTAATATCAATATTCTACATGAATGCTCAAATTTTACACTCAGCTGTGGTGAATTGTTTGCTTACTGCAGCACCTCAATAGAGTTGGTAGTTATCATTTCTCTTCTCCAAGATTGCCCATCTATCAGGTCCACACAGCCAGTGACTTTCTAAATGTCTGAAAAGTTGTTTGAGGTCCAACACCATAATCTATTCAGTCAGTACATCTCAGTTCAGTGGTTTCCCTATATGCATTTAGCAGTGGTGGGCTGCCCCTGCTAAATTGTTGTTGCCCCTCAAAGATGTATACAAAAATCTCACTCTTAAATGTTTTCAGTGTTTAACTTTAATTAAACAACTTAAACCAGATGTAAAGTATGTAGAAAACATAATGGAGCTATAATTTTTGTATACACATTTATTTATATTTTAATCACCAAAATAACTAGACAGTCGGAGAATCTAAAATTCAAATGTCATGGCATCGGCCATTGATCTTATGTTTGAGTCACTCATAGTATAAAAGCAACGTGTATAATTGTAGGATGATAGAAAGAAAGAAACCTCTGCAGCCAATAGAATGATAGTAAAAAGCTTTGGAGCACCTTAAATTATGTTTTGGGCCAACAGGCAAACTCTGCTCCATCATTCATTGAATCAGATGGCTTATTCATCACAAATTGCACTGATATTGCCAACTACTTTAATTATATTTTCATTGGCAAGATTAGCCAATTTAGCTGTGATATGCCAGCAACAAATGCTAACACTACACATCCAAGTATAACTGATCAAATTCTGAAAGACAAGCGTTGTTATTTTGAATTCCGTAAAAGTGATTGTGGAAGAGGTGAAAAAATGATTGTCTATCAACAATGACAAGCCACTGGGGTCTGACAACTTGGATGGAAAATTACTGAGCATAATGGCGGATGATATTGCAACTCCTATTTGCCATATCTTCAATCTAAGCCTACTAGAAGGTGTGTGCGCCCTCAGGCCTGGAGGCAAGCAAAAGTAATTCCGCTACCCAAGAATAGTAAAGCTCCCTTTACTGGCTCAAACAGCCGACCAATCAGCCTGTTACAAAATGTTGAAATTGAGCAAGTTGATGTGACTAAACTGCTTGGAGGAACCCTGGATTGTAAAACTGTCGTGGTCAAATCATGATACAACAGTAGCTAAGATGGGGAGAAATCTGTCCATTAATACATCGTTACTCTGCCTTAACACTCAACAAGGCAGGTCCTGCAGGCCCTAGTTTTGTTGCACCTGTTACACTGTTCAGTCATGTGGTCAGGTGCCACAAAGAGGGACCTCAAATTGCTATTGGCTCAGAACAGGGCAGCACGGCTGGCCCTTAAATGTTCAAGAAGAGCTAACATTAATAATATGCATGTAAATCTCTCATGGCTCAAAGTATAGGCGAGATTGACTTCATCACTGCTTGTTTTTGTAAGAAGTGTTGACAGCTCGGTGCATTCAGCCTATCTTTTTAAACTACTTGCACACAGCTCGGACACACATGCATGTCCCACAAGACATGCCATCATAGGTCTCTTCACTATCCCCAAGTCCAGAACAGACGATGGGAGGCGCGTAGTACTACATAGAGCCATGGCAACATGGAACTCTATTCCTTGTCAGGTAACTGATGCAAGCAGTAGAATCTGATCATAATAAACATTATGGAACATCAGGTACTGTGAAGAGACATGCGCACAGATACACACGTAAGACACACACTCTACCCACACATACACATGGATTTTGTATTGTAGGTAAGTTAATTCGTAAAGTATTCAGACCCCTTCCCTTTTTATGTTAGTCTTATTTTTTTAATTGATTAGATAATTGTTTCCCTCAATCTACACACAATACCCAATAATGACAAAGCGAAAACATAAAAAATAAAAAACATCCACATTTTCTTCAAACCCTTTGCTATGAGACTCGAAATTGAACTCCAGTGCATCCTGTTTCCATTGATGATCCTTGATGTCAGAGCAGCTCACAGATTACTGCACCTGTACATAGCCCACCTATAATTTAGCCCAAACAACTACCTCTTTCCCTACTGTATTAAATTTATTTATTTATTTTGCTCCTTTGCACCCCATTATTTTTATTTCTACTTTGCACATTCTTCCATTGCAAATCTACCATTCCAGTGTTTTACTTGCTATATTGTATTTACTTTGCCACCATGGCCTTTTTTTGCCTTTACCTCCCTTCTCACCTCATTTGCTCACATCGTATATAGACTTGTTTATACTGTATTATTGACTGTATGTTTGTTTTACTCCATGTGTAACTCTGTGTCGTTGTATGTGTCGAACTGCTTTGCTTTATCTTGGCCAGGTCGCAATTGTAAAAAAAGAACTTGTTCTCAACTTGCCTACCTGGTTAAATAAAGGTGAAATAAAATAAATAACTAAAAATGTTTTACAACTTGATTGGAGTCCCCCTGTGATAAAAGCAGTTGATTGGACATGTTTTGGAAAGGCACACACCTGTCTATATAAGGTCCCACTGTTGACAGTGCATGTCCGAGCAAAAACCAAGCCATGAGGTTGACGGAATTGTCTGTAGAGCTCCGAGACTGGATTGTGTCGAGTCTCAGATCTGGGGGAAGGGTACCAAAACATTTCTGCAGCATTGAAGGTACCCAAGAACACTGACCTCCATTATTCTTGAATGGAAGAAGTTTGGAACCACCAAGACTCTTCCTTGAGCTGGCCTCCACGGCCAAACTGAGCAATCGAAGTAGGTCAGGGAGGTGACCAAGAACCCAATGGTCACTTGACAGAGCTCCAGAGTTCCTCTGTGGAGATGGGAGAACCTTCCAGAAGGACAACCATCTCTGCAGCACTCCACCAATCAGGCCTTTATGGTAGTGGCCAGACGGAAGCCACTCCTCAGTAAAAGGCACATGACAGCCCACTTGGAGTTTGCCAAAAGGCACCTAAAGGACACTCAGACCATGAGAAACAAGATTCTCTGGTCTGATGAAACCAAGATTGAACTCTTTGGCCTGAATAGCAAGCGTCGCGTCTGGAGGAAACCTAGCACCATCCCTACAGTGAAGCATGTTGGTGGTAGCATCATGCTGTGGGAATATTTTTCAGCAGCAGGGACTCTAAGACTAGTCAGGATTGAGGGAAAGATTAATGGAGCGAAGTACAGAGATCCTTGATGAAAACCTGCTCCAGAGTGCTCAGGACTTCAGACTGGGGTGAAGGTTCACCTTCCAACAGGACAATGACCCAAAGCACACAGGCAAGACAACGCAGGAGTGGCTTCGGGACATGTCCTTGAGTGGCCCAGCCAGAGCCCGGACTTGAACCTGATCGAACGTCTCTGAAGAGACCTGAAAATAGCTTTGCAGCGAGGCTCCCCATCCAACCTGACAGAGCTTGAGAGGATCTGCAGAGAAGAATGGGAGAAACTCCCAAAAATACAGTTGTGCCAAGCTTGTAGCATCATACCCAAGAATACTCAAGGCTGTAATCGCTGCCATTGGAGGTTCAACAAGGTACTGAGTAAAGGGTCTGAACACTTTTGTAAATGTGCTATTTCACTATTCAGTATTTCAGCAGTTCTTAACCTGTTTTTGCTTTGTTATTATGGGCTATTGTGTGTGTATTGGGAGGGGAAAATTACAACTTTAATCTAAAATTGATGAAATTGTTAACTTAACAATGTGTAAAAAGTCCAGGGGTGTGAATAATTTCCGAATGCACTGTATTGGCTAGTAGAGCAGTGGCCTGAGGGTGCACACTATTTCAATATTTATTTTCCAATAAAAAAAGAATAAAAAAGACAGATACCAACATTGACCTCCATTGTACTGTTGCATGGGATGGTATATTTAGAGGCCAAAACTTAACTCAAGCATACAAAAAGAATCATATTAGGTGTTATACACTGCACACAAAAATAAAGGGAACACTAAAATAACACATCCTAGATCTGAATGAATGAAATATTCATATTAAATACTTTTTTCTTTACATAGTTGAATGTGCTGACAAAATCACACAAATTATCAATGGAAATCAAATATATCAACTCATGTAGGTCTGGATTTGGAGTCACACTCCAAAAGTAAAGTGGAAAACCACACTACAGGCTGATCCAACTTTGATGTAATGTCCTTTTAAAATAAGTCAAAATGAGTCTCAGTAGTGTGTGGCCTCCACGTGCCTGTATGACCTCCCTACAACACCTGGGCATGCTCCTGATGAGGTGGCGGATGGTCTCCTGAGGTCCTCCCAGACCTGACTAAAGCATCCGCCAACTCCTGGACAGTCTGTGGTGCAACAGGAGGGATTGGTGCACGTCACAAAAAAGATGACACCAAGCATACTTCCAAAGTTGTGGCAAAATGGCTTTAAGGACAACAAAGTCAAGGTATTGGAGTGGCCATCACAAACCCCTGACCACAATCCTATAGAAAATTTGTGGGCAGAGCTGAAAAAGCATGTGCGAGCAAGGAGGCCTACAAACCTGGCTCAGTTACACCAGCTTTGTCAGGAGGAATGGGCCAAAATTCACCCAACTTATTGTGAGAAGCTTGTGGAAGGCTACCTGACACGTTTGATCCAAGTTAAACAATTGAAAGGCAATGCGACCAAATACTAATTGAGCGAATGTAAACTTCTGACCCACTGGGAATGTGATGAAAGAAATAAAAGCTGAAATAATTTTCCTATTATTCTGACATTTCACATTCTCTTATAATAAAGTGGTGATCCTAACTGACCTAAGACAGTGAATTTTTACTAGGATTAAATGTTAGGAATTGTGAAACTGAATTTAAATGTATTTGGCTAAGGTGTATGTGAACTTCCAACTTCAACTGTACCTTTTTTATGTGGGCCTGGAGCAAATTATAAAGTCTAGAGACTGACCCTTTTGAATGGGGTTTGATAAGGTTATCTAATGTAGGATTCTTTGGCTTAATGCCGTACTGTGGGATGTGTCCTTAAGAAATTCCTGATTTGGAGGTATCTGAAAAAGTGTTGATGGCATGTTAAACTGATTCAGGCAAATCGGGCTGTCAATGTATACAGTGGGTATGTTAAGAAAATACAGAATCTGTTTCCAGATCCCAAGAGTGTGACCATGTCTGGGTTCGAGTCATATGCTGGGCTGTTAACAAGTGCAGGGAGTGAGGAACATTTGACCGGCGCTCTGCTCAATCAAAAGTCATGAAGGCATATCATTCTGTCAGATCCCAGTTCAACTTCCCTCCAGAAATACACAATGTTCAGATTTAGCAGCCCAATAATACAGTTTAAAGTGAGGAAGACCAAAACCCCCCTTGTAACTTGTACTTTCTTAAATGCTTCTTTGAAATTCTGGCTGCCTTGTTATCCCATAAGAATGGAATTATTATTGAATCCAGTTTCTTAAAATAGCTTTGGTATGAAATTGGGTAGATATTGGAAGATGTAAAGAAACCTGGGTAGGACAACCATTTTGAGTGTTTATACGACTAACCAAGGAGAAAGGCAGAGTTCTCCAAAAATCTGTTTTTGTTTAAGCTGATCAATTTTCATATCCCAATTTGTTTTCAATAGCTGATTTAAGTTTTGTTACTGATGCCAAGGCTTGTGAACTTGTCCATCACTGTTCTAAATGGGGTAGATTGCAGAAATGGCATAATCACAGGCGGTGATATTGGCATCAGTTTGCTTTTTTGCCAGTGTATCTTGTAGCCAGAGAAGGAGCCAAATGTATTCATCAAGGGGGAATAGAAGTTTTAGGCTTGGATAAAAACAAAATAACAGTCTGCATTGAGGGAAATTTTGTTCTGCGTGTCTTATTTTAGCGGGAGCTATATCTGCACATACACGAATGAGAGTAGCAAGGGGTTCCATGGCTATAGTGAAGAGAGCAGGCAAAATTGGGCACCCCTGTCGGTAGCCTTTGAACAGGTGGAATGACTGCAACATCTCCTGATTGGTTACCACGGATGCCATTGGGTGTGCATAAATAATTCTTATCCAATTAAAACGTTCCTTTCCAAACCCGAAATGCTCCAGAAACGACATACTTCCACTCAATCTGATCAAACGCCTTCTCTGCGTCGAGCAATTACCACTGCCTCAACTTTATGATCATGATACATTACGTTGAAACGGCATCTCAAATTGTAGTATATATGTCGACCTGGAATAAAAACCTGTCTGGTCAGGGTGTATGATGTCAAACACATTTTTTTCTATCGGTTTGCCAATATCTTAATCCACATTTTATTTTCTATGGGGAGCAACAACACGGGGTGATAAGAAAACATCTCAGTGGAATCTTTTTTCAAGATCAGTGCTATTGTAGCCTCATACAGTGTTTGGGAGTTTGGCATTTTCTTTGGATTGTTTAAACATTCGCAACATAACTGGAGCTAGACTTGCGCAGTACTACTTATAGAATTCTATTACATATCCATCAGGCACAAGTGCCTTGGTGTTTGGAAATTGTGCTATCGCTGTGTTAATCGCCTCTAAAGTTATCCTGGCATCAAGTGCAGCAGCTGCCCCCCTGTCTAGTTTAGGAATTTCACATTCGGTGAGAAAGCGTTCCATAGTTTGGAACAGTAGCATCGCATTTCGATTGATATAGCTCTGAGTTAAACTGCACAAAACATTTAATATCCTGTTACTATTTTACCATTGTCTCTTTTATTTTATGAATAGCTCTAGATGCCTGTACATGCCTTACCTGTCCTGCTAATAATCGATGTGGTGTTTCACCCAGTTCAAAATAATTTTGTTGCGTTCTAGCAAGTAAAGAGCCCAACCGTTTCGAAAGGATGGTACTGTATTCGTATTTCAACTTTGATCTTCTCAAGGACTGCATTCGAGGAATTCGTAATAAAACCTGTTCCCCAAACTCTTTAAATTTCTTTCAGCCTCGTATTGGCGTGTTTCTTCCTCTCTGATGTATATGAAATAATGTAACCTCTAATCACAGCATTGAGAGATTCCCAAAGGGTGGAGTAGTCAACATCCCCTGTGTCGTTAGCTCCGAGGGTGAATAAAGCTATCTGCTCCTTCAAGCACTGACAAAGTATCATCTTTCAACAAGTATGCGTCTAAGCGCCACGGTCGCAGACACATTGTCGAGTTTCAGCACCATGGACAACGGAGAGTGGTCCGTAATTACAATCGGGTGATGTGTAACCAACGCAGCTGCTGAAATTAAGTTTGGAGTCCAACAAAAAAAAGTAAATGATGACTTATCAACTGACGAAAAGAATGAGCCACCCAATAGATAGGCATTACTCTCCAAATATCGACTGTTACGGGTTGTCATCAATGTATTTAGACTGACACTGGCATTTGATTGTTGAAGTGCCTTGATAGCTGTTTAACTGTACATTAGATCCTCTTTTAGATGGTCACCTCCAACAATAACACTTGTATTTGAGATATTTGGTATGGCCTTAAATATCGTTTGAAAAAATAATGGATCATCGACGTTGGGTCCATATAAATTGACCAAGGTTATTGGTATCAAATTCAGTGTACCAGCCACAATAATATACTGACCATTTAGGATCTGAAATTGAGGATGGGTAAATAAAAGGAATGTTTTTCCTTATCAGCATTGCTACCCCTCTAGCTTTTGACTCAAAATTAGACTGGTATATCTGACCGATCCAGCTGACTAAGTTTTGGCCTGAGCTGACCGTTTTATTGAGGTTCTTGAAGAAGCACTCTGTCAGCGCCCAGATCTTTTTAAGATGAGTAAAAACATTTAACTCTTTTCACGACATGACCTAAGCCATCACAGTTCCAACTGACTATCTTTAATCCACCAGGTCTACTCTGTGCCTGCTCACTTTGGCATTTCTTATTTTAGAGCAAATTGTTGCTGTCTTATGAAACCCAAACGAAAAACATCCCACCGTGTGGGAACTTGTCATGCCACCTGTACTAAAAGTAAACATGAAACACAGACCATGTCCTCTTACTGAGTGACTTAACCAAACGAAGCACTCCTTGACTAACACACAAACATTAGGGTGCCTAGACAAAGCCTGAACTAACTCGGCATCTATAGGCTCTGCATATAAAAACAAATATTAGATTACACTTAACTCTCACATTGGGACTAAAACATGATAGGCTAAACAATGCTGTATAAGCAATAACATCTCATCCAACAAGTCCCAATCTTTGATCTTCTGATCAAAAAGACATCAGTAGGAAATTCAAACACATTCCTGGCCTCTGTTTAGCCACTTTGCTGGTTGACACAGCAGTTCTGTATCCTCAGCCAGGGAGCTTGCTTGACAAGAACAGGTCAGCCTCTCTGTCAAACGTACTTGTTGATCCCTTGACTGTCACCTTAAACCAGGCTGGGAAGAGGAATCCATGTCGCATGTTGGCCGCCCTGCATTTCTTGTGCAACTCATCATACTCTTTCTGTTGGTTCCTCACCCCCTTAGTAAGATCTGGGTAGAAAGGCACCCTGGCTCCTTTGTAGTTAAGGGGAAACTTTTGACTAGCCAGTTTGAGGATGAGATCCCTGGTCTAGAGAGAGTGCAGTCGTGCAATGAATGTCCTTGGTGGTGCGCCCTTGGCCGGCTTCGTTGCCTGTGATCTGTGTGCGCGGTCGACCGGGATGGGTGTTTTGAAGTGTTCACTCTCCAGCAATGCTGGTATTGGCTCTGAAACAAATTCAATGGGTTTCCCTTTCTCAGTGTCCTCCTGCATCCCAAATATTCAGATGTTCTGGTGTCTTGACTGCGACGCGAGCATTTCCAGTCTTGCTTTCATGGTTTTGTGATTTTTTTTTTTTAATGTGCACTGTTTCTCTATGTCCTGTAGCCTGGCCTCGTGATTAACTGTCTGCTCGACCTAATGCACCCTGCCCTTGGTTGCCTTCACAGTTTCAGTCAAAGTCCCAATATGCTTTGAGATATCAGCCAACCTTGTGTCCACCTTCTTGCTTAGTGAGTTTATAGCAGCCAGTAGGTCACTTGGAGTAGGTTCTATTGGGAGCTAGCATCTTCAGCTAACTCCTCGTTGGTCGGCGATGTTGAAAACGGTTCGTTGTCCGTCTCATCCAAATTCTTGTTTAGGGCCCCCTTTTTTTGTTGCCTCTTTTCCCTTATATCATATTGCCAGATAATGTTTGAAATAATAGGTGGTGAGAAATTAATATTAAATATGAATTATTTCAAAATTGAGTGGATTGGGGCCTCCCGTATGGCGCAGTGGTCTAGGGCACTGCATCGCAGCACTAACTGTGCCACCAGAGACTCTGGGTTCGCGCCCAGGCTCTGTCGGAGCTATTTCGCCGGATTAGGGAGGGATTTTCGTCCGGATTAGGGAGGGTTTGGCCGGTAGGGATATCCTTGTCTCATCGCGCACCAGCGACTCCTGTGGTGGACCGGGCGCAGTGCGCGCTAACCAAGCTGGCCAGGTGCACGGTGTTTCCTCTGACACATTGGTGTGACTGGCTTCCGGGTTGGAGGTGCGCTGTGTGAAGAAGCAGTGCGGTTGGGTTGTGTTTCCGAGGACGCATGGCTTTCGACCTTCGTCTCTCCCGAGCCCTTACGGGAGTTGTAGCGATGAGATAAGATAGTAATTACTAACAATTGGATACCACGATATTGGGGAGAAAAGGGGGTAAAATGTATTTTATTTTTGCATTTTACCCCCTTTTCTCCCCAATTTCGTGGTATCCAATTGTCTCATCGCTACAACTCCCGTATGGGCTCGGGAGAGACGAAGATTGAAAGTCATGCGTCCTCCGATACCCAACCAAGCCGCACTGCTTAACACAGCGCGCATCCAACCCGGAAGCGGCCGGTTACGACAGAGCCTGGGCGCGAACCCAGAGTCTCTGGTGGCACAGCTGGCGCTGCAGTACAGCGCCCTTAACCTGTAGTGATGCCCAGCCCGTGAACGGGACTGTTATCATCATCTGACACTAATTAGCATAACGCAACGGACATAAATCTTCCGAGAATCTTCCTATTCATGAAAATCACAAGTGAAATATATCGGAACACAGCTTAGCCTTTTGTTAATCACCCTGTCATCTCAGATTTTCAAAATATGCTTTACAGCCAACGCTAGACAAGCATTTGTTTAAGTTTATCATAGCATTATGCCTTGCTAGCAGCAGGCAAACTTGTCACAGAAATCAGAAAAGCAATCAAATTAAAATCGTTTACCTTTGAACTTCGGATGTTTTCACTCACGAGACTCCCAGGTAGACAGCCAAGGTTCATTTTTCATATTATTTTTGTAGGCGAAATAGCTCTGTTTGTTCTTCATTTGACTGAGAAATCGCCCGGAAATTGCGGTCACCGCAACGCCGAAAAATATTCCAAATTAGCTCCATAATATCGACAGAAACACGGGAATGTTTTTTTTTTCAAAAATGAAAAATACTGCCCCCTAACACCAAGAGGTTAACCACTGCGCCACCCGGGAGGCCCCATAAAATGTTTTTTTTTTTTTAATAAATAAAATTGAGCGGTGCTCTAACAAAAACCGTCTTTTCCATAGCTAGCTCTCTAGCGCCCCCGAAGGGGGCACTTAATATCTTGCGAAAAGTGTTATTGAGACATATAAAATATTAACTGTTGCTGGACCCCAGGAAGAGTAGCTTCTGCTTGCGATCCTTAATAAATACAAATAGGATGGCCACCATTGCCCCCCCCTCCCCACTAACTTTACAGCCACTGCTGAGAAAATCCTAGGGGAAACACTGCAGTTGCTCTCTTTTCATCCATTGCAGCTTTAGCCTCTAGTGTTTCCACTTAGTTAGCTCAGAGGACTAAAAAAATGCTTATATTATAAGGACACACCTCATCCTCTTTCTCTTGTTTTAATAGCATATACAGAGCAATCTGAAATGGCTCCATTAATTATTCACAGCAGGTAGTCTGGTCCACATTAAGTGTAATAAGCTCCCCATGGACTGACGGTGTCGCTGAAATCCCTTTTCAATGTGAGCGATACTTTGTTATGTAACTCACTCGGGGAGTAGCCTCCATTTTGAAGTTTGAATCAAGTTTGTTGGGACCAAGTAAAAATGTTGAGTCGGCAATGACCTCTGACAGTCCCAAGGCACAAGAAGTTCTGATTGATAAAAAGCAAGATGATATTCAAGTACAAATGTATCACCTTTGTAGTAAAGTTGTTTTCATTCTATTCTGTTCATGTCAAAGGCAGCATTTCCACTACTGGTGACTCTAGCGACGCCAAAGTGCCCGTGGTTATTGTTTCTGTCTCTCATAATTAGTCGGACTGCAGACAGAACGTTGTGTTTTGCTGGTGCATCGGTTAGATTGGTTTCCTGGGCCCCAGCGTCCCCTGCTCTTGGTGTTGCTGCCTGTATGGCGCTGGTGACCATTACTGTAATCAACCTACTTTACGGGTTTGTAATGGTGCTAATTGAAGAGATTAATACAGCAGCAGCGGTGTGAGGGTGTCCTCTCCCCTTCCTCAGGCAGATGGTTTTGATGAGCACCCACTGTGAACCTTAAGTGTTTCTGCTGGGATTACAAACACTGGGGAGGGGTCCCTGTTGTGAAGAGGGGGGAAAATAAAAGAGGAAGAGGGCTGGTAGCTTGGTGGGGGAGCAGGAGAGGGGACAAAGCAGAATCAAACAGTCCTCCATGTCCTCCCACATGCTTGTCTTTTAGGCATTCTGTTCCCTCAAGAGGCCCAGCACCTTTACCACCATACATTGATCTGTGGTTCACTGCGTGTTGGGCACATATTTACTGTTTGGTCATTGACAGTTTTATTTAGTATTTTATTTTTTGCACCAAATGTGTAGAACATAATGAAAGATGCAGGTGATGTTTCATAAACATGTGGAAAACTGCTATTTGTATCGTCAAGTGCCAGGCCTAAAGAACATCAAAGGGTTTTGGAATACTTCATAAAACTCTATGAAATTCTTAGAATAAGTAGTGTGGGGAAATATGTAGTTGGCTGTCTATTAATTGACTTGCCAAGTACAAGTTCTACTGTAAGGGATTGTATTGCGGTCATGGAGATCTGAATGATCAAATAAGAAGGCAACAAAGAAGCAACACCATATTCAAAGATGCAGCCCCCTTTCGTCCATTCTGTCCCCAACACCGTCACATAGGGAGCCCAGTGCCATCTTTCTCATCCTCTTTTGTCTTAGTTGAAGACCAGCCGATGGTCTCTGCTTATGCATATCAATGGGGAGAGTCCTGTCCTCTTGTTTGTCTTTGCCAAAAGCTCTGGCTTTGCCTTGTGGCTCCCAGGGAACGGCTCCCAGGGAACGGCTCCCTGCTCTCCTCGCTCACCACAGTTCGTCCTCGGGGGCTCTGATTGGCATTCACAGCCAAAATGTGGGGGTACGCTAAGCTGGAGTGCAAATGTTTGCCAGGAAAGTGGCGGGTAGAATAGTGATTGCCGATGGGTCTGGAGTGTCCGTGATCAGAAGAGTTGTCCGGGGGATTTCTCCAGCCCTTGCCGTTTCTACTCTGCAGCTGGAGAGAGGAACGGAGAACAGAAAAGAAAGGGGGGAGAGAGACTGAATGAAAGGCATCTGGTGCTGGAGAGCTTGTGACTGTTTAACGGCAACCTTTTCTTCTCTTTGATTTTGCTCCAGCCAAGGATTACTAGTACTTGGCATTTAGAATGATTTGATCATTAATGTTTCTGTGTATGTTGCCCAAGCACTGTGATATTGAGTACATGCTGGTCTCAGCCTTAACAGCAGGGAAGGGCTTTCTGTATGTTATAAATTCTGTTATATATTAATGTGTTATTACAGTGGATAATTCATTTTCTATCTATATCCTTGCGTAAAATGACACCGCCTCAAAGCATTTGTCACAAACAATTTTTTTCATTGTCTGCGTCTCAAACTGCTATTACCTTTTTGTAGTCACAGCCCTTTTGTTATAACTTAAACATTTACATTTTAACAGGGAAATCCCATTGAGACCAAGGCATCTTTTGCATAGGGAATCATGCATGTATACAAAATTTACAAATACAATGTAATATTAGCATCCGATATTTACAAGCAATTTAAAAGCAATCCCAATCCTCAACAAGGAGGTCCTCCATTAACTACTACCCCACTCCAGAGCATCAAGGTGCAGAGAGCTCTGCAGATCATTCTATCCACGGGTGCAAAAAAATAACCGAATGCAGATTCACCTAATTCCATAGAGGTCAGCGGGACCTCTAGAATTTCTGTGGAATGTGGATTTGCACAAGGCTTTTGACAGGGTTGACCATAGTATCATTCACTACAAGATAAAAGCCCTTGGTTAACCGCAGGATCAAATGGTGGATGTTAAATGAAAACATTCTAGTGCGAAAGGGATCAGCTGTGGAGTCCCACAGAGGAGCATCCTTGGTCCACTTCTCTTCCTACTGTACATTTAATGATAAAATCAGCCTGCTCTCGTAATTCTTTTTTTATGGGTAACTACTCTACTGGTGTCCCATAAGAACAAAGCCTCGGTCAAAGAGCTCCTTAGTGCAGAGTTATCCAATATCAGTAAATGGCTTTCCGATAACAAGTTTTCTCTGCATCTTGGAAAAACAGAATCCATCTTATTTGGTTCCAGAGTAAAGCTTGCATGATCCCCTGGTTTTAGTGCCAAAGTGGGCAACTCTGTGGTTACACCAAAAACTTCAGTCAGTGACATTGGGTGTGAATTGGAAAAGTACCTGACTGGTGAAACTATGCCCCTGAAGGTTTTAACAAAGATGAACCAAGGCATTTGATTCCTAGCTCAGACCTCAAAATATCTTGATAGTGACAAACTAAAGACTCTGGCAGGTGCGCTAGTTCAGTGACACTTTGATTATGCGTACACATACCTTTTTAAAGAATAAGCTACAGACCAGCTACAATACAAGCTGGTGAGTTGTACTTCAACTGTCCCCTCGTACTCATCTGAAGGTCAAGCATTTTAATCAGCTAGGCTGGCTATCTGTACAGAAGTGTAATATTAATTGAACTTAGTCTGGCCAATGTAATTTTGGACCAGACCAAGGTACCCTTTTCAAGATTATTTTACTCATTAGATATGACCACCAATACAACACTAAAGCCAAAGACTATTGCCTGTTTAAAATTGTTTTTTGTTTTAATTGTTTTTTGTTTTAATTGTTGTATCTGGTAAGAAGACCTTTTCATATGTGTACTGTTTCACGCAACAGACTACCACAGCAACTACCACAGCAACTCCAAGTCATGCCGACCAATTTAAAAAGAATCTCAAAAGCTGGCTAACGATCGAGCAAAAGAAAATGTTTGTCGGTATGTAATGCTCTAGGTTATGACAACGTTGTCCTTTTTTGTTTTGTGTAACCAAAGTACGCGTAGTTTACCCTAGGCCTACTAAGTTTTGATGGCGTGCGCAATTGGCATGCTGAATGCAGGAATGTCCACTAGAGATGTTTCCAGAGAATGTAATGTTAATTTCTCTTCCATAAGCTGCCTCAAACATCGTTTTAGAGAATTTGTCATTAACCTGTTGCGTCGAGCCATCCGGGATCGTGAATACAGCCTCAAGCTCATTACCATAACTATTCATGAAAATCGCTAATGAAATGAAATTAATATGCTAGCTCTCAAGCTTAGCCTTTTGTTAACAACACTGTCATCTCAGATTTTCAAAATATGCTTCTCAACCATTGCAAAATAAGCATTTGTGTAACAGCTAGCGCACCTAGCGTAGCATTTAGCGTTAGCATTAGCAGGCAACATTTTCACAAAAACCAGAAAATCATTCAAATAAAATCATTACCTTTGAAGAACTTCAGATGTTTTCAATGAGGAGACTCTCAGTTAGATAGCAAATGCTCAGTTTTTCCTGAAAGATTATTTGTTTAGGAGAAATCGCTCCGTTTGGTGCGTCACGTTTAGCTACGAAAAAAAACCTGTATCCAGGAGTGTAATTATCCCCGCAGCTCATTAGCATAACACAACGTTAACTATTCATGAAAATCGCAAATAAAATGAAATGAATATGCTAGCTCACAAGCTTAGCCTTTTGTTAACAACACTGTCATCTCAAATTTTCAAAATATGCTTCTCAACCATTGCAAAATAAGCATTTGTGTAACAGCTAGCGCGGCTAGCGTAGCATTTAGCGTTAGCATCAGCAGACAACATTTTCACAAAAAACAGAATCATTCAAATAAAATCAATACCTTTGAAGAACTTCAGATGTTTTCAATGAGGAGACTCTGTTAGATAGCAAATGCTCCGTTTTTCCTGAAAGATGATTTGTTTAGGAGAAATTGCTCCGTTTGGTGCGTCACGTTTGGCTACAAAAAAAAAACGAAAATTCAGTCTTCAAAACGCCGAACTTTTTTCCAAATTAACTCCATAATATCGACTGAAACATGGCAAACGTTGTTTAGAACCAATCCTCAAGGTGTTTTTCACATATCTCTTCGATGATATATCGTTCGTGGAAGTGTGCTTTCCCCTCTGAATCCCAGGAGAAAATGCCTGCGGCTGAAGATTACGCACCAATTTACACAAAGGACACCGGGCGGACCCGTAGTAAATGTAGTCTCTTATGGCCAATCTTCCAATGATATGCCTACAAATACATCACAATGCTGCAGACACCTTGGACAAACGGCACAAAGCTTAAGCTGGTTCATGGCACATTCACAGCCACATAAGGAGACAATGGAAACCAGAGCCTCAGAAATTCTGCTGATTTCCTGTTTGAGGTTTCATCTTGGTTTCGCCTGTAGCATGAGTTCTGTGGCACTCACAGATATCTTTGCAGTTTTGGAAACCTTAGAGTGTTTTCTTTCCAAAGCTGCCAATTATATGCATAGTCGAGCATCTTTTCGTGACAAAATATTGCGCTTAAAACGGGCACTTTTTTTATCCATAAATTAAAAGAGCGCCCCCTATATCCAAGAAGTTAAGTCCAACCGGCTTCACAACCACAGACCACATGTATGGCGTTGTGTGTGTGCGAGCGGTTTGCTCATGTCAACATTGAACAGTGCCCCATGCTGGGGTTATGGTGTGGGCAGGCATAAGCTACGGACAACAAACACAATTGAATTTCATCTATGGCAATTTGAATGCACAGAGGTAACGTGACGAGATCTTGAGGCCCCTTGTTGTGCCATTTACCCGCCGCCATCACCCCATGTTTCAGCATGATAATGCATGGCCCCATGTTGGAAGGATCTGTACACAATTCCTGGTAGCTGAAAATGCCCCAGTTCTTCCATGGCCTGCGTACTCACCAGACATGTCACCCATTGAGCATGTTTGTGATGCTCTGGATTGATGTGTACGACAGCGTGTTCCAGTTCCAACCAATGTCCAGCTACTTCACATAGCCATTGAAGAGGAATGCGACAACATTCCACAGGTCACAATCAACAGCCTGATCAACTCTATGCGGAAGAAATGTGTTGTGCAGCATGAGGCAAATGGTTACTAGATACTGACTAATTTTCTGATCCACGCCCTTTTTGTTTTAAGGTATCTGTGACCAACGGATGTATCTGTATTCCCAGTCATGATTAGGGCCTAATGAATTTATTTGACTGATTGCCTTATATGAACTGTAACTCAGTAAAATCTTTGAAATTGTCACATGTTGGGGTTTTATATTTTTGTTCAGTATATTTATAGTTGGCTATCCATGTGATCTGGTTTGGTGACTCGTGTATCTGGAATTTAACAATGAACTAAGGTACTGAGGAAGTTAAGAGAGCTTTATAAACAAAGAGAGCAGTGTATCAATCTACGAGACTTAAGAGAGGGCCAGCCTGCTTTCTGATATAGGATGCAATGATGTGTCCTCAACCTGTCCCCTGTAATAAAGCTAAATGTGCTGTGGTAAACTGCATCTAGTGGTTTCAGTGTAGTGGCAGCTGCATTCATATAAATGGTGTCACTGTAGCCTAGCACTGACAGGAAAGTTGACTGAATTATCTGTTTTCTCCTGTTCATGCAGAGGCATAGTCTATTTCTAAAGAAGCCCATTTTTATTCATTTATTCTTATGCTTTTCAAAATAACTTTTCATCAATCCATATGCCCAGATATTTATTTATAATATAATAATCTGAGAACTTGTACAGTTTCTTAACATGTACCATTCTAAATATTCTACATAAAGGGGATTGGGCTACATGTTAAGAAATGGTACAAGTTGTGTGTGATTTTAATGTAATGTATCTGGTGAAGTGAGACCCTAATCAAGCTGCTCTCAAAGTAAATACAGTTCTCTGGCAGACAGGGGGCAGCATTAGACAGCACTGTTATCAGAGTATGTGTCTAACTGGCCTTACTAGTAATGTGATGGGCTTTTTTGAAAAGTGAATTGTAATATCGCTTTCGTCAGCAGTGGTAACGGTAGGTTGCTTTGGGGAAAGCTGAGCTGGGCGATTGGCGTTTTTAATGAGATTTGTAATTGGAATGTCTAGCAAAAGGCTGTAGTACATAGAGAGTGCATAAAATCATCATGAATAGTTAATGCTGGTTCTATTTAGCCAGATATTGATAAAAAATGTTTATTGTTTTTAGGGCAGCTTCAGAGAGAATTGGTCAATATGGTTGTTATAAGCAAACATAATTTGCCTAATTGCTCATTCA
This sequence comes from Oncorhynchus kisutch, assembly GCF_002021735.2. Classification (NCBI taxonomy): domain Eukaryota; kingdom Metazoa; phylum Chordata; class Actinopteri; order Salmoniformes; family Salmonidae; genus Oncorhynchus; species Oncorhynchus kisutch. Next base: position 30,771,015 of record NC_034186.2, read on the forward strand.
GTTCTTTCCAATTAGGGATGGGCACGAGTACTTTAACGGATGTAAAATTTCCATCTTTAACCAGAAATACTGTTAACATTTTTGGTGGATGTGCGTTGTGGGTGCCCGAACAGGCAAGTGAAATTTTGTCTTGAAGACCTAGTTAATTTTCTTTGACTCTAGTGTTCCATTTGTACATGTGCATTTGTGGGTCACAAAAAAAATAAACCAAGCCAAGCATCACACAGTTCTTCTCCCTAAATTACTTTTCCCCCTCGATGTCTCATTCACTCAATTGCCTTCCAACTGCTCCCTACACACACACACACACACACACACACACACACACACGTGTGCGGAGTGCACCCACAAGCTCCAGTTAGGCCTACAGAAATAAATGCCTTTCAAAACACAACTAATGGTACACAAGCTACATTCCTTGACAAATGACAGTTTTAACACATTCTAAATGGACTGGATTTATTAAGCATAGGCCAAAGAAAATGTCAAAACAGGCAGAATTTTCTAAATTGAGCATCTGTATATCACCCCGTTTCAAATTATCATTCTTTTAGAGTTTAACTGGTCCAGATGTGAAATGTGCATCACAACTTTTCTTTTTTCATTTGGAAAAATATTCTGTTCTTTTTGTGATTTCATTTAAATAAATAAAAATTTACGATAAAATAATTGTCTTGACTGTGATGAGGGCTCAGGAAATATGGGTGTCTTGTCTGCTAAATTTAACCTTATTTTGTTATGCCATTGCACATCCATAGGCTTCTACAAGCAAGCACCACTGCTGAGGTTACTGCCTTTTTGAAGATTGCGTTGCACCATCTTACTTAACCAGTTGATATTACGGTTTCAATAAATTAATTTTATGGCACTTTTTTTTTATCGACTGACGTGTATACACTACATGACCAAAAGTATGTGGACATCTGCTCATCTAACATCTCATTTAAATATCATGGGCATAAATATAGAGTTGGCACCCCCTTTGCTGCTATAACAGCCTCCACTCTGAAGACTTTCCACTAGATGTTGGAACATTGCTGCGGGGATTTGCTTCCACTCAGCCACGAGCATTAGTGAGGTCGGGGTTCCAATTTTCGAAATCAGTGTGTAAGAACTTGACTGGCCTCCACAGCCAAGACTTCAACCCATCGAACACCTCTAGGATGTTCAACGAGCAGGTTTCCACATACCTTTGGTCATGTTGTGCATCTTACTTTTAGAAACTGTTCTCACAGTTCTGTCAACTTCCTTGTTGGTTTTGAGGCTCGCCTTCCTGTTCTGTCTGCTATCCACGTGTTAGAGGATGTGGATACGTTGTGCTAGGGAAAACCTTCATTAAAGCAGGAGATTGTAATGCGTCTCGTAAAATCTGAGCTAATAAACGTATCGCTGCTCTGATAGAATAGGTTTGGTTAAAGTGCTGTTTCCAACTTGCAGCCACCAGGACCTCCTTTATGGGCATTAGTTTGTTGTTTCTCTAAGGCTGCCTTAACCTTTGACTGGAGACGCTTAATTACAGCTGGGCGCTAGTGTTTATGCTTGCCTGTCGGTCAGCGCTAGGAGGAGAAATCCCTGTAGCCCTCTGGTCAAACACAGATATTACACTCTGTAATAACACTGGTCACCCGGCCTGACCCCACTCCACTTCATAAAGAAAGGCACTGTGCATGTGTGTGTTTGGGACTGGCGAGAGAATGAGGTTTGAATATCGTGATCCCATGTCAGCCACGCATTGTCTAAACTTTTACCAAGGCATTTTCAGGCTAGTCTGCTTCTTACCAAGTGACACAGACCTCAACACAGACACTCGTCTGCAGAATTGTAGACTTTTATTCAACATAAAAAAGCACTCCATCTGTGGGCACGAGACCGCCGTCTCGGCAAGGATACATCTCTCCCTCTGAGTGTTGGAGGATTTGGCTGTGTGTGGAGGGAGCTTTCCACCACAATGGCCAGTTTGCTCAGCATCAGTATCTACCCCTGCAGGGTAGTGCATTCTGCAGGGGTAATGCGCTAGAATCCAGCACTCAGGCGACACTAGCTTTGATCACCCTCGCCTTGTGCACATCAGGCTGGCATTGTGCTTTAAACCATCAGGGCAGGGATGGCGGGAGCTTGGTGCTCGTGGGACGCTGCTAACGGTTTAAAAGCACGGAATGTTAAGTGCAGATACACCGGTCAAGAATGGGAGAAGATAAATACTGTTCATTTGAGTGTTTCTGTGCATTAAGCAAGGTATCTCTGTGGAATGCAGATGACACAGCTTTTTCTCTCTGTCCAATGCCCTGTGCCCTCCCTCCATCTTTGTTGTTCCTTTCCACACCTCCACGGGAGACAATCAAAGCTATACCGACACACCAATGATGCTGTCTCTCATGATGTGTTTACTGTTATAGTTCGGTATAGGCTACTTACTGATATTTGCCGTTATTTTCTTCAGGATTTCCATTAAAAGTATTCATGTTTTAATCTGAAATGATAGATTTAATAATTATTTGCCATTTGTCTTTCTTTCCAGGTGAAAAGGAATGTTTCAGACCTGACAAACATCCCAGTGCGACACCAACAATGGGAGGGCTGGCCTGCTGCGGCATCTGACGATTCGGTAAGGATCAAAAACACATGTCTTTCAGGCTTGGACTTGGGAACACCACTCCATTTCCATGTGGTCTTTGGACCTTATAGCTGCTGTTCACCAGCAGTCATACATAAATTAGGAAAATATGTTACCCATGTTTTCATTTACTGAATATATTTTGATTTTAACAAGGTTAAAGACCCGGGTTAAAGTTTATTCCATGAAGGCTTGATAAAAGCCTATTTTACATGTAAATGAATCTCGGTTTGAGAGAAACTGTTAAATGTTTTCAGTGCTAAAACCATCTGTCCAGTCTAAAAGTAAGAGGTAGAAACTAATTAAAATGTCAGGACGGTTTGCAGGGTCCTTCTATCTGTGGACATTAAAGCTCACGTCATTGAGTGTCACTGACCTCTCCCGCCTGGGGTCACCGTTCAGCCATTCAGCTAAATTTAGTCAAAGTGATCAGACGCGGTCCTCACACGGAGCCCTGAGGAACTCCGACCCCCCCCCCCCCCCCCGCTTCTTTGACAGCTTGTATGTTCCCATGCTAATTTTATGGATGATTGTGCAACTGGGTTGTTCCATACACATTCTGTTGGCTCTTCAACTTTTATATTTGCTGTTGGTATTACCTCTTATTACATTATTTTGTGGCATCCTCTTTACTACCCTGAACTGGGTTTTCTTGCTCTGATCATGATTAAAATCTACAATGACCTTTCTATTTTAGATTTAGTACAGGGTGTGGTCACCTGGTGAGAACCTGTTCTCTAAATGTTGTGTGGTTCTTATGACAACCCTCTCTTTTCCCATCTACATTCAAATATTCACTTTGGCAAATTGAATTAACAATCCCTGCATCTTTTGTTTTGTTTTTAAGTGGAGCTTTTATGTCTCGTTTGGTTGCTCTCTTGTCAAAGCAAATACATGCATTGCAACCGTTTATTTTCCTGAAAGGCTGAGACAAAAGGTTATATTTCTTTTTTGTTCTAAATTGTTTGCTCTTTGTGTGCCTTAATGTAAAGCGCAGTGGCCAAAGGCAGCCTCTCAAACCACAAACCCTATACAGCACTGATATGGATCTATTTAATTGTTATCCATCTCTTTCCTTAGACAGGCAATCTAGCCAAGATATCAAGTCCAACCTGAAACTACAGTAAAGTGTACATTATCACTTCTCACCCACAGCCCTTTGGAACCCACAATATTCAGGAATATGAGGTGGGCTGCTTCTCAATGAGTCTTGGCTCGACCAAAGCTCTAAGGTGGCTTGGGGATGAATAGAAAGTGGCTTTAGGTCATAGCAATGTGCCTGGCCATAGCCTGGTTAAGGCGGCTCACTGCTCCCATGTTTCTTGGGAGGAGATATTAAAAGCATTGACTGCAATATTAGGCCTCTCCAGCCCAAACCCTTATTGAAAGGTCTCTGAGCATTACAGAGAAAGCCCTTGCATGCCAGCCTGGCTCTTCCATTGCATATCTCATTAACCCCGCCTCATCTCTGGGGATTTGTACCAATAAACATGGCAGCTAGGGTTTAAAATTACATTTTCAAGGAGTCAGAATCGGTGACTACTTTCTCATTATTTTTCAGCCTTTTTTTCATTCATTGCACTCACTTAATATTTAGTGGGGGGGAAAGTCAGAATTATTTTTTACAGTGTAATCATTTGTTCAATTTAGGGATCAATATTGTTCAAATGTAGAGGTTTTATTGTCACCAGGCTGTTTTATAATTAAATACCCAATTTAATCCACATCAGAAATGATTGTCTACGTTCAAGTGAATGGGAAAAACAAAAAAAATTCGACACAAACATGCATAATGTTAGATAACAGGCCTTTTATATTTGTGGTGCACAGCTTTGTACACTGCTGGAGCATCTCTGGAGTTAAAGATCAGTTCACAAGCTCAGCTGGGCACCACTTCTGCCAGCCACTCCAACACCCACTGCCTTTTGATAACCAATTACCCAGACTCATTTTTATTTAAAGCCTTGCTGAGGTTGAAAATACAGTTTTCACATCCAAGGCTTAGATTTGTCTAATTAAACATGAGCTAATTGATTAACTTATTTACCTTCTGCTTATTTTATAATTGTGCTTTACACTCAGAAATCGTCATCTTCAAAGATTGTTAGGTTGTTTATTTTTTTTGTACAAGAAGTCAAATGTGGTAGGAGCTTACCTGTGGAGAAACAAGTGATTTGGTTTTGGTACTTCACCTCCCTGATTCCGTGCCTTTGTGTATTGATCTACAAAGTGTTAGCCTACATCAAATTTAAATCGGAGCAGGAAGAAACACCTCTTGTTTTGTTTGGCAATATGATTCAGTGAGGTAATTTGATACAAAAAATTAAAAGGATGTGAAATATAAAAGGTGATGAAGGGAACTGCAAGCAACCTGGCCACAAACAAGAGGGTAATGCTCATTTGGCAGTGTTAGCCTATATCCATGGTGCCTTAGTTTATGATGAAGCTGACGCTTTGAAGTCCCCATGCAGTCTTGAAATTATTGTTTTTAAATCACTGTCATCACTGTGTGTGTATTGAAAATAAGAACTTTTTGTAATTTATTTCCCTGAGCCTCCTTTTGCCATTTGAAATGTTAAAGGTTAAACTAGGCAAGTCGGTTAACAATTTCTTATTTACAATGACGGCCTACCCCGTCCAAACCCGGACGACTCTGGGCCAATTGTGTGACGCCTCCGCCCTATGAGACTCCCACTCACGGCTGGTTGTGATACAGCCTGGAATCGAACCATGGTCTGTTGTGACGCTTTTAGCACTAAGATGCAGTGCCTTAGACTGCTGTGCCACTCGGGAGCCCCTCCAGTGTCGTCATGTGTTTACATTAACAACCCTGAATGGCGGATAGGATTGTCTAGAATCTAGAGCAGGGCTCTCCAACCCTGTTCCTGGAGAGCTACTGTCCTGTAGATTTTCACTCCAACCCTAATCTTCCACACCTGATATTGGAGACCCCTGCTCTAGAGCTTACCCCTTGAAAGTTGGAGGGTACATATGGAAATAAAAGATGACTGACCATTGGTCTAAATCAGATTTTGATGATCTGGGCCAAAAACATCTCACCTGAACAGACTGAAATTCCTGTATTTAAAAAAAAAAAACAATAATAATAAATAAAATACAAATTCAAATGACTCTTACACAAAAAGGGCATTATCATAATTTCACAATTTGAGTTTTTTTCTGACCTCTGTGGAAATATCATTAAAGAGGGGCAGTGCAGTCAAAAGTTTGGGGTTAGCTGAGTTGAAAAAACATTGTGGAGAAACAGTTGTTGCTTGAGGTAATGGGCCATTGTCTGACTCCCTTGGTGTGAAAGATGATTGATCTGTTGTGAGACTTTCTTATTACCACCACTTTCGTCTACTCCTGAGGAAACAAGCCGAGCCAAGCGGCAAGTATTCTGGCCATTCTGATTGACAGAGCGGTCCTGCACCTGTGGGAGTGATTGACAGACAGTGAGACATCCTTATTAGACTCTGCTTTTTTCTCTTCCGCCATAATTGCTGACATTTATCCAGTGTTTCATGGTGTTTGCTAATGTATTAATGCAGTCACTCTGAGGGCTCTGAGCCCGGCTCCTCTCCTCCCGGCTTTTAATGGATTCTCTGGTTGACAGCCCCGTGCAGGCTTATTGGGGCCTGCTGGTTGCCGTAGCGACAGGGCTCAGTGATAAGCCAAGAAAGAGCCCCCTGTGTGATTGCTGTCTTCAGGTAACATTCAGTGGGGCCAGACTCAGTGAGGAGGACATGCGCTGCATGGAAGAGCGACTGTGTAGGCTCAGCCTCTATCCATCTCCCTCTGACCAAATGCATTTGCTACTTTGAGGGCTTTAATGCACAAGTTCCTCATTCGTTTGGTCACTTCTTGGATCCCCTGCTCTGTGAGCATAGTAGTGAAATGCCCCGCTGTTGATTTCAGCAGCATTTTCCTTCAACACTATGACTTTCTGTGGAGAAGCTGGTGTGTGAACCTCAAACACTTGGTGCAGGACCCCTGATCTTAATCAGGAATGACATACTGTAAACAGGCAAGCAGGAACCTATAAGAGACCAACAGGTGTTTAGGGTGGGGCTTCTTTTCTTCTGTCTTTATTTTCTCAGGCTCTGTTGTCCCCCTTTTATCAAAGAGTTGTTGAACAAGGTGGTATTGGGGCTCTGGGTACTGTCAGTGCAGCTGTCAGTGATAATTATCTCACACTCACAGCCAGAGACCTAATCCAAACACTGCCCAGACAAAAAAGAAACAAAGAATGAGGGAGAGCGGGAAAGAGAGGCGGCAAGGGGGGCAGAGAGAGAATTCTTTCCTGGCATCGCTCCCCAATGCTTAGAAGCTTCAGTGCAAGTGTTAATTAAAAGAATCCAAAAAAGAGGAGCTTGTTCTTTGTGTTGGGATGGAGGAGAAGGTCAGTAGTGGGGGGGGGTTAACCTCTCCCCTGTGCCCCGCAGCGTTCCGCCACAGAGCTGGGAAGCTGCACTTATCCCGCAGCATCAGTGGAAGGCACGGGGTCAAAGCTTGGCTTGGATGACCGCTCAACTTTATTTTTCTGATTTTCAGCACATGTCATCCCTCCCCTCAATGTCCCCCATTGACAAGAGAAGTGATCAACTTTATTTATACACTTATTAGGGCCTTGGAGGAAACCTTTTATTGTTGAGGGGGTCCACTTAGCCGCCATTAAGATTCTCACGTTTGATTGCCACTCGATTGGAGAGGCAAGAGAAAAGAGCAAGACATTCCTTCACATCTCAAAGCCCTCGTCTCTGTCCTGCTCAAGGGGTCAGCCTCTCAAACCACTGTGTCGATAATTTTTTTAACAGCACTTGGATTTCTATGGAGCACTGTTTAGAAATGTTCTTTCAAACCAACAAAGTGTGGCAACCAGACTCAATTTACAGTGAAGGATATTTCCATCCAATTCCATTTGATTTAATAAGATCAACTTGGCTAATGAGAAAATAGGAATTGTACCGTTATACAATAATACTTAACCCGCTAAAGAATTAGTGTGGGAGTATTTTTGTTACATGAACCATGTCAGGCAATTCTGCTAAGTGTTCTTCCTAGGTGTTCCAGTGTTATTCAGTGTAAGTGTTAATGCTTTTAATTAACACTTGCACTCAGCTGTCCCAGCCATGGCAGCCTAGTCCTGCCTCTTTATTAATACGTTTTATTTTAAAGTACATTTGCTTTAAGTTAGTTGTGAAAGACAAACACAATCTGTCGTGTGTGTGTGTGGGCAGCGGAACTAACGAGGCCAAATGGGAAGACCATGACAAGAAGATGGTCACATGACTTTACGGACTCTGCTGCACGGCTTTCCTGCATTTTCCCCTGGTACTGTGCTGCACAGCAGGGAAATAGCTATGGGCCACAGCAGGATATTGCTCATGCTTTATTTGTCCAGGGAATACTGTTTTTCTGCTGTTTTTCCTGTTGAGCAAGTGGGAATTATTTCTTGTGCCAATAGTAATTTAACAGTGGATTCAAATGAGAATGATGGCTCTCTCTATATTTGGATATGTTCTGTTTTTATCATCCAGCAAATCATGTGCCCAACGAGGACTAGTGGTTACTCTATTCTATGGCTGAATTACTTTAAAAGAGCCGTGGAAAACTCCAGCAGTCACTCTGCTTTTGAAACTCAATTGCCGTTACATGTAATCGGGTCCTGATTCAACAATTACCAACTGGTTTTGTTGGCTAGAGGACCTGACAATAGCAAAGATTGCCACCCTCTGCTGTTGACGGCCAGGGACTTTCCCTTTTGTCTGTCCGTGTCAATCACGGCATTAGGGTTAAACCTCCAGTTAATGCCACTATAGCACTTGTTTGCAATAAACATAAGGTTGTTTTCTCAAACGATGAACCAGTAGGTAAATACATTTTGACTTTATTTGAACTGTAGTGGATGAGTTGGCTTGCTAACGTTGATTATGAACAGACTAAAATACTGTATTAAGTAGAGATGATTTCTGCTAGGTTTTGACAATGCTTTTATTAATTTGCCGCTTGGCTTCAGTGGGCCATGTAGGATGTTGTGGTCAGGTTCAGATCATCTGCCCCATACTTGAAATGAAAGCCTTTTAGGACTTGCATTATCGATTTAACACTGATAATCCCTTACACTCTCAGGGAGAGCAGGTTAGTGAGTAGCATAGTTAGAAAGGTGGGTGCTGGGGCCCCATCACTTTCTATGGCACCTGCCTCTATCTTTACCCTATCCCATTGGGTTCAGCCATATAGACCGTCTTTAATGAGTCCCTCCAGTGCTGCGGTTGGTGACATTTCCAGTCTTTAATTAGATTGTCCATAAACCATGCCTGTACATTTTATTCTGGGCTTCCTTATAAGTCTGGATAAATGTTTTGTTCTAATCCTAACAAAGTCAGAATGGTTTATCTGTGAATGTGGAACTTGGATCTCTTTCTGCCTTTACGCCTCCTTATAGAATGTTAATGCATTGTTCAGATTTTATTGTTAAAAAATATATATGTTTCTGTCCCCAGATGACACTGGCTGCCTCTGGAATCAGCTACCCCTGCCATCACCTCAGTGTGTGTCGAAGGTCCTCACCAGCCAACAACCAGGAGCCCACAGAAGAGGTAGAGCAACACACAGTACATTTGGCTTTGTTTTACATTTTTCATTGTGTTTGATAGGTCAACAATACTGAAGCGAATATGTTTGAACAGTGCGCAGATGTCCACATGGTAAGCGACAGCGAGGGGGATGACTTTGAGGATGCGTCTGAATTTGGAGTGGACGAATCAGAGATGTTCGGTATGGGGTCTTCTACAGGCTGTCGGAAAGCCGCCTTGAGTACGTACCTCACTTAGCATGATGCTACCACTCGATTCAAAAAGGTTGATTTGGTATTTAATTGTTATCAAGCTAATGTGTTTTTTTTCTCTGCAGTGCCAGAGAATAGTGAGAATGAAAGTGATGCCTTACTGCACTTTACTGCTGAATTTTCAACAAGGTACGTATTTAGTATTGTTTTAAGGGGCCTGTGCTTCTCAAACGATGTGGAAGATCCATGCATTCTTTTTACGGGTCAATCTCCTATGTGTGTGTTGCAGGTACGGAGAATGTCATCCAGTGTTCTTCATTGGTACTTTGGAGGCAGCATCTCAAGAGGCCTTCTATGGCAAAGCCAGAGATGTAAGTAACAGTAGAGGAGCTGGTCTCAGTAGTATAATTTACAGGTTAACAGGACATGATACTAGTGCCTTCAGAAAGTGTTCATACCCCTTGACTTAATCCACATTTTGTTGTTACAGCCTGAATTCAAAATGTATTAACCGCTTACAGCTACCCCCCTACTTTTTTCAATTTCCGCCTGAAGACATACCCAAATCTAACTGCCTGTAGCCCAGGCACGGAACCAAGGATATACATATTCTTGGTACCATTTGAAAGAAAACACTGAAGTTTGTGTAAAGGTGAATTGAATGTAGGAGAATATAACACAATAGATCTGGTTTAGATAATACAATGAAAAAAAACATACGTTTTTTCATTTTTATTGTTGTATCATATTTAAAATGAACAAGACAAAACAAACATTCAGATAGGATGATGGGGATAATTTCAGTGAAAAACATGAGGGCAACTACTTGTGCAAAGTTTCAGAATGATAACATCCAAAATGAGTGTGCTACATGACATTTATCATGAAGTCACTCAGGTGTCCCACACAAGTAGCCCAAATGTCCCCATGTTGCCAAATTGGTGAAGTTATACATTTTGAATGGAATAACTATATACAAAATACCAAAATGGTATTCTAAGACCCTCAGTCCTCTACACAATATTGTGCTGCTGATACCAGGTGCCAAAGTAGTCTCTTTCTGCTATAAAGCAGAGGGTCACCAAGCATGTGGTGCAGGTGATGGGGGGACTTAATTTAGCAAAGAACACAGTGACGCCTCCATGCTGTGCCCCTTTGGCCCTGAGGCACATCCATGCCTGCAGAAATTAATTTGGGCAGATGAACACCACTTGTGGCAGGAGCAGAAGGGACAGAGGTAGAGGGGCCAGAACGTGGTGCTGTAGCCAGCAAGCTCCTTTATTGAGCAGCTCTCTGAAGGCTAGCTGTGAGATGAGGGGGCTTTCCACAGCTCTTAACCATTTCCTTGTGTAGGATGAATGCATTCACCACAGCAATGTCGATGAAATGATAGAATGTCTTGTACCATTTCATAGTCTTATGGAGAACATTGTAATAGCCAATCAGCGCATCTGACAGGTCCACACCTCAAATGCTCTTGTTGTAGTCCTTTATTGCAGTTGGAACGGGGACATTTTTTGTGGTCCATGCCCCAGTAGCGCTGAGACAACAGGTGTCCGGCTGGATGAACCAGCTTCAGTGGGGGATGGACACCTTGGCACTGGGGGTTCCCATTCGGAGTCAGTGTCACTGTGAAAGAAAATGTTCAGTTAGAATAGTTTCACATATGAGCTCAGTATCAACAGGTATATAAAGTGGGGCAAAAAAGTATTTAGTCAGCCACCAATTGTGCAAGTTCTCCCACTTAAAAAGATGAGAGAGGCCTGTAATTTTCATCATAGGTACACTTCAACTATGACAGACAAAATGAGAAAAAAAATCCAGAAAATCACATTGTAGGATTTTTTATGAATTTATTTGCAAATTATGGTGGAAAATAAGTATTTGGTCAATAACAAAAGTTTATCTCAATACTTTGTTATATACCCTTTGACGATGACAGAGCTCAAACGTTTTCTGTAAGTCTTCACAAGGTTTTCACACACTGTTGCTGATATTTTGGCCCATTCCTCCATGCAGATCTCCTCTAGAGCAGTGATGTTTTGGGGCTGTTGCTGGGCGACACGGACTTTCAACTCCCTCCAAAGATTTTCTATGGGGTTGAGATCTGGAGACTGGCTAGGCCACTCCAGGACCTTGAAATGCTTCTTACGAAGCCATTCCTTCGTTGCCCGGGCGGTGTGTTTGGGATCATTGTCATGCTGAAAGACCCAGCCACGTTTCATCTTCAATGCTGATGGAAGGAGGTTTTCACTCAAAATCTCACGATACATGGCCCCATTCATTCTTTCCTTTACACGGATCAGTCATCCTGGTCCCTTTGCAGAAAAACAGCCCCAAACCATGATGTTTCCACCCCCATGCTTCACAGTAGGTATAGTGTTCTTTGGATGCAACTCAGCATTCTTTGTCCTCCAAACATGAGTTTTTATCAAAAAGTTCTATTTTGGTTTCATCTGACCATATGACGTTCTCCCAATCTTCTTCTGGATCATCCAAATGCTCTTTTTTTAGCAGTATATATCAATAGTCGCCATACTGATTGATATACACTGCTCAAAAAAATAAAGGGAACACTTAAACACCACAATGTAACTCCAAGTCAATCATACTTCTGTGAAATCAAACTGTCCACTTAGGAAGCAACACTGATTGACAATACATTTCACATGCTGTTGTGCAAATGGAATAGACAACAGGTGGAAAGTATAGGCAATTAGCAAGACACCCCCAATAAAGGAGTGGTTCTGCAGGTGGTGACCACAGACCACTTCTCAGTTCCTATGCTTCCTGGCTGATGTTTTGGTCACTTTTGAATGCTGGCGGTGCTTTCACTCTAGTGGTAGCATGAGACGGAGTCTACAACCCACACAAGTGGCTCAGGTAGTGCAGCTCATCCAGGATGGCACATCAATGCGAGCTGTGGCAAGAAGGTTTGCTGTGTCTGTCAGCGTAGTGTCCAGAGCATGGAGGCGCTACCAGGAGACAGGCCAGTACATCAGGAGACGTGGAGGAGGCCGTAGGAGGGCAACAACCCAGCAGCAGGACCGCTACCTCTGCCTTTGTGCAAGGAGGAGCAGGAGGAGCACTGCCAGAGCCCTGCATAATGACCTCCAGCAGGCCACAAATGTGCATGTGTCTGCTCAAACGGTCAGAAACAGACACCATGAGGATGGTACGAGGGCCCGGCGTCCACAGGTGGGGGTTGTGCTTACAGCCCAACACCGTGCAGGACGTTTGGCATTTGCAAGAGAACACCAAAATTGGCAAATTCGCCACTGGCGCCCTGTGCTCTTCACAGATGAAAGCAGGTTCACACTGAGCACGTGACAGTCTGGAGACGCCGTGGAGAACGTTCTGCTGCCTGCAACATCCTCCAGCATGACCGGTTTGGCGGTGGGTCAGTCGTGGGGTGGCATTTCTTTGGGGGGCCGCACAGCCTCCATGTGCTCGCCAGAGGTAGCCTGACTGCCATTAGGTACCGAGATTTTTTTATTTTACCTTTTTATTTTACTAGGCAAGTCAGTTGAGAACAAATTCTTATTTTCAATGGCGGCCTAGGAACAGTGGGTTAACTGCCTGTTCAGGGGCAGAACGACAGATTTGTACCTTGTCAGCTCAGGGATTCGAACTTGCAACCTTTCGGTTACTAGTCCAACGCTCTAACCAGATGAGATCCTCAGACCCCTTGTGAGACCATATGCTGGTGCGGTTGGCCCTGGGTTCCTCCTAATGCAAGACCTCATGTGGCTGGAGTGTGTCAGCAGTTCCTGCAAGAGGAAGGCATTGATACTATGGACTGGCCCGCCCGTTCCCCAGACCTGAATCCAATTGAGCACATCTGGGCATCATGTCTCGCTCCATCCACCAACGTCTGTGTTGCACCACAGACTGTCCAGGAGTTGGCGGATGCTTTAGTCCAGGTCTGGGAAGAGATCCCTCAGGAGACCATCCGCCACCTCATCAGGAGCATGCCCAGGCGTTGTAGGGAGGTCATACAGGCACGTGGAGGCCACACACACTACTGAGCCTCATTTTGACTTGTTTTAAGGACATTACATCAAATTTGGATCAGCCTGTAGTGTGGTTTTCCACTTTAATTTTGAGTGTGACTCCAAATCCAGACCTACATGGGTTGATAAATTTGATTTCAATTGATAATTTGTGATTTTCTTGTCAGCACATTCAACTATGTAAAGAAAAACGTATTTAATAAGAATATTTCATTCTTTCAGATCTAGGATGTTATTTTAGTGTTCCCTTTATTTTATGAGCATTGTATAAACAGCTGAAGATGCGCTTTACCAAAAAAGTGCTGTGCATAGCATGCGCTTCTTCCAGTATGAATCTTCAATGGCGAATGACCCTCTTTACGCCGGAGTTTATTTTTACATATAGCTGTTTACCTCAGCTCATTGGCTGTCTACCCAGCTAGATTTCAAGACGATCAGTGGTCATTGGGTTAAAATACAGTCAATCAACGAAACAGCGGTCATATCATTGGTGCACAATGTCGTCATTACTTGTTGTCTTCAAAATGTTTTTTGTTGTTGTCAATACGTCCCGCGAAATGACCCATCAAGTTTGGTTGTTTTACAAACAAACCAGTTGATTGCAATGAAACCAAACATGACTGGAAAAGTCAATCATAATTGTCTGTATCGCATATAAATTGCACCCACAAGCTACCAGTGGCTGAAAACACAATTGTTGCGGGATGAACGAGTGACGAATTTCTGTGCAAGAGCGGTCCATTTTTAAAATGAATTCCTTCCTCCCTCGCCCTGCATGTGTAAACTCGGGTCATGATGTGTCATCAAAAGTGTCTGGTGGGCTGAGGGGAGAGGGTGTGTCTTAAGTGTTTCTACTTGAATAAACTTTCAAAGTTATTGGCTGCATTCCAGTCACAAAATCCATCAAGCGCTATGATGAAACTGGCTCTCATGAGGACCACCACAGGAAAGGAAGACCCAGAGCTCTGTTGCAGAGCTAACAATTTCTTAGTTACCAGCCTCAGAAATTGGAGCCCAAATAAATGCTTCACATATTTGGTCAGATGAGTCCAAATTGTAGATTTCTTTGTTGTTCCAACTGCCGTGTCTTTGTGAGATGCAGAGTAGGTGAAAGGATGGTCCCTGCTTGTGTGGTTTCCACTGTGAAGCATGGAGGAGGTGGTGTAACGGTGTGGGGGTGCTTTGCTAGTGACACTGTCTGTGATTTATTTAGAATTCAAGGCACACATAAAAAGCATAACTACCACAGCATTCTGCAGCGATACGCCATCCCATCTGGTTTGGGCATCATGCCTCCAGGCTGTGTAAGGGCTATTTAACAGAGGAGGAGAGTGATGGAGTGCTGCATCACATGACCTGGTCGCCACAATCACCCGACCTCAACCAATTAAGATGGTTTGGGATGAGTTGGACCGCAGAGTGAAGGAAAAGCAGCCAATAACTACTCAGCATATGTGGGAACTCCTTCATGGTGGTTGGAAAAGCATTCCAGGTGAAGCTGGTTGAGAGAATGCGAAGAGTGTGCAAAGCTGTCATCAAGGCAAAGGGTGGCTACTTTTTAAACACTTTTTTGTTGGTTACTACATGATTCCATGTGTTATTTCATAGTTTTGATGTCTTCACTATTATTCTACAATGTAGAAAATAGTAAAAATAAACACTTAAATTAGTTGGTGTGTCAACTTTTGACTTGTACTGTATGCCTAATCATAATTATATCTCTGAGATCTACAGACATACTTGGACTTCATGGTATAGTTTCTGCTCTGAAATGTACTGTCAACCTTACATAGACAGGTGTTTCTTTTTTTAAATCATGTCCAAACAATTGAATTGGCCACAGGTGAACTCCAAGTTGTAGTGACATCTCAAGAATGATCAAGGAAATTGGATGCACAATTTGGAGTATCATAGCAAAGGTGTATGAATACTTCTGTAAATGATGTATTTCTGTTTCATTTTCAATAAATGTACTAACATTTATAAAAACATTTTTCACTTTGTCATTATGGGTTATTGTGTCTTCGAGCTGCATCACAGCAAAGTGGAATAAGAAGTGTGAACACTTTTTTTGAAGGCAATGTAAATTGCCATTGTCTTTTCTTTTACATCTAAAGGTGGGAGTGCTTGTTCAAAAAGAGCCACCATTTGATTCCTCTCATAAACCTCATTACATTTTCATCATGACAGCTGTCACTTTTATTTTTAGCCCACAATTTTTCTTCATTTTTCTGCTTTGTCCTTCTTAAGGAGGGTTGTATCAACTGACAGCTTGTGTGGCTTACTGTCTTATTAGAATGGGAGAACACAGCAAGATGTTTGGGGGGTTTTAGACCGTGAGGCAGAGGCTCGGCTTGTCTCCCAGCTGATATCCTCTTCCCTAAGCCAGCTCAGTATGGCCCCCTCTCCGTTGAGCTCTCTGGTGCAGCTGGAGACTGTACATTGTGTCAATGAAAATAAACCAATATGAAGGGACACATGCAGCTGACCCCCTACTCTCTCTCTGTAGCCTTAGAGGAGATGAGAGAAACACACATCTGACTCAGTGACCATTGGGTGTCAACTTCCGAAACACCCCTCCCCAACCAGCACCACCTCCCTCTTCCCTTTTGAAGAAATTGGTCTAAATCTCTCCTCTCTTGTCATTGCAACTAGCTGTTAATTTAGTGGATATTGGTGCCAGCTGTGCCATCAGACTCTGGGTTCGCGCCCAGGCTCTGTCATAACCGGCCAAGACCGGGAGGTCCGTGGGGCGACGCACAATTGGCCTAGCGTCGTCCGGGTTAGGGAGGGTTTGGCCGGTAGGGATATCCTTGTCTCATCGCGCAGCAGCGACTCCTGTGGCGGGCCGGGCGCAGTGCGCGCTAACCAAGGTGGCCAGGTGCACGATGTTTCCTCCGACACATTGGTGCGGCTGGCTTCCGGGTTGGATGCGCGCTGTGTTAAGAAGCAGTGCGGCTTGGTTGGGTTGTGTATCGGAGGACGCATGACTTTCAACCTTCGTCTCTCCCGAGCCCGTACAGGAGTTGTAGCGATGAGACAAGATAGTAGCTACTAAAACAATTTGATACCATGAAAAAGGGGTCAAATTAAATAAATAAATATGATATGATGCAGGTTTCAGGGGAAGGAGGGACCAGGGAGAGATTTTGCAGAGGAATCTGTCACACTCAATGTCTGATGGGCTAATCACTAAGTAAAACACTACATTTGATGAAGCGTTTCTGGAGGGAGAGATGCGCCTCAATCCAGCCTTAATGAAAATGCTTTGGGCCCCTGAGCCCTCCAGAGGATCAGCAGTAAGGCCCTTCAGACAGGCCACCCATCACTGCCAAGGCTCCCCTCAAATCCCCTTAACGGTGCGGTTAATCGGAGTAACCCTGCTCTCTCACTCACACAAAGACACACATCAAAATTCATAGCAGTGCTGGGGTGAGGGTTTTATCACACTCGAGTATCCGCTTAAATCCTCCGTAGTTTAGCAAAAGAGCAATGAGAAGGAGAGAGGAGAAGTCGATACCATGGGTAGGGAATGGATAAACACATTTTCATCCATCTCTCCCTGCTCAGGTGAAAGTGATCTCATTTTAATGTTTTTATTTGTTTCTACTAGAACACTTCCAGTCAGATGAACTGATGCCCAGCTGAATATTTTTACTATAGTTTCATGTGTATAAAGACTGAGGTTTATTATGTTAAGGTGCAATATGTATAAATTGTTCTGCCATTACCTGTTTGCAAAAATTTGAATAGTTTGCCTAATTTCAGCTTATGTGACAAAACAATGTATAATGTTGAGATTGTTGTACCATCTAAACCACTGTCAAATATTTTCAATAACCATAAATATTTTATTTTCAGCTGTTTTTGAAGCTGATGTCAAAGTAAAATATGCAAGAACAGGGAGCATAGAATAGTGTACCTAGAGAAGATCTACCGCTTCTTAGACTCACAGGTCTATAACTCACATGTATATGTACATTTGGTTAGGTCGCCCACAAAGTTACATATTGCAGCTTTACATTCAATTTGACAATTGTGTGCTATTTTGTCTTCACTAAAATTTGACAAGCTAATAGCACCTCAAAAAAATGAAATCAGAACTGGTTACTATTAATACAATGTGTTTTTCAATCATTTCAATCATGTACCTACCATCTGTTAAAGCATTGATCCGAACGTGTGTTCTCAGTGTGTGTGTGTGGCAGGGGTGCAGTAATTTGAGGTCTTCATTTTGAAGTGTTTGTTTTTCTTTGGGCTACTGTGGATGATCACTTTCCCCCGGCTTCTTTGCTCCCCAACACTGGCTATAATTAAAAACGTTCCCCCACAACACAAATGCATAAACTGAATGAGACTAATGAAAACGGATGGCTGGCACAAATTACATATGGTAGTGTATTTATCAGGGGCCATGGTTATCAAGCAGGTGTATTTTCACAAACTTTTTGTCGAACTAAACAAATGCTTGTATTTTTCACTGGAGTCGTGCTGCATTATCACAACCTGTGTCTGAGTGGTGTGGTTAAAGATGAGATGAGTTCAACATTTCACAAACTTTGCGAGTCGTTTTATTCTGACTGGTCTACTGCATCTTTCGGTTGTCATTCTATTCATCCCCCCCAGTGGCACACCTGTGTAGAATTCCTGCTCATGTTGCAGATAATCATACGGTCCAGGCTGGACACAAAGACCATCCGGATGTGAGCTGAGCCCATTCTGCTCCCCCAGCTCCTGGCCAACGGCTACCTGTTTCACATGGCTCTAGTCTACACTAGGAGAGGGACAGACGGAGTGATGGGAAGGGAACACTGACAGGGTGCTGTGTGAAAATCACTACAGTCTGGCTCACAGAACAGATCGGTTTTCTCTAGTTTCTTTACTCTCTCCCCTCTGTATGGTGAACAGGTGGGAGGATTCACACCAGAAAGAGGGCCTTTTGGGTCACTTTCTAGCCCAGGGTGAACCTAGTAAATTGGTTTTAGGGGATTTGTCCTTGCTAAGGAAAGCATTAGGAAAGAAGATAGGGAACAGTTGGAGAAGAGAGGGAAAGACAGTTTAAGTAAAGTGAGGGAGTTGGTGATTGGGTGTTATTATAGGAGAGGGGTTGTTCCCTCTTTACAAAATGTATGTTTTTGAACCTACTGTTTGTAAAAATGTCCTTTTGGAGACTTAAAACAAGTTGCAGAGGAACGAATGTGTGTGCGTCTATGCATGCATGCATGTATGTATGTATGTATGTATAAGATAATGAGTGCAAGGGTGTGTGCGTGTGTCTCATTTCATCTTTTTTGAGAAGGGGGGGGCACTCTCAATGCTGAATTTGCTTGTCTTCTCAGCATGAGTGTTTAATCTTTTCAGGGCGTTCAATTGGGCCACTGAATGAGCCCCAAGCTCCTTCCCGCTAGGAACCGGGGAGCTTATTCTAAACCTCTAATCGCTGAGCAAACACAGCAGTGCTCTCACACTCCTTTTCGACACAGGCCACAATATAGCACAACTTTCTTTTAACTTTTCCTCACTTTTCTGCCTGTGCTTATTTTGCTTTTGGTATGTAGCTACAGCTCCTGAGAAATCACCCCCTTGAGTTTTGCAAGGAACGTAGGGGGGTCAGAAAGAAATTTGTGAGTGTTATGTAATTTAGAGGGCTTTATTTCCTACACCATCCAAGAGAACCTTTTCTGTTTGTAGGTGTTTGTTTTTTAAAAATGTATTAGTTGTCAGTGAGTCCTGAGAATCTGTCGATCATATGATGGTGTCGATATCCTTGGATTTTAGAGCTTCGTCGATATTTCCCACCCCTGCTGCTAACCTGAGAAGGCCAGTTGCATTTGGTGTAAAATAAATTAAGTGATTTGTCTGTTTTTGTTTTCTCATCGGCCCCCTCAAAGGAAGTTTTATTTACTCCCTGTTCATTTGATTTTGTGTGTTTGCTTTTCATTGGTTTGGCCTTTCTGTCGGTGAAAGCAATCACTTTACTCACGGTCTCCTGTTGAGCGACGTGTGAAAGCTGTATAAAACCTCTCCCTTCAATGATTCAATTCTGAGCTAGGACCAGACTCTGCGCAAGGACACTTTTCTCACCCTGTGTTTCAGGGTCTGGTTGGTCATTAGCTTCTCAATCCGCACACACCTCTGCTAATGAAAACCTCTCTGATGTCCATTTCCACAGAGAAAACTGCTGGCCATCTACCTCCACAATGACGAGAGTGTGCTCAGCAACGTCTTCTGCTCCCAGATGATGTGTGCAGACTCCATAGTGGCCTATCTGAGCCAGAACTTCATCACATGGGCATGGGATGTCACTAAAGAAGCTAACAAAGCCAGGTATGTATGAGTACTCTATGCCCTCATCACAACTCAGGAATCCACCGCTGTAGCCCTGAAAACAAAATGAATACCAGAGCTTGTCTGACAAGTGGATGCCATCTTAATAGCTGAGAATCATCCCCAATCCCCTGCTCCGCACCACTCTTTCTCTTTAACTCAAGCCCCTCTTCATCGGTGAGGGGAGGGGGATGTGTGCTAACAAAAGCAGTTGTGTTTGCAGTATGAGGCCCCAATTGGGCAATCTTCACTAATCTGCCTCAATGTTAGAAATGAAGGTCCCATGAAGTCTGCATTGCCTGGGAGAACATCTCTATTTCCCCAAGGCTGAGGGCACTCATGACATGGCAGCCTTATCAACCCAACTTCATCTTTCCTCCATAGCAATTCACAACCCAATTCCATTATTTCCACCAATGTCCTGCCTGTCTCAGTATGTGACTCCCTGCACTAGCAATACTCAACAATACTCTCAAGCCTTCAACTCCTGACCCCAAAGCCAGGCTTAACCCTCCCTGGCCATGCTCTACTCCCCTAGCCAAGGGCAAGAATGGGGCAGCGTCCCAGGTGTGATGTAGGGAATGGTAGAGAGGGCCGGTAACCAGATGGAGGTTTGATTGGGGCCCAGCAGCAGCCTCTTGCTCCGGGGTAGGCCCTAGCTTTTCCTTCCACTAGACTTCAGGGCTAAGCCCACCCCCTGGTAGGAGGCGTTTAAGAAAGACGGGGGAAAGGCTCAGACACTGACTTTCCCTCATTCTGCACCCTTTCTCCCTTTTGGTTCTTGCTTTTTGCCCCAGCTGAGCCTTTTTATTGCAGATTAAAGGCAGGCAACATCTGGAGCTTTTCATAATGTGCACTGCTACTTGCTCTAACGTATGTATGTACGTACACACACATTTTCCCCACATTCTCACGCTCGTAGGTTGATTCTGAGTGACTGGTGATTGGCATGAGTCACAGTGGCTATAAAGAAGGTATTCTAACTCATAGGGCCTCAAAGCGTATCCTTTATTTAAGTGAAAAATGATGCATAAAACCAGACCTGTCGAATACGTGCCAATGTAATTGTTGCCTATGGCAAAATGTCTCTGAAATACCAGACACTGAGCCTCATGCACAGCTAGTATTGAACTGAATTATGAATAAATATACTCAAAACACTACATCTTTCAGATAGTTGTTGGCTTTTGATTCCATGCTTTTGCGTTTGACTGCATACTTTCATACCACATCTCATCTATTTTAATTTATCATACGGTGCTGTACTGATCAATAATGGTATTGAACTCCTCGTAATTGAGCACATTACCAGTAAAAGTGTCATGCACTCATCTGACTTGTTCAGAAGCACTGTATTCAAAACGTGAGAATCGCCTGAGAAGTGCTATTTTCCATTCAAAACATGTCTGCGCAGAGTATCTGTGTTTTCTGTGTAGCATCCGGTTCCTATTCCACGTGATTGACTAAAGCACACCTGAGAGTTTGTTGTATGCTCACTGGAGTGTATGTAAAGTTGCAGCAGTCTCTCAAAATCTCATGCATGACTTTGATGTAAATAAGTGAACCTGACAGTCCAGGGAAACATTAACACTTTGCCATGTGGAGAGGAAGAGAGCGAGCAGAATTAGAAGCTTGTCACTCTCATTACCAAACCAACCATGACCTGATATTCAAGGACCAGGTGTTTCCAGTAGTTAGAAAAAAATAACTCCCTTAAGGATTTTGTGAGAAGCAAAGCTATACATTCTTTAAGATATGTTATGGCTGAAAGAGACTGCAGTGAACCGCTCACCTTATTGACCTTATTCCTTGGTTTCATTTCTACTTCCTGCGCTTCAGACACGATTTTCACCCTTCATTTGTGATGCTGTGTCAGTACTTGTTATTGTGCACCATATACAGGTTGATGTTTATTGTCATGAATCTTGCCCTGAAGGCAGAACTGAGTGATTTCCGCAAGATGGCCCAGATGCAATGTCAAAATTGTCTATCGTAAAAATGTGTGCAAATTAAAGGTTAGTGTTAGGCATTAGGGTTACTGTAGCAATGTGGTTAGGTTTAAAACCAGATTGACTCACTTTGTAGCTGTGCCAGCTAGTGACCACTATGCAGAGCAGCCTCCAGTATGAGTCATCCCAATAAATGTCGACCGGCGAACCATTTATAGAAACATTTCTGCTCTTTAGGGTTACTCCGGAGTTAGTCAAAAGATTAAGCAGCAGTACACTATGTATGGTAGTTGTAAGAGAAAGGTGTCGGGTTGACTCCTAAGGTGTTTGATCGGAACCAAATGAGGTTGTGTTTAATATGGGAATTAAGATTGGGTTTCTCTGAAGGCTGTGGCGATTGTTCCCAAGACCTTGGTGACAGGTTAGAATTACCTCTCTCCATTGTTTTGGCCTGGCTGTGTTGAGGCCTTTTCAGGGCCCCCTAGAGCAAGGACAAGGACGGGGCTTGGACATCCTCATTGTGTCATGGGGAGAACCTCTCCTTAACCACAGCTGGATGGTCAAAAGACTGGTCAGCCACATTGTCAGAACCCATGATCAACTACAGTTGAAGTCAAAAGTTTACATGCACTTAGCTTTGACATCTACTTTGTAATTTACAAGTAATTTTTCCAACAATTGTTTACAGAGACAGATTATTTCACTTATAATTCACTGTATCACAATTCCAGTGGGTCAGAAGTTTACATACACTAAGTTGACTGTGCCTTTAAACAGCTTGGGAAATTCCAGAAAATGATGGCATGGCTTTAGATGCTTCTGATAGGCTAATTGACATCATTTGAGTCAATTGGAGGTGTATCTGTGGATGTATTTCAAGGCCTACCTTCAAACTCAGTGCCTCTTTGCTTGACATCATGGGAAAATCGCAAGAAATCAGCCAAGACCTCAGAAAAAAAATTGTAGACCTCCACAAGTCTTGTTCATCCTTGAGAGCGATTTCCAAACGCCTGATGGTACCGCATTCATCTATACAAACAATAGTACACAAGTATAAACACCATGGGACCACGCAACCGTCATACCGGGGGGGTGCTTTGCTGCAGGAAGGACTTGTGCACTTCACAAAATAGATGGCATCATGAGGTAGGAAAATTGTGGATATATTGAAGCAACATCTCAAGACATCATTCAAAGTTAAAACTTCGTCGCAAATGTTCTTCCAAATGGACAATGACACCAAGCATACTTCCAAAGTTGTGGCAAAATGGCTTAAGGACAACAAAGTCGAGGTATCAGAGTGGCCCTCACAAAGCCCTGACCTCAAGCCTTTACAAAATTTGTGGGTAGAGCTGAAAAAGTGTGTGCGAGCAAGGAGGACTACAAACCTGACTCCGTTACTCCAGCTCTGTCAGGAGGAATGGGAAAAAATTCACCCAACTTATTGTGGGAAGCTTGTGGAAGGCTACCCGAAACGTTTGATCCAAGTTAAGCAATTTAAAAGCAATGCTACCAAATAGTAATTGAGTGCATGTAAACTTCTGACCCACTGGGAATGTGTTGAAAGAAATAAAAGCTGAAATCATTATCTTTACTATTATTCTGACATTTCCCATTCTTATAATAAAGTGGTGATCCTAACTGACCTATGACAGGGAGTCTTTACTAGGATTAAATGGCAGGAATTGTGAAAAACTGAGTTTAAATGTATTTGGCTAAGGTGTATGTAAACTTCCGACTTCAACTGTACATGAGCTATTTGGTGTAGATTTAGCGTAAGAGTTTATTTAAGCATCAGCTGTCAGAGCAGCTTACCGATCACTACCTATACACAGCCGATCTGTAAATAGCACACCCAACTACATCATCCCCATATTATTATATATTTGTTTTCTCTTTTGCACCCCTGTATCTCTACTTGCACATCATCTGTACATCTATCACTCCTTGTTAATGCTAAATTGTAATTATTTTGCCTCTGGCCTATTTATTGCCTTACCTCCCTAATCTTACTACATTTGCGAACACTGTACATTGACTTTTTCCATTGCATTTTTGACTGTACGTTTGTTTAGCCCATGTGTAACTCTGTTTTTTTTGTTGCACTGCTTTGGTTTATTGTGGCCAGGTCGTAGTTGTAAATGAGTACTTGTTCTCAACTGGCCTACCTGGTGAAATAAAAGAGTAATGTTGTGGTTGAAATGACCTTGTTTCTCCTGGAATGCTGATTGGAGATTGGTGCTAATGCTTCCCATGGTTAAGTGTTGAGTTGATGCTGTTCCGTCTCAAAGTTTGAAAAGTAATGCAACCTACACTCTCAACTTTGAATTAATGAGTAGCACCCCCGACCAGATCAATCACTCCATCCCTCTGACATCATCCTCCACCCATTTCATTACTCCTGTATTTTACCAGCCAGTTATTAAAGTGGATCTTATTAAAAGGCGAGCAAAAAATATAATCTGTATTTGCATTCACTCTATAGCAATTCATTAATATTATGACATTTACAGTGAGCGCCAAGGGCCTGCCTGCTTCCCTTTTCCTTCTAGTGAAATGTTAATTTAAAGTTCTGTCTTTGTAATGGAATAAGAAATCCTCTCTGCCCTATCAGTTCATCACCACTGGTGGGGAATACTAATTTGTCTACTAGGCCTATTTAGACAGGGACGTCTCCTGGAAGAAAAGGCAGAATTGGTTTTAAAGTCCTTAATGGTATGATGAGCCATGTACCTCTCAAGTGCTGTTCATGTGAAAAATGTCCGTCCTGTCTTTTCCTTTCCTAGACTACTCACCATTTGCACGAGGCATTTTGGCAGTGTGGTGGCACAGACTATTCGGACATACAAGACCGATCAGTTCCCCCTGCTCCTTATTGTCATGGGAAAGAGGACATCAAATGAAGTTTTAAATGTTATTCAAGGTAATGAATGTCAACAATATTTGTTATGTTCTGGATAAAAGGAGGGGTTTATGAAGCTTTACTTAACCATAGCTATAATTTAGTAATTTACTCTATGACCCTTCTGTAATGATAAAATAGTAAGTATTTGTGCGAATGAGGAAAATGTTTTTTTTTTTTTAAATGCCTTGTTTTTTATTATTCTTTTGAAGGCAATACAACAGTGGATGAGTTGATGATGAGGCTAATGGGTGCAATGGAAATCTTCTCAGCTCAGCAGCAAGAGGACATCAAGGATGAGGTACAGATGAGAGGAACTCTGAAATTACACCGAAGAACAGAGTCTTTAAGGGGGAGTAGATGTTTGAAATGTAAGCCATGATTAGGCCATGGCCACTGAAATATGCCATGATTTGTTTAATCAAAGGAGGCCAAGAGGGAGACAATTATTGTGCCATTTGAGCGGTTCTCATAGAATTATGCCATAGTTTGTCTCGGAGCTAAATGGGGACATGCGGAGACAAATCGGAATGCATTGTGACTGCCACCAGCTCCACTTAGGGCCAAGGCTAGGAACACACATCTGAGATGCCCTTTGTCTGGGGCAGGGGGGCGAAGCACAGTTAATTTCCCTCCCATTTGGTTTTAGTTAACTGTGCCTAAGGTCTTCACAATGGGAGCAGGATACAAACTGTTCTTTTTCACCATTCTCTGTCCATTGCCGTTTTAATCCAATAGAAACTCGACAAACAAATTCCAAGCTCCACTCTGAGAAGAAAGCAGCGAAACAGAAGCGGTATTCTTTCATGTGAGGACAGGAATCTTGGGACAGTATGGCTGGGGTCCCTCTGTCAGACATTTACCTGACCTCATGAATGCTGTCTTTTATGTGTCGAAATGGATGGATTCAATCATTCTCCCGCTCTAGCAGATATTTACTTAACATCAAATAAACAAAGAACGGCATTCTAGTTTTGTCTGACCCTTTAAACAGGTAGTTCCCCTCAGCTGACTACACTAGACCATGTTGTCTTTGGCATACAGTTCTTGTTGTTAGTGAATACAGATGACTCAATGCCTTGTTTCTTTGTGCTGTTTAAACCTCTCATTAATCAGCATTCTGGAAGAGATGAAGTGGGAAGACGTGCCATCAGGCTCAGACCAATGTGCTCAATACTTAGCGTCAACTTGTCAGTGGGAGATGACTGACTACCAGTACACATTCTCTCTCACCGACATATCTTTAGGCCTTTCACTCTTGTTGATGGGATAGAGGTTTAAAGAAAGAAATGGTCACAAAGTGGTTACTGTCTCTGAGATGAAAGGCATCTGCAGCAGCGTGTTGTAGTAGATTAAAACCTGAGATTGTCTCATGTTCCTCAGCACTAGGCCTGGCCGGTTGCCTGTCTGTCTTAGTCACATCATATGAGGAATGTGTTCGACTCCCACTGTGTTTACTTAACAATACTAGTTTAGTGACCTTTCAGTGTTTGATTAGTTTAGTTACAGCATATCGTCATGGGAATTGTGAGACAGTGTTGTTTTGCACACAGCCGGAGGGGTAACTGTAGGTGAGCCAATGAGTGTCTGCACCTGGGGTTCCCATTAGGTTCTTATTGGATGCCTACCCTTTCAGAAAAAATAATTAAGACCAATAAGCAACAAGAAGTGTGTGCACATGTCACTAAGCTGTATGTCGTGTGTGACCAGGCTTGGATGATACAGCACCAAGCTGTATGTCGTGTGTGTGACCAGGCTGGATGATACAGCACCAAGCTGTGACCAGGCTGGATGACACCGCACCAAGCTGTGTGACCAGGCTTGGATGATACAGCACCAAGCTGTGTGACCAGGCTGGATGATACAGCACCAAGCTGTATGATACAGCACCAAGCTGTGTGACCAGGCTGGATGATGCAGCACCAAGCTGTGTGACCAGGCTGGATGATACAGCACCAAGCTGTGTGACCAGGCTGGATGATACAGCACCGTTTAGAGAAGTTGAGGGACAGGTTTTCGTGGGTAGAAGCTTGGGTGGTTGCGTTGCTATTGTCTTCATAGATGCAAAGCGAATATGACAGCTTTTGATGTCAACAGAAATACTGTTATTCACTTAACATACCATGCAATTTGTTTCTTAATGACTTTTCAATTTGACATATTTAGAATGTTTCTGTTCATGACAAGTAGTATATTATTTTCTGGCACATTGACAAGCGATCTGTCTCCATAAAGGTCACTGGTTGTGTTAATTACACAGGCCTGTCGGGATTGATGGAAATGTGAAGTGATAATGTCACAAATCAGGAGAACAAATGATCATGAGTGGGTAATGTACCAGAGTGATGAATAACCGCAGGAATCTGGAACCACATCCTGTAAATGCCAGACCATATACATCTTCGCTGTGAAGTGAACTTTTGTCACTCCTTGAGCTCGCCTATCGCCTTTCAATCATTGGAAAGAGTTATCATATTAGCTAAATCTCCTCACTACGTTTACAGTCATAGATATTTAAATACAATTGTTTGGCCCCTTGGCCCCCTTATCAGTTGAATGCCTTGGGTTAGATTTATGTACAGCATGTCAGTAATCAGTAATCATTTGGACTTGAGAGTTCAAGCAGAGGACTCCTAAGGCTAGGGGTGTTGGTGTACTTTGAGTCACCCTTCAGTACAGGTCACTCAGAAGAATTCAGGTTCACCCCAGGAAGACTAGCTGTCGCCATTGGCGTCGGCTAATGAGGATCCCCCAAAAAATCTAAACCTCAGTCCCTATATTCCGACCTGATGTTCTCCCATTGCCACAGCCCCCACTATCCCAGACTGCTCTGAGCTCACACCTACTCACTGTCTGAGGCTGTCCTGCTCTGCTGGCCCATTCCTCTGAGGACAGACCCAGACATCTGCCAACATCACACTCACATTCCTCACTAACTGACTGACATGCCTGGGAGGTGGACAGACTGCAGCAGAGCCAAAAGTTACTTTCACATAGATTTGAACGAACTTGACTTCACCAAACACACCTGGATTGTCTGTTTAGTTAGTTATGGACTGTGCATCAACAGCAGGAAATACCTGGCTGTTAGAATCTGTTCCATACTTTTTTGTTTATTCCTTTAAAATATATTAATACCAGATAAAGGCTACATAAGTAGTTGGAAACTGTATTGTATAGTATCACTTCAATACCCAGTAAATGAAGAAAGGTACCTGTGCATAATGTGTGTTATGGGTAGTAAAGGCAACGTTTGTTTGTTTCATGATATTTTATTAAAGGGAATGAACACAATATGGAACATTATACTTTACAGTAACTGTTATTGCGTGACTGCTGGACAAATGCACTTACGATAAGTGACCCTTTATTCTTTTGTCCTCAGCCATGCTATTACAATGTCTATTCAGTGACCAATATCATTTAGGACAACAGAAAAATGTATCCTTTTCATTCTCAGGCTTGCAAGAATTGACTACTCCCCCTGCCATGTGCACAAACCCCACAAATCACAATAGCTTAACTTTTTTGCGTCATTGGCACAAAGTCCAGGGTTCAGAAAAGAAAAGGTAGTCTCCCAGGCTCCAAAACAAATGCCATTGCTGACACAATGGAAAC
Source organism: Oncorhynchus kisutch (assembly GCF_002021735.2). Lineage (NCBI taxonomy): Eukaryota > Metazoa > Chordata > Actinopteri > Salmoniformes > Salmonidae > Oncorhynchus > Oncorhynchus kisutch. Next base: position 30,799,228 of record NC_034186.2, read on the forward strand.
AGTTCTTTCTCCCTGCTTTAGAAAGCCTCTTACACACAGCCTGTAGAAAGGCAGTCGTCTGCCTCTGTACAAACAGGAACTCTGAGGGAAAAGAAAAGAGCCCTCAGGTCTGTTAAGGAAGTCAAGGCCCGGATGGATTCCCTTCTCCCACATGATACTCTTTCAAGCCTTGTCTGGCTAAACCACACAAAGCATTCAGTTCTCTCATTCTACTTCCTGCTGCTCAGCTGCCAGGTATCACAGCTATTCAACACAGAACAATATAACATGTGGCAGAGGAAGAAAGCTACTTTGTTTTTACTTTAACTACTTCAGTTATTGGTGTTATTGGTTACCTCATAACTTGAGGGTATTTGACTTCTCTTCTAACGTGGTCTCTTTCTCTATCCAGGATGAACGTGAAGCCAGGGAAATGGTGAAGAGGGAGCAGGATGAGGCCTACCAACTGTCATTAGAGGCTGACCGTAAAAAGGTTGGGCATCAACTACAACACAATGGCATGGATCCATTCTCATCAGATTAATGTTAGAGTTTTTAGCATGCATTTTAGCATTAAACTCAAGTGAAACATTATACAGAGCACAACTTTAAAGTGGATACCCTTCTATAATCATGTTATGATTGTGGCCATTACTATGTGTCGTTAATGGTTATTGTGAAACCACCCAGTAAACCTGTTAACAGTCGCATCGTTGATTGTTTGATCACTATTCGTAATGGTTTGATGTCGGATGGATTAATAAAAATATATTTCTGTTTCAGAGAGAAGCACAGGAGAGAGAGCAGGCAGAACAGCTTCGCCTGCAACAGATCCAGAAAGAAGCAGATGATGAGAAAGAGGTGAACATTAACCATAATGTTTAGAGTTAAACAATAATTGCCTACTTAGATAACTGAAAACACATGGTCACTTTGTTAGATAAAAAAAATATATTCATGATTTATACAGTACATGACCAAAAGTATGTGGACAGATACTCGTCAAACATCTCATTCCAAAATCATGAGCATTAATATGGAGTTGGTTCCATCTTTGTTGCTATAACAGCCTCCACATGACTGGGAAGGCTTTCCATGAGTTGTTGGAACATTGCTGCGGGTACTTGCTTCCATTCAGCCACGAGCATTAGGGAGGTGTGGCGCTGATGTTGGGTGAATAAGCCTGGCTCACAGTTGGTGTTCCAATTCATACCGAAGGTGTTGAATGGGGTTGAGGTCAGGGCTCTGAGCTGGCCAGTCAAGTTCGTCCACACCGATCTCAACAAACCGTTTCTGTATGGACCTTTCTTTGTGTATGGGACATTGTCATGCTGAAACAGGAAAGGGCCTTCCCCAAACTGTTGCCACGAAGTTGGAAGCACAGAATCTTCTTGAATGTCATTGTAGGCTGTAGCATTAAGATTTCCCTTCACTGGAACTAAAGGGCCTAGCCCGAACCATGAAAAACAGCCCCAGACCATTATTCCTCCTCCACCAAACTTTACTGTTGGCTGTATGCATTGGGGCAGGTAGCGTTCTCCTGGCATCTGCCAAACCCAGATTAATCCGTCAGACTACCAGATGGTGAAGCGTGATTCTACTGCTCCAGAGTCCAATGGCGGCGAGCTTTACACCACTCCAGCCGACGCCTGGCATTGCGCATGGTGATCTTAGGCTTGTGTGGGGCTGCTCGTCCATGGAAACCTATTTCATAAAGCTCCCAACGAACAGTTCTTGTGTTGACGTTGCTTCCAGAGGCAGTTGGTATTGAGTGTTGCAACCGAGGACAGGGTTGTTTTACACGCTAAAGCACTTGGCGGTCCCGTTCTGTGAGTTTGTGTGGCTACCACTTCGCAGCTGAGCAGTTGTTGCTCCTTGGCATTTCCACTTCACAATAACAGCACTTACAATGGACCAGGGCAGCTCTAGCAGGGCAGAAGTTTTACAACCCGACCTATGGCGGTGCGACGTTGAAAGTCACTAAGCTCATTAAGGCCATTCTACTGCCAATGTTTGTCTATGGAGATTGCAAGGCTGTGTGTTCAATTTTATACACCTGTCAGCAATGGGTGTGGCTGAAATAGCCGAATCCACTCATTTGAAGGGGTATCCACATACTTTTTTATAGTATTTGAGTCCATATATGTTGTTTGTGGAGTGTATGCTAACATGTGATCCCCATGGTGGAGGCAGAGAAAGAGAGGGACATGTACTAATCTCTTGTGTGTACAGTAAGCCCTATCCCTGTTAAGCTTGTCATACAGAGATGTTATTGTCCTGTTTGAATTCCCTACAACACACAAGCTCATATTGAAACCAAGTGAACAAAAGGTGCAGCACAAAGCACGGTGGGACAAAGAAAAACAATTATGGCAGTGGGAACGCAGTGGTGGATGCTGTAGATATAGCTCCTTTTAGCCAGCTGATTGGCTATTTACTCAGCAGCAAACTCCAGACTGCAGGGATCAGGTGAACCAGCTAGCTGAGATAATTTGTCACATTAGTTAAACAGCCCCGAACAAAAGCCCTTTCTGTCCAGTCTTAATTATATCACTGTAGTCCTCTAGCCCGTTGCCATGGTTTCCTCTCCACCAACCGACCCTGCTTGTATGCAACAGTGTAGATATTCAGAAACATGATACCCAACAATGGCCCCTCTGTTGTTTACATGCAGTCTATACCACATCCTTTACCTCAGACAGGCTTACCTTATTGTGGCCCTAAAGTCTAAAGCAGGGGAAAACACAATCTAGTCATTGACCTGACCTGTGTGTGACTGTATCAGGTGTATTTTCACCTGTCTGGTTGCGTGTCTGCCTGGTCAAGTGTGAGGCAGGCAGGAGGGCATGTGGTGTGTTTTTAGTAGGGTTTCACATTTTGGGGAATATTCAGAGGTGGAAACTCTCCGTGGGAATTAACAGGGAATAAATATGGGAATTAATGGAAATACTTGCATATTAATACCATTTAAATGTATATGTTTTTTGCATTGGATATATTTACCTTATATGGAGACAGAAACCTTATCTTAAGTAGACATAATTGCAAATGATTAAATCCTTCCAATACAAATTTTAAAAACAATTTAGTTACACATTTAACTTAAATGAGTTGACTCTTCACATGGAATGATTACACTGAATAACAAAAGGGAATATTTAATGATCCCCAATGATCCATCGCATCTTCCAAAACTTTTCTCAATGTTCCATCTGTGCCTAGAAACTAAAGCTTTGGTTGTCTTCCTCTCAGGCTTCCATGTCATCTCCCTGGACCTCAATGTCCACCTCTTGAACATCAGACTCTGAGGCCTTATCTTCACTGTCACTTTCCTTGTTGAGGATGACTCGTTGTCAGGCTCAAAAAGCCTCAAATTTGCCCGGGCGGCCACCAATGTTTCAACCCTTGTATTGGTCAGTCTGTTGCGTGTGTGTTCCCAAACAATGACCAGTTGCGCTCTGAGGCGGCTGATGTTGGTGGAATTTGTAGGATGAGGGGAAAGAGCCTCAGATCCACAAAGTCCCTTCCACCAGGTGACTGATGCAATATGGCAGTTGTGCCAGCACATCTCATCTCCAGCCCAAAGCCCTTGCTTGGAAGTGTACTTCGCCAGACTGCCAAGAACCTTGCCCTCATCCAGGCCAAGGTGGTGAGACACGGTAGTGATGACACCGTAGGTCTTGTTGATCTCTGCACCAGGCAGGATGCTCTTGCTAGTATACTTGGGGTCCAACATGAACGCTGCGTCGTGTATGGGCTTCAGGCAGAAGCCATACTTTTTGATGTATTTCAGATCTGCAGTTTCCTCTGCTTGGAGCAACCAAGAAGTGGGCAGGGCAGTATGGACTTCTTCTCTTACATCTGCAAGCAGAGTCTGAACATCAGACAGGATGGCATTGTCTCCCTCAATCTGTGCAATGGCTACTGCTATAGGTTTCAGGAGTTTCAGGCTGCTTACCACTCTCTCCCAAAATACATCATCCAGGAGGATCCTCTTGATGGGGCTGTCCATATCGGCAGACTGTGATATGGCCATTTCTTGGAGAGACTGCTTCCCCTCAAACATGATGACAACGCCACCCCAATGGGTGTTGCTGGGCAGCTTCAATGTGGTGCTCTTATTCTTCTCACTTTGCTTGGTGAGGTAGATTGCTGCAATAACTTGATGACCCTTCACATACCTAACCATTTCCTTGGCTCTCTTGTAGAGTGTATCCATTGTTTTCAGTGCCATGATGTCCTTGAGGAGAAGACTCGATGCATGAGCAGCACAGCCAATGAGTGTGATGTGAGGCTAGGACTCCTCCACTTTAGACCAAGTAGCCTTCATGTTTGCAGCATTGTCTGTCACCAATGTAAATACTTTCTGTGGTCTTAGGTCATTGATGACTGCCTTCAGCTCATCTGCAATGTAGAGACCGGTGTGTCTGTCCTCTTGTAGAATACTGGTTAAGATGTGGCGATATAGTCAATTATTCCTTGCCCACGAACATTCGACCACCCATCAGAGATGATTGCAATAGTCTGCTTTCTGTATGATTTGCTTGACCTTCACTTGAACTCTGAATCCAGCAAATGAGTAGATAAAGCTTGTCTGGTTGTAGGGGTGTATGTGGGCGAGGAATATTCAGACATCTCTTACAATACACATTGCCTGTGAGCATCAGTTGCATACACAGCTCGAGCAAGACATTCATCAGCTTTTCTCTGACTACGTTCCTCTATTTAGTCAAAAACTTCTGTTTCCAGGAGGACTATGAGCTGTTGCTATCAATAAGGTGTCTGATTCATCATTTTCACCTTGAATAGAAGTAGAGGGACTTTAGTCAGGGTTGCTTGTTGTGAGCGCCGTGGGAACTTTATGCACTTCACCAGATTCTGCATCTTTGTTGCATTCTTCACAAATGATTTGGCACAGTATTTGCAAATGTACACAGCTTTTCCTTCTAGTTAACATTAACTGCAGTGAAATGTCTCCACACATCAAATGGTGCCCGTGGCATTTTCCTGTAGAGTAGAAAAACAATGAGGAAAAGAAAAGAAAATACAATTCCATGTACAGATAAATAGTTAAGCAGTTAGATTAAACTCCTTTGTAAGATAAATGTTTTAAAATGAAACATGTATGGAAACAGGTGAATTAACACTCCTCAGTTAGCAGGCTTAACCTCTTGGTGTTAGGGGGCAGTATTTTCATTTTTGGGAAAAAACGTTCCCGTTTTAAACGGGATATTTTGTCAGGAAAAGATGCTAGAATATGCATATAATTGACAGCTTTGGATAGAAAACACTAACGTTTCCAAAACTGTAAATATATTGTCTGTGAGTATAACAGAACTGACGTTGCAGGCGAAAGCCTGAGAAAAATCCAATCTGGAAGTGCCCCAGGTTTTGAAAGCGCTGCGTTCCAATGATTCCCTATATGGCTGTGAATGTACCATCAACGAGCTTACGCTGTCTACGTATTCCCCAAGGTGTCTACAGCATTGTGACGTAGTTTTACGCATTTCTTTTGAAGAATAGCCGTATGGGGGCACATTGCGTAAGTGGTCACATGGTGGCTCCGAGAGAGATTCTCGCGTAAAGTGCAGAGGTAGCCATTACTCCAATCGGTCCTAGAGAAAAAGGAATTGTCCCGACGGATATATTATCGAATAGATATTAGAAAAACACCTTGAGGATGGATTCTAAACAACGTTTGCCATGTTTCTATCGATATTATGGAGCTAATTTGGAATATTTTTTTTCTACAAAGTATTAACTTAAGGGGGCTGAACAATTTTGCACACCCAATTTTTCAGTTTTTGATTTGTTAAAAAAGTTTGAAATATCCAATAAATGTCATTCCCCTTCATGATTGTGTCCCACTTGTTGTTGATTCTTCACAAAAAAATACAGTTTTATATCTTTATGTTTGAAGCCTGAAATGTGGCAAAAGGTCGCAAAGTTCAAGGGGGCCAAATACTTTCGCAAGGCACTGTATATCTGAACTTAATGACTCATCACACAACCGTAACTGGCACTGGAACCTCAGATGTACAGTTGAAGTCGGGAGGACTCCACTTAGGTTGGAGTTTTTCAACCACTCCACACATTTCTTGTTAACAAACTATAGTTTTGGCAAGTCGGTTAGGACATCTACTTTGTGTATGACACAAGTCATTTTTCCAACAATTGTTTACAGACAGATTATTTCACTTATACTTCACTGTATCACAATTCCAGTGGGTCAGAAGTTTACATACACTAAGTTGACTTTGCCTTTAAACAGCTTGGAAAATTCCAGAAAATGATGTCATGGCTTTAGAAGCTTCTGATAGGCTAATTGACATAATTTGAGTCAATTGGAGGTGTATCTGTGGATGTATTTCAAGGCCTACCTTCAAACTCAGTGCCTCTTTGCTTGACATCATGGGAAAGTTGCAAGAAATCCTCAGACAATTGTACACCTCCACAAGTCTGGTTCATCCTTGGGAGCAATTTCCAAATGCCTGAAGGTACCACGTTCATCTGTACAAACAATAGTACGCAAGTATAAACACCATGGGACCATGCAGCCGTCATACCGCTCAGGAAGGAGACGCGTTCTGTCTCCTAGAGATGAACGTACTTTGGTGCAAAAAGTGCAAATCAATCCCAGAACAACAGCAAAGGACCTTGTTAAGATGCTGGAGGAAACGGGTACAAAAGTATCTATATCCACAGTAAAACGAGTCCTATATCGACATAACCTGAAAGGCCGCTCTTCAAGGAGAAGCCACTGCTCCAAATATGCCATTAAAAAAGCCAGACTACGGTTTGTACTTTTTGGAAAAATTTCCTCTGGACTGATGAAACAAAAATAGAACTGTTTGGCCATAATGGCCATCGTTATGTTTGGAGGAAAAAGGGGGACGCTTGCAAGCTAAAGAACCCCATCTCAACCGTGAAGCACGGGGGTTGCTGCATCATGTTGTGGGGGTACTTTGCTGCAGGAGGGACTGGTGCGCTTCACAAAATAGATGGCATCATGAGGCAGGAAAGTTGTGGATATATTGAAGCAACATCTCAAGACATCAGTCAGGAAGTCGAGGCTTGGTCGCAAATGGGTCTTCCACATGGACATGGACTAGAATCATACTTCCAAAGTTGTGGCAAAATGGCTTAAGGACAACAAAGTCAAGGTATTGGAGTGGCCATCACAAAGCCCTGACCTCAATCCTATAGAAAATGTGTGGGCAGAACTGAAAATGTGTGTGCGAGCAAGGAGGCCTACAAACCTGACTCTGTTACACCAGCTCTGTCAGTAGGATTGGGCCAAAATTCACCGAACTTATTGTGGGAAGCTTGTGGAAGGCTACCCAAAATGTTTGACCCAAATTAAACAATTTAAAGGCAATGCTACCAAATACTAATTGAGTGTATGTAAACTTCTGACCCACTTGAAATGTGATGAAAGAAATAAAAGCTGAAATAAATCATTCTCTCTACTATTATTCTGACAATTTACATTCTTAAAATGAAGTGGTGATCCTAACTGACCTAAGATGGAATTTGTACTAGGATTAAAAGTCAGGAATAGTGAAAAACGGTGTTTAAATGTATTTGGCTAAGGTGTATGCAAACTTATGACTTCAACTGTATTTAAACAAGGCTCGAGTTCTAACCACAGACCTAGTTCCAGATTGTTTCGCTCGATCACCCACTACTACTGTTGTCGGTCATCATGTAGAAGGTTGGGAGATAATAAGCGGTGCCAGTGTGTCTGTATAGTGTGTGGAGGAAGGACAACAGCTGTCCCAACCATTCAGAGTTGTGCTGCTTATCCCTGGCTGCTCCAATACCTAATTTCTCTGACATTGTGTGTGAGTAAACAAGGCAGCATGGTGTCCCACACCTGGAGCCCAGCCAAACATCCAGCCTCAGCCGCCCGGGACTACACACGGTCTGTACCCACAGACCAGACCTCAAGTCTGCCCCACGTCTCCGGCTGTCTGCCCTGCACCACCCGTCACAATGCCCCGCAGGGTAACAAACCGCTCAGTAGACACATGAGTACAAGGGGAAATGCTTTCTGTGATTTTTGTCTTTGTGTGGAGAGGGAGATGAAAGCATGAGAGGCAGGGGGGGAGTGGTGATGTCATTATTTACTGGTACCAGTGGCCTCATGGTGCTCCTGTCAGGTGCGCACACTTCCCCCTCCCACCCCTCCTGTGGTGGTGGTTGTTTTTTGCGTTGAGTGGTTATGCTCCTGTGTGTTTTTTGTGAGAAGCAGGCCCTAAGTGAGGCGTGTGCTCTGTGGCTTTACAGACGCCACAGTTCAGTGTGCTGCTGGGGGGCCCTTTACCAGGCATCTACCTGGGGAGTGCCTCTGGCACGCTCCCACTCAAAGCCTGGAGCTGCTAATGAGCTACTGTTGTACACTTTTATGAAATATAATTGCATTATGGTTGGTAAATAAAGCTGCTGTGTGTTGTCACAGCATATGCTACCCTCTGTCAAAACAGGAACAACAAGCTGGAGGGAAAGAGCCCTGCGGGAGCAGCAGGTCCTGCTCTGTGACACTGGAGACCTGATTAATTTCCCTGCTGTTGATGAGGCGATCCTATTTGTTCTGGGCAGTTATCTAATCTACCCCGGCACGAGTTAGCGTTGTTCTGCATGTCTTTATTAATGAGACGCAACGACTAGCCTACACGTTTTGGAAGAAGAGGCCAGAGGATTTGATGCCTTGTGGATTCATTGGTAGTTTTAGAGTAACCCTTTCTACCACAGTTTGTTCCATGAAACAAAGTGAATCTATGTCATTGTAAGCAAATTAATCACACTTAAGTCATTGTCAAACTGTGAATAATCACCCCCTTCCCTACCTAACTCTATGATCGCTTTGTCCCTCCCCTTTGTTCAGGCCATCCGTCTCTCATTGGAACATGCCCTGCCGCCAGAGCCGGCGGAGGAGGGAGGAGAGCCAATTAGCAAGCTGCGTATACGAACTCCCAGTGGTGAGTTTCTGGTGCGGCGCTTCCTGGGCAGCACCAAGTTGCAGGTCCTCTTTGACTTTGTGGCCTCCAAGGGCTACCCCTGGGATGACTTCAAACTGCTCACCACCTTCCCCCGCAGAAACGTGAGTATTTACATTTTTAGTCTTATCCAAAGCGACTTATAGTAGGGGAATGCATACATTTTCATACTTTTTTCGTACTGGTCTCCCGGTGGGAATCTTTCCCACAACCCTGGCATTGTAAGCGCCATGCTCTACCAACTGAGCCACACGGCACCACAGTGTGTTTATATTAGGAATGTAGCGATTCACCAATACGTATCGGTCCCCAATACAAATATTTAAGATACAAGTGCATCGAGCCACAAACCGATTGAAATGTAGCATGCGTCGATCAGAAAATATTTTATTTTATGTTCTTTCTAACTTCCAAAAAAATAACTCCTCTATTGTGACAACTGATGCATCCTCTCGTTTAGTGTGGAACTACATGTAGGCTTAACTGTGTTGAGTCATTTATCTACAAGTCATTTTGCATGCAGAACAACTCCAGGCAATGTCAGTCGCCTAGTCAAACTGAGCTCTGTGCCCAGCTTCGCGCACTGACCAACGTGAGGTAGGCGGTCTGTTCCTGATCTTGCTTATCTGCGTGGCACCTTCAGCATTCAAATGCTTAAATGGCTTGCATGATTTTAGGCTTTTTTAGTTGAGTAACAACCGAGCAAATTACATAGGTTATCTATGTGCTGTTGAAAAAAGTGTTTTACGGGAATGAAAGTAAGATAGTGGAGACAAAAAACAGGCTCCATTAAACACCCCTAATCTGATAGTGGTAGTGGGGTGGTAGAAGCCTGGTCTCCCTAATAATTGTTATTATTAGGTGAGTGCTTACATTTGTCCTATTTCACACAGTGTGTATTATACAAGTGTGATATCCCACTCTCCCTGAGACACCCTCGGAGAGTGGGGCCAGGGATCAGCCATTGACGGCGACCCTGGAGCAATTAGGCTTAAGTGCCTTGCTGAAGGGTACATTGACTGACTTTTTTTCACCTAGTCGGCTCGGGGATTCGAACCAGCGACCTATTGGTTACTGGCCCAATGCTATTATGGCTCAACTCAGGTGCCTACATAGTCCATATGCCATAGACCTACACGGATTATACAAAACATTAACACCTGTTCTATCCATGACCTAGACTGACGAGGTGAATCCAGATGAAAGCTATGATCCCTTATTGATGTCACCTGTTAAATCCACTTCAATCAGTGTAGATGAAGGGGGAAGACATTTTTAGGCTTTGAGACATGGATTGTGTACATGTGCCATTGAGAGGGTCAATGGGCGAAACAAAAGATTGAAGTGCCTTTGGACGGGTATGGTAGTAGGTGCCAGGCTCACCGGTTTGTGTCAAGAACTGCAGCGCTGCTGGGTTTTTCAAGCTCTGTTTCCCATGTGTATCAAGAATAGTCCACCACTCAAAGGACATCAACCAACTTGACACAACTGTGGGAAGCATTGGAGTTGACATGTGGAAATGTTTTGACACCTTCTAGAGTCATACCCCAACAAATTGAGGCTGTTCTGAGAGTAAAAAGGGGTGGGGGGGATTGTGCGCAACTCAATATTAGGAAGGTGTTCCTAATATTTGGTATACTCGGTGTACAATCATTTACACACCAAACACAGAAGGCAGCTCAGACAGATCAAGCTCAGAGGCCTAGGTCATGAGCTCGATCAGCAACAACAAATGTTAGTGCATCGGATTGCGTTGAACCGAATCGCATCGATTTGTTCTCTAATCGCACCAAATCATTTAACTAAAACGTATCGTTCTTGTATCGAATCGTCTTGAACACATCCCTACTTTTAACAAGGTAGAACCAAAGTGTAACTAATGACCATTATTTAACTCTACAGTATGTTTATCTTTATTTGCTCAGTACCTTTGGCTGGCTAACTACAGGTACTAAGCAGTGATCAACACAGCAGCCTGTAATGTAACATCTCTGCAGGAGAAGTCCACAGTCATAATTGGCTCACCCCTGCATGTGGCTCCAGTTTGTTGCTCATCTCAATCCCTAGAGTCCAGAGAGTGTGACTGTTCAGATAGTTAGAGGATTTCTGTATAATTAAAAGCCATGGTGGGCTAATGAGAAATGTGTTTTTTCGTGTGCTTGCGTGAGTGTGTGTGACTTCTATCCACAAGTGCATTTATAATGTGTTGAATATTAATTAGCCAGTACATATACACAGAAGAGCGCTGGCTACTTAGGATACAGTCAACAGTATTCTCCTCGGTTGGTTCCTCTGCATCCGCGGTGCACGGCGCCGCACTGACTGGAGTTCTCCTCCCAGTAATTAGAGCTGTTGGCCACGCTCTGCTCTGTGCTGTGGCAGGTAGCTAATGAGCACCATTTTAACTCCCAGCTTAATTGGAGTGGTGGAAACAAAATGGGATTTCCATTAATCAAGGGGACTGTGTGTGTGCAGGCCTGCCCAGACAGCCTGCCATCCAAGTCTGTAGGGAACATGGGGGTACAAACACTTCACTCTAGCTAACTCACACCACACGCGCACACACATGCGCACACTAGACACATACAGTACACAAACATTGGCGCACATACAAATGCTCACACACTCAGGTGGGCACACATGCCTTCATCTATTCAAGCATATCCATGCCTTATTCACATCTTCTTAAATACACTTTAAAATCCATGTGTTTTAGGCCAAGATAAAAATGTCTTCATCTCCAATGAAGTTCTAGGAGAGATCTGGTGCAGAGGACAGGAGAAAGAGAGAGCAGAGTTTATGGGTATGTCCAAAATGGTACCCTGTTCTCTATATCGTGCACTACCCTGTGGGCCCTGGTCAAAAGTAGTGCACTACCCTGTGGGCCCTGGTCAAAAGTAGTGCACTACCCTGTGGGCCCTGGTCAAAAGTAGTGCACTACATAGAAAACAGGGTGCCATTGTGGACATCACCAAGCAGTGTGTGCCAAAGTGTTTGTGCATCTGAACAGTGCCCAGTCCGTCTAATCCTGCAGCTCTCCTCTCTAATTAAAAGGAGCCTCAATCTCCTCCAGACGCTTCCACTGTTGCTCTGCTCGGATTAGCAGATGTACCACTATTGCATTTGTAATACACCGCAAATGTTTAAACTTCTTCTCTCCTTCCCCTGCATGACAACTCAAGATAATTGCCAGCAATAAGAAAGCAATTAAGTGGAAGATGATTAAACAGAAATAAAATCAAATGCATCGCTGACTTTATACTTTTGTTTCTTTGACTGCTTGTTAGTTATTGGAGGAAGTTACATGTTTGCTCTTTGCGTCAACATGTTACTTCACACTCACCAGAACCAGTATATGTACTGTGTATGTGGTCTAGCTACTTAGTAGTTCCAGTCGTGAGTTAACTTAGCTCAGTCTAGGTTTTAGACCCCCAAACATTCTTCACAGGATATTTTTCTTCACGTTGTGATACTGTACTTTGTGCTGAGTTTAACCTTACCCTAATTGTTGTTCCAGGTTTCTGAAAATGAAATGTTTGAACAGTACCAATGTGTAGAATGATTTAGACAAAACTCTAGATTTAGGAAAAATAAACAGTGCTATGAAATGATCCTCGTGTCCAACTGAACTAGACATCACATCTGCACAACTTGGTTCATTTCAAGGAAGAACAATTGCAGTTTGTTGATTTAGTCCCAAAATTCATACTCTTCCCCAAAAGTATTTCCACAATATCCTCTCCCACATGTATGACTGCATGTGGGATATAGCTCCATGTAGGTTATAGCTCTGATTCCAGTCGCTCTTATCCAGAGCGACTTACAGGAGCAATTAGGGTTTAGTGCCTTGCTCAAGGACACATCAACGGATTTTTCACCTAGTCGGCTTGGGGATTTGAACCAGCGACCTTTCGGTTTCTGAGTCAAAGCTCTTAACCGCTAGGCTACCTTCTCCCCATAGTCCTGTACATGCATACTGTACTCAGTCTCACACTTTATGCACTGTGTGTGTGTGGGACTGGTGTTTGTGTTGGCTCCGCTCTAGACAGCATATAGGGGACTTCTGAGAGCAGATTGCTTCCCTGTTCCAGAGAAGTTAAAAGCTCAGGGCCTGTTCCCCTGGGGAACGGCAGCCCCCCTTTTCACCCTCCTCCCTCTCTCCAGGCCGCGCGGCGGCCCACTTTGAAGTGTGTTGTTCACGCCCTGGCTCTACGTGTTGTCATCGTTCCTGGAAGCACATAATGATCTCCCACTGCTTTTGTAATTGGCCAAATAAACACTTGACAACACAAGTTTTTAAAACAGACAAGCTATATGGTTTGAATTAACATAGAACCTAAATGGCTTCATAAAAAAATGTTATTTCAGCTGCACATTTGATTGTTAGAAACTGACATCTTGAGACGGGTGTTTTATTTTTTCACTCGTCTCAAGTTATCAAATGTTTTATTCATACTAATGAAGTGATTTGCAATATTTATTTTTACTTCAACTTAAGTGTTAATTATGTTAAGCACGATAATCATAACACTGAAGACAATGACATGGAGTTAATCCATTATTTTGTAGATGTGATGGCAGATCCTCAAACGTAGGAACATTTCTTTATATCCTAGTCCTTTACTAAAGATTGAAGGTAAAGATCCAACATTCTCTCAAATAAAATCTAGAAATTTTACTTAGTGGGACATCTGAAACCTCCATAGTCCTTGGGTAACTTGCATAAGTAGTGTACGTGAATGAGCCTGTTTTAGACCAACATTTGCCATTAGTTTTAATTTGATGGAGAACTGTTTTATATGACATCTTCAGAGGAATTAGACTATTTTGGCAGTAGTAGTGGGTCTCTCAAGGAAGGTGGCATCTTGTTCTGCTCCGTTTGTTTGGTCACTGTGAACGGGTTAGATGATTATCCACCAACATTGTCAAGCACTTGAGAAAACACCGCTGCTACGGATTAAACCGCAACCTTCAAAACACTTAAAATGGCCCTCCACAGACTGATGCTAGACTTTCATGTTGTGTGCCAGACATCTAGTTGGTTTATCTACTACACTAAAATGTAATTACAAGTCATACAGTACAGTTTAAATGCTTGTGTATTGCCTTTATCATAGAGCTGTTCGTTGATAAGATTGCTTTGTTGGCCATATCATGAATAATGTAGGCCTGTGTATGTTTGTGTCAGGCTCTGCCCGGCTGCTGTATGTATCAGTCAGGGGAGAAGAGAATTCATCGGATATAGGGAGAGCCAGACAGTGAAAATATAGAGGGTATCGCGACGCAGAGTGGAGAGAAAAACAACAGCTTTGTTTGTTGACAGATGCCTCAATGCTTATGGTCTCTTAATTGGATAACAATGTAAACAATCACTGATGGCGCTTGTCTCCTGTGTCAGTGTGGCATCTTGTTTCTCGACTTTCTTTTTAGTCAGATGCTCTCCCCTCCCCCCGTCAACACACACACAGCCGCACCTGCTCCTCCCTAAACCCTAATTTACTCATACCTGATGCTGTGGTGTCATAACAGCCTGTCAGGTTCATTAGCATAGCTGGCATTTGTGAAATACTGAGCAAAAGGTGGGGGGAAAAGGTGTTTAGTTCACCCGTTGGGATGTAATCTTTTAGCAGCACACCATCTTGCTTTCCCCTGGCTGCGGTGCGTTGTGTAGGTTGACGTGACACCCCTCCCTGTGCTGCCTTATGAGCTCAGGTCATGCTGGGGAGCGAGGAGCACTAATGACAGGAGAAATGAGTATGAGAACGTGATGTCAAAGAGCCTCTATTGGTGTGACATTTCCCTTTTCCTCTGGGAATAGCTGTGTTTGCTGATGAATTCTTGCTCCTCTTTGACCTCCCGGCATCATACCGTTGAAATTATGTAGCTCTATTGAAGGTTAGGTTTTGATGACTCAATGATCATTGGAAATATGACTCATTAGGAAAGACACCTCTTTATTTATATTGAGGGAAGATTAGTTTATTACCATATGTGTGTGGTAGAACAGAAGAACATGTCATATCAGGGAGTAGGATCAGCCTGTTGGCGGCATAACAGGCACAATACATCCAAATACAACGGTGAACCAGGCAGGACAACTGACAACTGCAGGGATTACTTCCCCAGCCAGAGCAGAGGTTGAGAGGGAGAGATCTGTCAGGATAGTTACAGAGCAAACTCTGACTCCATGGTGAAAGGAGAGTTGAGGTGGGTGTTTAACTTGGTTTCAGCCTCAAAGGTCTTCCAGCTTTCACATCATCCAGTAGTGTTTCTCCACCTAATGTCGTTGTGAGGATGGTCTCATCAGTGTGAGGTGAACTCGGACCTTCTTTCGCTGGTTGTCTGATGCCTGCTAGTTAATTACCACCCCAGTGATCATAACAGGAGGTCTAATCAGAGGCTGTCACCACAGGCAACAGATAAGCCCTGCCCTGCCCTGGCCTGGCCCCCACGTCACAGTAGACAGAGGGCCCAGGTGTGGGGAAGGGGATGACGGGGGCCTATGTAACAGGAGACTCCCGGTGATTAACCCTCATAAGCTAGCAGGCTGGGTTGTCTCATGTTAAACAGCATAGGTTACCCGTGTGTCAACATGGCTGACGAAATTGGCTGCATTATGGGTGGCAATGCATTATTACCATCTTGCTCTGCCGATGCCCTCAACCTGGATTTGAATGATGAATATTTTGACACTTATTGATACTGTATGTCTTTTTTAATATTAGCATCTACCTTATGTCTTTTTGTTTGGTCATTCATTCAGTAGGTAAAGGTGATTAGTTTAAGGTCGTAACACACATCGTTCAAGGCAGGTCCTTGTAGAAACCACAGCTGTTTAGTTTGGATGGAAGCCTTAGAAAACAGAAATGATCAATTTCTCTTGGGAAACGCAACGCTGGCCACCAAAACAGAGATGATCAGATTACTGTCTCACCGTCAACGGCTTTTCCACTTGATGATGTAGCTTAGAGACATACCCCAAGCAGAGGCCAAGTTAACACCTTTTCAGTACGTCTGTTTGCATGGTGCAAGGTACACAAAAGTTTTCAATTATAAAAAAGTTAAGAATTGGACTAGTTGATAGTTTGTACTTTTTACCAGGCACATTGCAACTTAACACTTTCCATATGTATGCACATGTGGTTAAATGCCACTTCCAACTGGAGCTAGAACAAGGACTTGTGTAATGACTGTCATGTATCCTGTATGAATGTGTCCTCTTCTCATGCTTCTCTTGTTCTCTTTCTCTGCAGATCACCCAGCTAGACCCAGCCTCGTCTTTACTGGAGGCCAAGCTTTTCCCGCAGGAGACCCTGTTCCTGGAAGCTAAAGAGTAGGACAGCCTGGCCATGTGGTGGTGGGACTGGCTGGAAGAGTAGTGAAGAGTTCTAGCATGGTTTTAGTGGGTCTACAGAGACAGACCACCCTCTCACATGGAGGTGAACTCTCAAACACACACAATACACAACATATACAGTACACTTCACACTCACAAACCCCCCCCCCCCCCCACACACACACACACACACACACACGCGCGCGCGTAAGCATCCCTGCTCTCGGCCTGTGCATCGTACATGAATGCCTAGTGTACACGTATGCACAGAGAAGCTACCACAAGCACACAGCCAAACACTCTCGCCCCTCACTTAATTGCAGTGTCATGGTTTTCTCTGTCCACACTTACAGTATGATAAAGGATATTAATAAGAAACTTTTGAGTAGAAGAACAGCATCACGGACAAGGACTTCCCACTACAGTACAGCTGCTTTTTTTAAGTCATGTTTTGTTTGAATAAAATAAGCAAGGAGACATTTCCTGGAGAACGCTGGACTATCTAATCTCCACCTGCAATTGGCCGTACCCCCATTGCGCCCACCTGCCCCTCCATGCACCCAACCAGGGATGGACCCCCTCCTGCCCCCTTCCCACCCGCAGCCAGAGAGGCTCAATGTTCCTGATCTGCACCCCTCCTGCTCTGCTCTGACCAATCTGGTTTTAATTTCAAAATGCTCCACAACCAACTGTTACTACTTTATTTTTCTTGATCCTTTTTAAGTTTGATGCTGTATTAGTTTTAGTTTGATATACATTATATAAAATATATATGAACATGCATCCGTCTGAGCCAGCACTCTCTTGAAACGCGCACACACACATACATGTCATATGACTTTTGTATTATTGTGGCCTTTTGTGATTATTTTTTATTTCCCCCCCTAATTTAAGTGGTATCGTTAATACAGATTTGACCGTGAGTGTTTTGAGCTGTAGTGGAGAGATGGGTAGGCTATTCATTTTGTAAATCTGACTTGGAACATTTAGTATTTTAAATGGCTATTAGGTTTTATTTAAATTTGATTTATTCCTTGTCAACTTCTGAGTCATTATTTCAGGGTTTCTGTCATTGAGACCTCAGCAAACTTTCTACAAAACATTAAAGCTATTATATTATTTAAACCATTTATTGTCTATTTGGCCAGCAGGCTATGGGCTGTCCTTGTATGAAGGATCTGGAGTTTTTGTGTTTGACTCTGAAGTGTGTACGTCAGCATGCTGAACTCCGTTAGCTAACATGGTAAGCTTCCTGTCAAGCCAGGCATGGGGAAAATACACCACATCTGGTCAGCGATTCGCTCTCTGGAGTAGCTGTGAAGACTACATGTCGATATGCAGCCTGAGTTTGCTTTAAACATTTGAGACATTTCTAAAAGCAATATGTTTGGATGAACTTCAGTGTACTGAGTGACTGAATTCCTGATGGACAATCAGTTCTATTATCTAATATAAAAAATGTAACTGGGTATGGGTGATGGGTATCAGTGTATGATCATGCGTCAGTATTTGCTATTCAGTAACAATATACACTATACATACAAACGTATGTGGACTTCATAGGAACAGCAGTTACAGTTAAGTCAAAGTTTCCATACACTTAGGTTGGAGTCATTAAAACTCATTTTTCAACCACTCCACACATTTCTTGTTGACAAACTAGTTTTGGCAAGTCAGTCAGGACTCAGAAAATTATGTCATTACTTTAGAATCAACTGATAGGCTAATTGACATAATTTGAGTCAATTGGAGGTGTACCTGTAGATGTATTTCGAGGCCTACCTTCAAACTCAGTGCCTCTGCTTGACATCATGGAAAAATCGCAAGAAATCAGCCAAGACCTCAGAAAGAAAATTGTGGACCTCCAAGTTTGGTTCATCCTTGGGAGCAATTTCCAAATGCCTGAAGGTACCATGTTCATCTGTACAAACAATAGTACGCAAGTATAAACACCATGGGACCACGCAGCTGTCAAACTGCTCAGGAAGGAGACGTGTTCTGTCTCCTAGAGATTAACGTACTTCGGTGTGAAAAGTGCAAATCAATTCCAGAACAACAGCAAAGGACCTTGTGAAGATGCTGGAGGAAACCGGTACAGAAGTATCTATATCCACAGTAAAACAAATTCTATATCGACATAACCCGAAAGGTCGCTCAGCAAGGAAGAAGCCACTGCTCCAAAACCACCATTAAAAAAGCCAGACTACGGTTTGCAACTGCACATGGGGAAAAATATGGACATTTTTGGAGAAATGTCCTCTGGTCTGATGACACAAAAATAGAACTGTTTGGTCATAATGACCATCGTTATGTTTGGATCAAAAGGGGGAGGCTTGCAAGCCGAAGAACACTATCTCAACCGTGAAGCACGGGGGTGGCAGCATCATGTTGTGGGGGTGCTTTGCTGCCGGAGGGATTGGTGCACTTCACAAAATAGATGGCGTCATGAGGAAGGGAAATGATGTTGCGTCAATATATTCACATCTCAAGACATAAGTCAGGAAGTCTACATACACTATATATACAAAAGTATGTGGGTACCCCTTCAAATTAGTGGATTCGGCTATTTCAGCCACACCCGTTGCTGACCGGTGTATAAAAGCACATAGCCATTCAATCTCCATAGACAAACATTGGCAGTAGAATGTCCTTGCCCAGTGACTTTCTACTTGGCATCATCATAGGATGCCACATTTCCAACAAGTAATTTGGTCCAATTTCTGCCCTGCTAGAGCTGTCCTGATCAACAACTGTAAGTGCTGTTATTGTGAGGTGGAAAGGTCTAGGCGCAACAATGGCTCAGCCACGAAGTGGTAGGCCACACAAGCTCAAAGAATGGGACCACCGAGTGCTGAAGCGTGTAGCAGGTAAAAATTGTCTGTCCTCAGTTGCAACAGTCACTACCAAGTTCCAAAGTGCCCCTCAAAGCAACGTCAGCACAAGAACTGTTCGTCGGGAGCTTCATGAAATGGGTTTCTATGGCCGAGCAGCCGCACACAAGCCTAAGATCACCATGCGCAACGCCAGGCGTCGGCTGGAGTGGAGTGGAAACATGTTTTTCTGGAGTGATGAATCACGCTTCACCATCTGATAGCCGACGGACGAGTCTGTGTTTGGCGGATGCCAGGAGAACGCTACCTTGCCCGAATGTATAGTGGCAACTAAAGTTTATTGGAGGAGGAATAATGGTCTGGGGCTGTTTTTCATGGTTCGGGCTAGGCCCCTTAGTTCCAGTGAACATTCTAGACGTTTCTGTGCTTCCAACTTTGTGGCAACAGTTTTGGAAAGTCCCTTTCCTGTTTCAGCATGACAATACCACCTTGCACAAAGTGAGGTCCATACAGAAATGGTTTGTCAAGATTGAGGTGGAAGGACTGCACAGAGCCCTGACCTCCTTTGAGATGAATTGGAATGCTGACTGTGAGCCAGGCTTAATCGCCCAACACCAGTGCCTGACCTCACGAATGCTCTTGTGGCTGAATGGAACCAAGTCCCTGCAGCAATGTTCCAACATCTAGAGGAAAGAGTGGAGGCTGTTATATCAGCAAATGGGGGACTAACTCCATATTAATGGCCATGATTTTGGAATGAGATGTTCGACAAGTAGGTGTCCACATACTTTTGGTCATGTCGTGTATCATGGTAGAGACTAGCTTGCTTTTCCTAAAAAAAAAAATGCATTATTTTCTTGGTTAGGAGCAATATTTTCCAGACATCTCCTGGTATTATCTGCTACAAAGGCATCAAAAAAAAAATCTCACTTCCACGACAAGCTTATAAGCTTATCTCTCCATCTGAAATGGCGTTCTTTTAACAGCAAAAAGCAACGTTTGAGCCGGCACAGTGGGCCCAACAGTAGAGCCCTCCTGTTCACTGAGGACTTTTCCTTTTATCAAAGAGGCAGGTTTTGGGAATCAGGATTAGTGCTCTCAATGCATGCCTCTAATGAAATGACCAGAATAGATTTAGTTATTTCTGGCATTCTTATTTATTCTTTGGGTGGAGGGTCAGTCATTAAGATGGAACAGGAGCTCATGCAGTGTGTTTCAGAGCAGGAGTCTGGCGTTCATTGGGTCATTGGTTAAAACAGGTGGTGAGCAAATACGAAAATCTAGAAATTCTTAATCTTCTTGTCAGATTGTGTTCATATGACCTCTGTTTAAGTGGAGAGGAAAGAATCTCTCCATCCTTGAGGCGAATTCATCCCTCTGCAACATACCCACCGCTTTCTTGGTTCTCACGCAAGGAATTTGAATGTTTTAATGTGTTCATTCAGTCAGACTTCCCCAGGCTGCTGTGTGTGTGCCTGGTGAGACCGAGCAGAGCATGCGTCAGTCGGTCCCCTTCACAACCTGACATGACACACCATGTCAGTAACATACTGCTCACAGCATTTAAATCCTCATTTGAATTATCCAGGATTATACATAGATAGGAAAACTGTTCCTGATACCCTGGCGAAACAGATAACTGTCAGTGACAAACTTCCCTCATGCTTTCCCATTTTAAGCTCCCACAACTCTGACTCGTTTAAATGGGTAAGATTATGATTTGAAATGTAAGGAGCTTGCTGCATGTCAGAGGTGGGCACGTCCAGATACAGAGCTACCTGTTTTGGCCCAGAGTTGACATCATGGTTGTAAAAATAAGGAATCCTGAACAGAGCTTACGGCAGAGGAGAGGTCACTGGAAGGTCAGGATTTCATTGAACATATACTAGGTGCACTTAATCAAGAGACAGGTGCATAATCCTTGTCAGGCTTTCTTCCCCAGGGAACTATGTGGATTGTGCAACTCCTGGTGTGTGATATTACTGTTTCAATCACTGAATGGTTCACTAATGCACTTGGGCATCTCTTTTGTACAGCTGCAACTAATGATGATGATTCAGTCAGAAATGCCTATTGGATATTGTGATATTTCTCTCAACTTGATCCAACTTGTCACCTGATGTTTTTTAATATATGTTTTTAAGGCCAGTATATGTTAATTGTGCCATGCTAAAACCACATTTTACTGTACTAGAATTGCAATTTGTCCTGTTAAAGATTTCTCTTCCAGAGAATTGGTTGGGTATTGATGTCTACACGGTTATTCAAAACCACTATCGCTAAATAATTTGTCCGTAAAAGCCTGTTTTTACAATATTGTTGAAGTTTGTAGGAGTCACCATATTCCCCAGGAAAACCGTTCTCAGGCATAATGTTGCAGTAAACAGTGGGTGAGGTGAGTCTCAATGACTTGATCATTCAGAATTGTAAAACTTGCTTTCTTCCAAAAATATTTGACTACACTGTCCCACTTCCATGTATGGATATGATGCTTAGTAGAAATATTGTTGTATGTTGTTGACTGTGAGATTTTCCACCATCTCTCTTAGACTGGACCGTACCATAATTATTACAAGGTAAGTGTTGTGTAGGCCCATGTTCATATGGATATTAGAATGCAGATAGCTGTTATTATGCATGTACAAATCAAGTCAATATGGCTTGACTATTTGGTGATGTCAGCTTGAACTCCCAGGACATCTATTTTGTTGGGGGTTCTTGGTCAACCTTTGGATGCCAGTGTCTTAAATACGGTAGCTGTCACTCAGGTTCTGATCTTGTAATGCCACCACCGTTAAAATCCCACAATTTGAGAATGTGGCGGTGTGACAATGGACTTATTCTCTGGCTTCCTATGACACAGATTCACTGGTGGCAACATCAGGTGGTGACCTTCTTCCCTAACAAAAGGGAAGTGTTCAATAATGTTTAACCAGTCTTCCAGGGTCAAGAATGTTGGCCCCTGGTGAGGGAACAGAATTCCTGATGCAAGTCATCTCTCCTTTTGAAGTAAGATGTGATCCCACAGCATCCTGCTTTTTAAATCCACTCACCAAGTGATGGAGGGATCCCAGACTAAACTAACCTGGAGGGTCACTCAAAGTTTACTTTCTCAGAGATGTTGGCACTCAATGAGTGCCAAAGAAACAGAATCTATGCAGCTTAAACTGTTGGGCACAAAAGGGGGCTCATTTCTCTCTGGGTTTCTTGTTCAATAAGAGGGAGTGTGGTGGTGGGGGTAGAGCAAGCGAGAGTCTGGATATGTGCATGGTCGATGGACAGTGAGTAGGGGAGGTGGAAGAGTCAAAAACGTTCATCTGAAGCAACAACTTTTTCCAAATGAATACATATTAATTGTACCTCCCTTCACAACATAGCATCAGAAGATATGATTCATTAGGTTTAACAGCCTTATGATGAGCCTTATCATTATTGCCTAATACCCCACCCCTAAAGTCAATTTAGCTTTGGATGATGCAAATATAAAGGTTGTAAAAGTATTATTTAGTAGAAATAAACGTGTGTACACACACACTCTAGGTAAAGTAGCTATGTTGAACACTAATCAGTAACCTGCATATTTTATATGGTGTAAATCTATAAGCTTACATGTACATTGGACCGTTAAATACTGATTACAGTGAGTCCCCCTAGTAATAAAACTCAACTGTTTTTCGATTGAAATTAGGATTTATGGCATATGAAAAATGTATAATTTCTGTTTTTAGGTCTTTCTTGCAGTATTGTTGGTCTGTCTTTTATTCAATTTGTAGAAGTAAATAAGTTCAGAACTTAATTAAACCTCTTGAAGCCTACAAATAAATGACTTTTTATAGAATTGTATCCTTTATGTAAATTCAAACGGAATAAAAACTGTTTAGGATAACGCAGACCATTTTATACTATTTTAATGCAATTGGCCACAAACATTGGCACCGCTACAGTACGTTTAAAATGTTTGTTTCATGTAGTTTATAGGGACTGTAGGCCATTTAAAAAATATATAAATTATTATTATTTCACCATTATTTAACCAGGTAGGCCAGTTGAGAACAAGTTCTCATTTACAACTGCTACCTGGTCAAGATGAAGCAAAGCAGTGCGACAAACACAACACCAAGTTACACATGGCGTAAAACAAACGTACAGTCCAGTAACACAATAGAAGAAGAAAAAAATATCAATATGTTCCATTTTTAGGCCGTTTTATTTTGATAGAATATAATAATTACAGCCTCCGTAGGCCTACACTTATAAATTATGTATTGTGAACAGCATTTTAATCATCAGCTATTATGAGGCTAATCATGGCAAAAGCGATGCAGTTACGTTTCGCTGCGTGCTTAGAGGATCAATTAGCATACAAAAAGTTTTTTTTTCTTTCCATTTATTAAATTGTTTAACTTTCCCTCATTCGTTGCCCTACTGAGTTGTAGCTTTTACGATTTGTTATTTTTCTGTTTTTTTTTATTCCTCACTAAAAACATGAGATAGTGAGTTGATATGCGGAGTGCGATTTTAATAAACCTATTTCTGACAGCCAACCACCAAATAAACTAAAGGCGCAAAAAAAACAAGCCAATAGGTTTGTTTCCCGACCCTCATGTAAATTGCATGACAATCTAAATGCTGTGTGACAAAGCTGTTCAGTTATTACAAGGTCTGAAATACTGACACAACTGTGAACTCGTGTCAGTAATTTCAGCTCTTGTAAAAACACAAGGAAGAAATATTATCAATGCCATCATGCCAATTGTTGATGTTTACTGTTTTGTAATTCTAGTAAATTGGTAATCGATTAAACTCAAATTGACGCTTAATTGACTGTAGTTGTGTTTTTATTATGGGCCTAACATCCGGCTAAACTTTAGGCCTGAGCAAAAAGCTATAATTCAGCAGGCTGGTATTGCAACGACATGGAACATGAATTTATTTAACGAGTCCCAAATCAATTTATATGCAAAAAATATATACGCCAAATAAATTAAATCTGTTGCTTTCGGATTATCATGCCCTGGAATAAAGCATTAAGCATCGCTAAAGGGAGTTGAATGGGAGCAGTGGCGTGCGAAGTGAAGCAGAGTAGGCTAATTATTGCTTCATAATTGTGTTATTTTTCTTTTTGAGCACGGTCTTGAGGCGAGCATTCAGGAGGTGACATTTAGGAGGCAAGCCTTTGTACTGAACACTTCAAGTTTAAAAAACAAGGCCAATTGAAGCGGCAGAGCTCAAAGCCCAGCCCATTGTAGGACAACACATTGAGTTTTGATTGGGGACAATGGTGTTTCTCAAATTTCGAGCAAAAACCCATACTCCATCTGTGATCTCAATGAACGCCCATTCATGGGCTACCTTTTCTGTGCCATTCGTTTGCAAAGGAGGCAGATGTGGAAGGATAACGTCTGCATTTTAATTGGCTGTGCGGACGTAACACACACACACACACATTTAGGCTACTCTAAAACTGTTTAACATTTTAGAATTGGAGGCGTGGAATGGCTGTATATTAATAGCTTGATTACTTTTGTTGACGTAGTTATATGCACACTGTTGTCATTATTGTATGGGTGGGTCTAAGGCTAAGTAGCCTAATACAGTATGACATTATCAAATTAATCTCTTTATGGATAAATTCATTTTAACCCCCACTATGTAAAGTGAGGGATGATACCTCTGCCGCACTGCCTCTTGGGCAGAAGAAACGGCCGGCTTCAAAAAGAGTGTGTGTGTGTGCGTGCGTGCGTGGTGCGTGCACTGCCACTGAAAGGTGGGGAAAAGGTTTGGCAAAAAGACCCATAAAATGTGATGTCGGGGTTATCCCTCATTTAGAAATGCGTGTTCCATCGGTCAAGAGTGGGGAAGAAGGGCTCAAGTTTTTTTGGGACTGTGACCTTCCACGTATTCTCAGAAATGTACAGCAATGCCAGTGTCTCGCCTTGAGCCTATGGGACTCATTATTTGAAGAGTAATCCATGAGTTATGGGTAGAGTAAATTAGGCCTAAGTCAATTTTTTACTGGGGTGGCCTGTGAGGTTCAATATAACTCAACTAGTTCATGGCCTATATTGTGTGTCACAGCAACAAAGGGGTATTTTTATGCAGTTATTTTAAGGTTTAGATCTAAAATGTCTTTCGGGAAATGCCACCATTCGCTTAAACTCAACATCGCCAGAGCCTAATTTGAACTAAAGGTTAACAACCTAATGAGCACTTGGTGAACAGATGAAGCGTGTAAATGCGCAGTGGTTTTTCCACCAAACCCGGTGCCGCTTACACTTTGTATAACTGCTACTCTCACCTCGGTCTCGTTTACTAAACTATGCTAGTTCAGCGAAAGACCCCAGGAGGCAATCCTGGTTCAACCGTGCTCAGGCAGGGCGGCAGCAGCGAAAGAGTTCGCTCGAATACTTTACCAGGGTGCTGCGGTAGCAGAAACATGCTGCTACATATGTTGTGTCAAGCATTCCTTTTGTGGCTGTCTAAAAAGGTGTAAAACTCAGTCACCTAGCCTCTCGTAAAGAAATGAAAGCCTCACATGTTTTTTTATGCATAGGCTTAATGAACAGTTCATAGAATGTTGAATTTCTTAAGTGCCCACAGTCACTTAACTGCGCTGGGGCATTTCATTGGAAACCACGAGAGAACCCAGATAAGAATGTTGTATGGTACTAGGCCTATTGAATTCTTATTCTTATTCTTATTCTTAACTACTATTTTACAGGAAAATGCCACCCCAAAATTATCTTTTGGTATTTCTTTCATTAGTCCATTGTTGATATAGTCCCAAAAATATTTTGCATGTCAGCAATCACGTTTTAAAGATGTACAACTTTAAAATGACAGATACAGCCAGTATGATGCATCATACCTAATGTATTTTGTAAGTTATATGTTTAAAACTTGATTGCTGACATGCAAAACAATTTGGGACTATATCAACAATGGACTAATGAAACAGTAAAATATAGTTTCTGGGTGGACTCTGTCAAGGCTATTATATTTTCAACTTTAACCGATATTGTTAGATGAATGCTTAGTGCCACACAGCCCTCAACGGATTTGTGTGCTTGTGTTTAATTAGCATGTTGATGTTTATCGTCAAAATATTAATCAACAAATTTGTTCAACATTTACTACAGGTTAAAAAACTACACATTTTAAAAATAAAAAAAATCACATATTAACCCACACCGTGATTTATAGTGAACGCAATGAACCTCTTTTTTTCATGCGTGTGAGATCACTTGCCGACATTACTTGAATGTAAAAATAAATAAACAATATGTATTTAATATCTTCTATTAGGTAGGCTAATTAAAGGTGCAGATGACAGCTGCATGGAAAACAGGTGTCATTTGCTTACTGTGATTCTGTACGTAATCATTGAGTGGCAGTTCCGCGTGCTGGGATACGCATCGCGCGGACCAGAGTGGGGCATACACCTCCAGTGGAGGAGCCCAGAAAAGCCATATACCAAATGTGGAAAGGTGCTCAGGGTTATAGAGGTACAGGTTATGATGTTTTGGTTTGCTTTTGTGAAGTTACTCATGCAGCCCTATCCAGTCAATATAGCCTAAACCCACATTCATTAGAATACAATTATTGCAGTGTCCCATGTAGGCCTACAAGTGAAATGTTTAGCCGACCTGTATTAAATTGAGTATTATTACTAAAGGTTACTGGAGAGGGGACATGGGTAATGTTGAGTTTTCTGCGGTCCATCAATATCACTGTGAAATTACAGAATTGTAGGCCCTATGTTTGTTAGTTAATTTGGTGCAAGTAAAACGTAACACTCAACATTGCATGATCCACCAGGATCGAAACACGAAGGCCTACAGACCCATTTGCGCTTGATATTTGCGTTTGTGCCATTTAAAAATTATTGGAGTCGACTAAATTAAACAAAATATTCTTATTGAATTGATCCACTCAAATTGACATTTCTCACCCGTTTATATTTTATAATACATCATTATCGTTAATTATTTGCCTCTATTTAAATGGTTTGTACAAAATGAAAAATTAAGTTCTACGGTTGATGAAAATTGACCCAGTAGAGCATCCGCGAAGTTTCATCCAATTTGTCAACCATACCCACGTCGTTTACAATTTGATTGTAGGCCTAGGTCATCGAGGGCAGGGATCCAAGGCACCATCAGGATCCCAAGTTCATCCTGGAGTGACATGAACGATTGCAACATCATCCCCTGGTGTCCATGGCGGGCCAGCAACCTTCAAGTTAGTATCACCTGCAATCTGGTCGTCCAAAAGTACAAATTAAATATTTTGCCATGTTGTGATTTTTTTTTTTTTAACAATTCAATGTACACTTAGGCTGCAAGTTGAATAATGGTTCATATACAGGCTAAGTTGGAATTTATTTGTCATAATTCAATATGAATCTTTCAACATTTGCTAGTAATATAATTGTTAATTTGTGTAAATAATTACTTACTGATTCTCACGTTGGCAGTCAATGCCATTTTAAATGATTGTCTTAAAAGATGAAATAAATTAAGCTAAACCATAAAAACACTTATGAACATCGATTTATTAATAGAAAACAATACAATTATAAACTTGATTGGAGAAAAATGT
The DNA here is from genome assembly GCF_002021735.2 of Oncorhynchus kisutch. Classification (NCBI taxonomy): domain Eukaryota; kingdom Metazoa; phylum Chordata; class Actinopteri; order Salmoniformes; family Salmonidae; genus Oncorhynchus; species Oncorhynchus kisutch. The sequence continues at coordinate 30,826,974 of NC_034186.2, forward strand.
AGACGTTGTCTATGGAGTAATTTAAGAATTTCGCCTGTTGTTTTTTTCTTGGGGTGCTGCATACAGGCTTTGACTACTGTTTGCACTTGACTTGAGGTATTGCCTACTGACAAAAGCCAACGTGACAAGCAGCAATTATTTCAAGATGGTTATTCTCAAAAATAATTCCACGCAAAAGACCAGTCTGTCAAGTACGAGGTTGTTTGATTTTATATTTTCTCACGACCTCAAATGCTGTAATTGCAAAACATGCGGTCTTTAAATTTCCGGCTCACTCACAGTAAATGATTTGTTTAGGCTATAGCCTATCAACTTATAAGGTTACTCGTTTTTTTACCATTTGATTCATGCATGTTGAAGGTATTTGGTAGCTATGTGCTTGAATTGAAATATTGTACCCCAAAAAATTGAATGGAAGGATAGTTGTTGGCTCACTTTGCTGACGACGTAAATAATATGTAGGCTAGTTTTCGATATGCCAATTCTATTCCTAAACTTAACCGCACTGAAACTTTTTTTATTATTGTCAGTGCACAGTAGGCTACTTATCAAAGGGTCCGGCTTGGCTCAATCGAATCGCATAATGAATGTCCATGAGTAGCATTACAATCGTGTAATAATGGTGCTATCATTGTACAATAAAAACACGTAAATTACTATTATGACAAAAAGTTGTATTTTTATTTATCTTAAGACATGTTTTTTCCCAACTCCATGCACAACATTCTACCAGCTCTTGCACTGCATAGGCTAGTCTATTTGAATCAATATGTAAATGTACTTACCTTGTGATTTGACGGAATTAAAGGACAGTGACGTCAGTGAGCCTTTAAACATTGTCTTAATAAAAAAAAAGCGTAAATGAAAGGATCAATAAAGGCGTTTTATACAGGAAAGACACGTGACGATACATCAAGCAATATAATCAAGTAAAGCAATACAGATCAACTTCAGAAATCGAATTATTGCCTGAATGTCTCGATAATTGCATTTAATATGAGCTTTGGAATCTTTCCATAATATTTAAATTTTTTATAAATATTACTTGATTTGATATGTAGTTTTCTTTTTGCTTTTGAATTGAAGTTGAAAATGATGTATTTTAGCTCTTCAGGATCCCCTTCAGATTCTAAACACTTGTTATTTGAGAAAGAACTCAGGTGGACACAGTTGAAAAAGTGACAGGCCAATCAGATTGCACCTTCCCCCTTTGGCCAATGACAGGCGCCACATTGTTGTCAAATTTGTCTAATGAAAACGTAGGAGTAACAATGGAGAGAGGAGGATCTGTATCTAGTGGCAATCTCTTGAGTAAGTTAGTGTCTCACGCTGGTGCGAGTATAGCAACCTCGGCTCCTTTTAGGTGATATTAAGTTAAAACAGGGCACTAATTTCTGCAAGTCTCTCGGATTTCTCCTCGTACATAACACGTTAAAAGTTAGTTTTTCAGTACAGATTGTTGCAGAGTTAATCAACTCTTGACAGGTTGCATGGCGTTTTTATACCTTACTCGCGCAAGTTGACAATAGGTATTTTATCTGGTTGCGGCTACGTATCTTCAATGGACAGAACACCAGTAGATTAACCTACTTTAGAAGTTGTGCAGGGATGTTGACAACTGTTCGACTGGTGTGAACAATTTACTCCTTAGCATCAATACAAACTACGCTGCATCATCAAGTTACTTTTTCCGATTGATAGTAGATATTGATCAGCAATAGGACATGGATCTGAGACCAGAGCTCTCCACCGCACCGTCAGGATCCCAGATCCACCCTGGAGCCGGAGCGTCTGTCAACATCCCCGTCTCCATGGCCAGTAGCCTCCTGAGGGGTCCAATGCTATATCGCGCAACGGAGAAGTATCCTCGCACCCCGAAGTGTGCCCGCTGCAGGAATCATGGCGTGGTATCTGCGCTGAAGGGCCATAAACGCTATTGCCGCTGGAAGGACTGTATGTGCGCCAAATGCACCCTAATCGCTGAGAGACAGCGCGTAATGGCCGCACAGGTGGCTCTCCGTCGACAGCAAGCTCAGGAGGAGAACGAAGCCCGGGAGCTGCAGCTCCTGTACGGGACAGCAGAAGGTCTAGCTCTGGCGGCCGCCAACGGCATCATACCACCTCGTCAGAGTTATGAGGTCTTCGGTTCTGTCAACAACGAAAGTAACTCCGGTAAGTGGATTTATATATTATCCTGCTCAGAGTAGCCTGCTCATAAAAACTGATAGGCCTACGTAATGCTATTGGCACATTGTAGGTCAGATTGTTTTGTGCGTAAGCGTGTTTTCCGCAACTTTGAAGAGTAACGTAAAGGACCCTGATGGAGAAATGTTTGAGGTGACACATATTTCAAGATGACAAGTTGGCATTTTAATTTACCAAACTGTCAAGTGACAGTGAACATCTTGGTAAAACAATCAAACGGAGCGTATTGGGCGTCTTTGTTATTTGACTGACATCTCATCGTTTTTTAATGCATCTATTTCACAGATTCAAGCATGCAGAAGTTTGAATTGTTTCCGAAGTCCCAAATGTCAGTATCAGTGACCAAGCAGCAGACTGTGGGCAAATCGGTTTCCACCGACAGCGAACCAGGGATCTCATCCCCAGACGGGCGTCATGGCTCGGGCTCCGAGAATGGAGACGGAGAGTCGTTCATTAGCTCTCCTGTCTCCAAGGCAATGAAAGACGGAGAGGACACCCCGGGTTCGATCAGCCCCTTAGGATCTGACTCGGGTTCGGAGACCGACAAAGATGATCAAGAACCATCGGCCGCCTCCAGGCAAATGAACCCCATCGACATATTGACCAGAGTGTTCCCCAGCCACAAGCGAAGTGTTCTCGAACTGGTTCTACAGGGCTGCGGGAAAGACGTGGTGCAGGCCATCGAGCAAATTCTCAACAACAGTGGACAAGCAAAGGCCCCGGAGCAGGTGTGGACAGCAGAACGCATGCTCCAGAGCGCACAGCCGCACCTTTCTTCCACTCCAAGGCCCATGTTACCCGGAGCAATAACGCTGAGCAACCGCTCCGCCTTCTCCCCTCTGCAGCCAAATGCGCCACACTTTGGCGCGGATCCCAGCACCTACCCCCTGAGCACCCATCTGGGACTAAACCCCTTGCGGCTGGCCTACTCGGCCCACAGCAGAGGGCTCACCTTCATGACACCCTACTCCACCACGGGGTTGATGCCAACTCTGGGCTTCAGGCCACCAATGGACTACTCATTCAGTGACCTCATACGGGACAGGACACTCTTGCACAAAGACCAAGGGTACACCAATGGCCTGTACGGGCCCCTCGTTAACAATAACCCAGACAAACCGTTAGACTGAGAATGTCCAATGTTTCATTAACTCAGTCGTGTTGGGGCTAGGATTCAAGTGGACACATTCAGAGAGGAACAGTGTATTTGTAGCCACAAGTGTTGAATGTTATGAAGAAATCAGTAATGTTTGATACTCCATCGCTGTACATAATGCTTTGTTTTTAGTCCCATGCGAACCCAGACTCACTTATATAACTTTGTTTTCTCAGAGAGCGCCTATTATTCCATGGGCATATACACAATTGTTGCTTTAAGTCCCCCGCCAATCATAGTGTGTAACCTGAAAATATCTCGCCAATGAAAGTATTTTGTCTGAAACATTACTAAAGGGGTTGCAATTCCAGAAAAACGGACAGACAAATTATTCATCACACCATAATGTATGCAGTAGCATAATACTGAAGTACATATATGAAGCACATCCAAATTATAACTTCGATATGGTTCCTGTAAATTGTAGGGTTTTGTGAGATTGAAAAAAAAAGTGGTGCAACCCAATTTCACTTTTTGAAATATTTGGGTTGTTGTGTTTGGTGAACCTGGTGCAATTGTTACTTTTTATTTTTAGTATAAAAAAAAAGAAATCTGGAGGAAACATCCAACCTTAGTTACTAAGGAATTATTGCTCACACTTAAATTATTTTTTTTATTTTTAAGGAGAGCCAAGCTTTAAAACAAATACGTTCAAGTGGGATCAAGTTATTTCCATAACGTTTAGGTTACTGACGTTGAACATTACAATCGAAAGCTTAATTGTTAAAACGAATGATGTATTGGCATTATTTTTCAGACTTTTTATCCAACAGTACATTGTATATTGCATTTGATTATATAAGATTGATTATATTATAATTGACTTTACCTGTGTACTTTATCCAGCATTTTATCAACTACACTACAACACTTCTCTGTTTTGTGAAATTGCATTTGTTTGCAAGTCTATTGCTCCTCTGTCACAAGCTGTAGTGTCACGTGAAATTACTGGAAATAAATGTTATTTTATACAAAATTATTGCCAATTATTTCTAGACACCACACAAACAATTTACTGATATTATTTTTATTATTCCTATAAGGCTATTATTTGCAGTAATTATCATATAGTGCTTATACAAATATTATGTAACCTTTACTGACTTTTATGTTTCAGAAATTTGTCATGTCTCGTCATGCACCCCAAAAATCTGATGGGTCTCAAAGTATGTGAGGGTGGCCTGGTGGTGGTCCGGAGGGGGTCATTTTTCGAACACCTGAAAACGCTTTTTCCTGCAATCTACAACCATAATCATTATGCTTCATTCTATGTAAAAAAAAAAAGTGTTTTTCTGCATATCTAAAAATACGTCTTGAGCTATCTGTATACTCTTGACTGTTGGTTCTTTTTTTTTAAATTTAAAGAAACGAAATATACATCTCTGCTAAAATCGGGGTAAAGAAATTTGTCTTATTCAGTACATTTAGTTAGTGGTTGTTTTTCTTAAGTCTACCAACCTTGCCAGCAGGGCATGCCAGCTAAGATAGTTTGACAAGCCAGCTACTCTAACTTGATTTCTAGCCTGAAATGGCTTCTTGATAGCTAGTTATGAAGTTGGGAGATTGGGAACCTAGCTGGCCTAGCTAAAGCCATCTTCATGAAATTGTTAGGTGGCTAGTAATATTACAGGCAAACAAGATTTATATATATATATACACACACACACACACAGTACCAGTCAAAAGTTTGGACACATCTATTTATTCAAGGGTTTTTCTTTTATTTGTACTATTTCCTACATTGTAGAATAATAGTAAAGACATCAGAACTATGAAATAACACATGGAATAATGTAGTAACCAAAACAGTGTGAAACAAATCTAAATATATTTTACATTATTCAAAGTAGCCACCCTTTGCCTTGATGACAGCTTTGCAAATGCTTGTCATTCTCATAACCAGCTTCACCTGGAATGCTTTTCCAACAGTCTTGAAGGAGTTCCAGATATGCTGAGTATTTGTTGGCTGCTTTTCCTTCACTCTGCGGTCCAACTCATCCCAAACCATCTTAATTGTGGAGGCCAGGTCATCTGACGCAAAACTCCATCTCTTTGGTCAATTAGCCCTTACACAGCCTGGAAGTGTTTTGTGTCATCATTACCCTGTTGAAAAACAAATGTGCAAACCAGATGGCATGGTGTATCACTGCAGAATGCTGTGGTAGCCATGCTGGTTAAGTGTGCCTTGAATTCTAAATAAATCACAGATGGTGTCACCAGCAAAACAACCCCACACCATCACACCACCACCTCCATGCTTCACGGTGGGAACCACAAGTGAGATCATTCGTTCACCTACTCTGTGTCTCACAAAGACATGGCGATCGGAACCAACAATCTCAAATTTGCACTCATCAGACCAAAGGACAGATTCCCACTGGTCTAATGTCCATTGCTGGTGTTTTTTGGCCCAAGCAATTCTCTTCTTATTATTGGGGTCCTTTAGTAGTGAAGCTGGTTGAGAGAATGCCAAGAATGTGCAAAGCTGTCATCAAGGCAAAGGGTGGCTACTTTAAAGAATCTCAAATATAAAATATATTTGGATTTGTTTAATACTTTTCTGGTTACTACATGATTCCATGTGTGTTATTTCGTAGTTTTGTTGTCTTCACTATTATTCTACATTGTAGAAAAAAGTTCAGAAGGGGCACGTGCCCGTGTGGGCATGACGCCTCTGTCTCATGATAATATTTGTATTCCTTTGTATGCATTTTTTAAACTTATAGTAATCGTATAGACTTTCCAGCTATAGACCTGGTCGCATACATTTTGAGAGGGAAAACAGAAACCCACTGGGGAAGTGGCAAAGAGCACATTCATTTCAGAATTCAAATTTCACTACTCTTGAAATATGCCGTGGAAACCTCATCTCTCTTGCTCAGCGGAATTGAAGTGTTCACTCTCACCTTCCAAATAACAATGTAAACAAAGTCATTGACAGGGTGCCTTCATAATGACAAACGGAAAACGAAACCCAACACTTACTGAGAGGCCCATTATTACACATTTCATAAAGTGTATTTGTTGTAATAACTTCAGAGCCTTACATTAAATGACCTGCCACAAGGAATGATAATAAATCTGGTTTTCGAATATCGGATTGAGCAATCCTTGTAGTATCTGGACATTCAAACCCTGCGGTATAATCGTCTCTTTTATACTATGATTGTCCTTTGGACCAAGTAATTGTCAGTCAGCCGCATACATCACATGTTCTTAGTAAGGTGATATTCGATAGGAATGGGATAGAGATCATTTGATGGCTTTAATTTAACTGGAAATACATGTTCTCTGTTATTCGATTCATATCTTTAAATTATTATTTGTAAACAAAAATGTATAAATTGTTTTTGATTCGTTTTTCCACATCACAAACGCAACACAAAAACCAAACGCCCACTATACAAACCTTCCCCGGTGATCAAAAATAAAATAAAATTGTATTTGTCACATAGCGCGGAATACAACCGGTGTAGACCTTACAGAGAAATGCTTACTTACAAGCCCTTAACCAGCAGTGCAGTTTTAAGAAAAATAAATATGGTTTCCAAATTTTGTCAAACACTTCCGGTTTTTGTTTACATTTTACAATATACAAAATCCAACGGTACGTAGCTAGATAGTTTGAGGGTGAAAATGAGGCTTTCCAACTGATGGCTCTACATTTTTTTTGCAGCAGCAGTAATTAGACCTAGATTACAAAACTTTGATATTGAGAACCAATATTTACATTTACCAACAGACATAATCGTGGAGATGGATGGGTATAAATTCCTATACACAATGAAATTATAGCACATACATTATCCCAAAATGGTATCAGTTTATTACAGGACCACAGCATATGTAATAGGGTTCGAACAGAGATCTGATATTTCTGAGTGCATTGCATGCATTCTGGCAGGAGTGCAACCTGGTCAGAGCATTTTGGATCCTTCTGTACATAAATCCGAGACTCCATTTAGTATGGTATTTATTAATTTGTGGATGTCCATCACCCATTTCGTATGACATGTTACGAAATACAATTCGTATTATATGTTACACATTTGCAAAACGTACAATATGTTACGAATGAGCTAAATGCATATGTTGCAAATTCTAGCTAACGTTAGCTAGCCTAGGGGTTAGGGTTAAGTTTAGGAGTTGGGTTAAGGTTAGGGGAAGGGTTAGTGAAAAGGGTTTAGGGTTAGCTAACATGCTAAGTAGTTGCAAAGTAGGAAATAGTTGAAATGTTGCGAATTAGTTAAATTGCTAAAGTTGTTCATGATGGAATTTGAACTCGCAACCTTTGGGTTGCTTTATGTTCAGGTTATACACCCACACATCCACCCTTCAACCATTTAAGCCTAAAGTAACCATCTGTCTTATGTAACCATACCAAACATAACACAACATAGAGTGTCTCGGATTTAGTATATAGTAATATGAAATGCTCTGAGACCAGGTTGAGGAGTGTAGTAACTCCTATGTATCATCTTAAATTACAGTAGTTTGTCTTAGATTTTAGGAGCAAGTATGAACATTTTCACATATCTGTGATCAATGGTTCTCCTCAATTTCTTCCTTTAGATCTGTTTCCCATTTTTCCCATATACAGTGGCTTGCGAAAGTATTCATCCCCCCTTGGCATTTTTCCTATTTTGTTGCCTTACAACCTGGAATTAAAATATATATATATATATATATTTTGTATTATTTGATTTACACAACATGCCTACCACTTCGAAGATGCAAAATAATTTTTATTGTGAAACAAACAAGCAAAACTGCTCCAGCTCCTTAAAGTTGGATGGGTTCCGCTGGTGTACAGCAATCTTTAAGTCATACCACAGATTCTCAATTGGATTGAAGTCTGGGCTTTGACTAGGCCATTCCAAGACATTTAAATGTTTCCCATTAAACCACTCGAGTGTTGCTTTAGCAGTATGCTTAGGGTCATTGTCCTGCTGGAAAGTGAACCTCTGTCCCAGTCTTAAATCTCTGGAAGACTGAAACAGGTTTCTCTCAAGAATTTCCCTGTATTTAACGCCATCCATCAGTCCTTCAATTCTGACCAGTTTCCCAGTCCTTGCTGATGAAAACATCCCCACAGCATGATGCTGCCACCACCAGGCAGCACTGTGGGGGTGGTATTCTCGGGATGATGAGACGTGTTGGGTTTGCGCCAGACATATCGTTTTCCTTGATGGCCAAAAGCTTAATTTTAGTGTCATCTGACCAGAGTACCTTCTTCCATATGTTTGGGGAGTCTCCCACATGCCTCTTGGCAAACACCAAACGTGTTTGCTTATTCTTTTCTTTAAGCAACAACCTTTTTTCTGGCCACTCTTCTGTAAAGCCCAGCTCTGTGGAGTGTACGGCTTAAAGTGATCCTATGGACAGATACTCCAATCTCCGATGTGGAGCTGTGCAGCTCATCAATCCAATCCAAGATGGCGTAGCAGTCAGACGTCCTTGTCCTGTCATGTCCCTTGTATATATCGTTTTACATCTTTTTCGTCGCATATCCTTTAAAATATTTTGCTAAACCTCATCATCTAAATACTCCCCTGCAACCCGCCTCACCCAATGTGGCGTGGATCTGCTTTTTTTTCCTAAAGTATTTATATTTACTTCGGATCTGGAATCCCTCAAATGAAGCTAGCCAGCTAACTACCAGCTATCAGTCAGCAAACCATTGCCAGCGGTCATCAGCTAACCTTCAGCTCGGAAAGTTCTCGTCAGTTCGAACAACGTGACTCTAACCAGAGCATAATGGACCAGTTATTTTTATCCACGGATTCCTACCACAAACTGAACATTTTCATCTGGATCTTCACAACTAGCTAACCGCAATCCCGGATGACTACTCCTGGCTAGCGTTTCCATCCCAGAGCAAGCACAAATTAGCTTGAAGCTGGCCCGGCCAGGGCTCCTGTGCTACCACTGAAGTATACTCCTGGGCTACCACCGAAATATACTCCTGGGCTACAATATCCGGACCCCTTCTACAGCTGGTACGGGGCATGGAACCCCGCAGATCCCCTACGACTGGAATACCGACATAATCTGCCCGAGGACTCCCAACAGGCCCCTCAGGTGCGACACCCGCTGAAGGCCCATTATGCTAACCAGCTAGGCCTGCTAGCTACCTAGAGCTACTTGGAACCCTACTAATTCCACAACTGGTCTATCGACGTCACCGCACAAAGAGGCAAAAACAGACTTACCCCCATCGCGACGTCCCCCAAAGGCTAACTTTCTAGCCCCTGCTATCTGCTTGCTTGCTAACCCGGTCTGCTAACTGCTAGCTTGCCTGCCCGGTCTGCTAACTGCTAGCCCTTGCTAACTGCTAGCTTGCTAACCCGGTCTGCTAACTGCTAGCCCCTACTAACTGCTTGCTAACCCAGCCTGCTAACTGCTAGCTTGCCCCGGTCTACTAACTGCTAGTTTCCAGCCCCGGCCTGCTAAGTGCGAGCTTACCTGCCCGGTCTGTAACTGCTAACCCATGCTAACTGCTAACATCACCTGGTTTAAACATCTCTAGAGACTACATCTCTCTCTTCATTATTCAATGCCTAGGTTTACCTCCAATGTACTCATATCCTACCATAGCTTTGTCTGTACACTATGCCTTGAATCTATGCTATCGTGCCCAGAAACCTGCTCCTTTCATTCTCTGTTCTGAACGTGCTAGACGGCCAGTTCGTATAGTCTTTAGCCGTACCCTTATCCTACTTCTCCTCTGTTCCTCTGGTGATGTGGAGGTTAATCCAGGTCCTGCACTGCCTAGCTCCACTCCCACCCCACAGGTGCTCTCATTTGTTGACTTCTGTAAACGTAAAAGCCTTGGTTTCATGCATGTTAACATTAGAAGCCTACTCCCTAAGTTTGTTTTACTCACTGCTTTAGCACACTCTGCCAACCCAGATGTCTTAGCCGTGTCTGAATCCTGGCTTAGGAAAACCACCAAAAACCTTGAAATTTCCATTCCTAACTATAACGTTTTTGCCGAGATAGAACTGCCAAAGGGGGCGGTGTTGCAATCTACAGCAGAGATAGCCTGCAGAGTTCTGTATTACTATCTATGTCTGTACCCAAACAATTTGAGCTTCTACTTCTAAAAATTCCCCTTTCCAGAAACAAGTCTCTCACTGTTGCCGCTTGCTATAGACCTCCCTCTGCCCCCAGCTGTGCCCTCGATGCCATATGTGAATTGATTACCCCCCATCTATCTTCTGAGCTCGTGCTACTAGGTGACCTAAACTGGGACATGCTTAACACCCCGGCCATCCAACAAACTAAGCTTGATGCCCTCAATCTCACACAAATTATCAATGAACCTACCATATACAACCCCAAATCAGTAAACACGGGCACCCTCATAGATGTCATCCTAACTAACTCGCCCTCCAAAATGCACCTCTGCTGTTTTCAATCAAGATATCAGCGATCACTGCCTCATTGACTGCATCCGCAATGGGTCTGCAACCAAACGACCACCCCTCATCACTGTCAAATGCTCCCTGAAACATTTCTGCGAGCAGGCCTTTCTAATCGACCTGGCCGGGGTATCCTGGAATGACATTGACCTCATCCCGTCAGTAGATGATGCCTGGCTATTCTTTAAAAGTGCCTTCCTCACCATCTTAAATAAGCATGCCCCTCTCAAACAATGTAGAACTAGGAATAGATATAGTCCTTGGTTCACTCCAGACCTGTCTGCCCTTGACCAGCACAAAAACATCCTGTGGCGTTCTGCATTAGCATCGAATAGCCCCCGTGATATTCAACCTTTCAGGGAAGTTAGGAACAAATATACACAGGCAGTTAGAAAAGCTAAGGCAAGCTTTTTCAAACAAAAATTTGCATCCTGTAGTACTAACTCAAAAAAGTTCTGGGACACTGTAAAGTCCATGGAGAATAAGAGCACCTCATCCCAGCTGCCCACTGCTCTGAGGCTAGGAAACACTGTCACCACCGATAAATCCACTATAATTGAGAATTTCAATAAGCATTTCTCTACGGCTGCCTATGCTTTCCACTTGGCTACCCCTACCCCGGTCAACTGCCCGACAGCATCCCACCAAAGCCCCCACCATTTCTCCTTTACCCAAATCCAGATAGCTGATGTTCTGAAAGAGCTGCAAAATCTGGACCCTTACAAATCAGCCGGGCTAGACAATCTGGACCCTCTCTTTCTAAACATATCTGCCAAAATTGTTGCAACCCCTATTACTAGCCTGTTGAACCTCTCTTTTGTATCATCTGAGATTCCCAAAGATTGGAAAGCTGCTGCTGTCATCCCCCTCTTCAAAGGGGGTGACACTCTAGACCCAAACTGCTACAGACCTATATCTATCCTACCCTGTCTCTCTAAGGTCTTCGAAAGCCAAGTTAACAAACAGATTACTGACCATTTCGAATCCCACCATACCTTCTCCGCTATGCAACCTGGTTTCAGAGCTGGTCATGGGTGCACCTCAGCCACGCTCAAGGTTCTAAACCTCATCATAACTGCCATCGATAAGATACATTACTGTGCAGCCGTATTCATCGACCTGGCCAAGGCTTTCAACTCTGTCAATCACAACATTCTTATTGGCAGACTCGACAGCCTTGGTTTCTCAAATGATTGCCTCGCCTGGTTTACCAACTACTTCTCTGATAGAGTTCAGTGTGTCAAATCGGAGGGACTGTTGTCCGGTCCTCTGACAGTCTCTATGGGTGTGCCACAGGGTTCCATTCTCGGGCCGACTCTCTTTTCTGTATACATCAATGATGTTGCTTTTGCTGCTGGTGATTATCTGATCCACCTCTACGCAGACGACACCATTCTGTATACTTCTGGCCACTCCTTGGACACTGTGTTAACTAACCTCCAGACGAGCTTCAATGCCATACAACTCTCCTTCCATGGCCTACGACTGCTCTTAAACGCAAGTAAAACTAAATGCATGCTATTCAATCGATCACTGCCCGCACCTGCACGCCCGTCCAGCATCACTACTCAGGACGGCTCTGACTTAGAATTTCGTGGACAACAACAAATACCTTGGTGTCTGGTTAGACTGTAAACTCTCCTTCCAGACTCACATTAAGCATCTCCAATCCAAAATTAAATCTAGAATCGGCTTCCTATATCTCAACAAAGCATCCTTCACTCATGCTGCCAAACATACCCTTGTAAAACTGACCATGCTACCGATCCTCGACTTCGGTGATGTCATCTATAAAATAGCCTCCAACACTCTACTCAACAAACTGGATGCAGTCTATCACAGTGCCATCCGTTTTGTCACCAAAGCCCCATACACTACCCACCTGCGACCCGCTCTCGCTGGTTGGCCCTCGCTTCATACTCGTCGCCAAATCCACTGGCTACAGGTTATCTACAAGTCTCTGCTAGGTAAAGCCCTGCCTTATCTCAGCTCACTGGTCACCATAGCAGCACCCACTCGTAGCACGCGCTCCAGCAGATATATCTCACTTGTGACCCCCAAAGCCAATTCCTCCTTTGGTCGTCTTTCCTTCCAGTTCTCTGCTGCCCATGACTGGAACGAATTGCAAAAATCTCTGAAGCTGGAGACTCACATCTCCCTCACTAGCTTTAAGCACCAGCTGTCAGAGCAGCTTACAGATCACTGCACCTGTACATAGCCCATCTGTAAACAGCCCATCTATCTCCCTACCTCATCCCCATACTGGTATTTATTAATTATTTATTTTGTTCCTTTGCACCACAGTATCTCTACCTGCACATTCATCTTCTGCCAATCTACCATTCCAGTGTTTAATTGCTATATTGTAATTACTTCGCCACCATGGCCTATTTCTTTCTTTTACTTACCTCATTTGCACTCACTGTATATAGACTTTTTGTTTTATTTTGTTCTACTGTATTATTGACTGTATGTTTTGCTTATTCCATGTGTAACTCTGTGTTGTTGTATGTGTCGAATTGCTACGCTTTATCTTAGCCAGGTCGCAGTTGCAAATGAGAACTTGTTCTCAACTAGCCTACCTGGTTAAATAAAGGTGAAAAAAAAATAAATAATTTAAAATAATTTTAAATTTTAAATTTAAAAAAGCTCCTTCAGGGTTATCTTTGGTCTCTTTGTTGCCTCTGATTAATGCCCTCCTTGTCTGGTCCATGAGTTTTGGTGGGCGGCCCTCTCTTGGAAGGTTTGTTGTGGTACCATTTTCTTTCCATTTTTTAATAATGGATTTAATGGTGCTCTGTGAGATGTTCAAAGTTTCAGATATTTTTTTATAACCCAACCCTGATCTGTACTTCTTCACAACTTTGTCCCTGACCTGTTTGGAGAGCTCCTTAGTCTTCATGGTGCCCCTTGCTTAGTTGTGTTGCAGACTCTGGGGCCTTTCAGAACAGGTGTATATATACTGAGATCATGTGACAGAGCATGTGACACTTAGATTGGACACAGGTAGACTTTATTTAACAAATGAAGTGACTTCTGAAGGTAATTGGTTGCACCAGATCTTATTTAGGGAATTCATAGCAAAGGGGGTGAATACATATGCACGCACCACTTTCTTTCTGTTTTTTTCTTTTTTTTTCTGAAACAAGTCATTTTTTTCATTTCACTTCACCAATTTGGACTATTTTATGTATGTCCATTACATGAAATCCAAATAAAAATCCATTTAAATTACAGGTTGTAATGCAACAAAATAGAAAAACGCCAAGGGAGATGAATACTTTTGCAAGGCACTGTTGATTTTTTCTATGCTAAATGCCTTAGATTCATCCAGATTCTGTTGAAGCGATTGAATAAGACTTCTGAGTTGTAAAAAAATAACTTCAAGAAGTCAGCCTTGGATAATCCAAATATTTATTGTAGTTGATTGAAGGACAGTAGAGATCCATCATAGTGCATGTTCAAAGTTCATGATGACAGTTTGGAACCAGCACAGGTGTTTTCATTAAACACTTGAGGTAAGGTGGGGTTATTCCAAATAAGGTTGCCTGGTGATATTGGTTCTTTCCACCTCCTGAAATGATGTACATTTTCCCAAATAAGAATGGAATTTGAGAATCCATGGATTTACTTTTTTTCTTTAACACCTTGGACCTGAAGTAATGAATTACATTTATGGCTTCGATATTCCTCCATGCACATGGATATGTTGCTGTTCATTGTTTAAGTGAATGCAGTTGTGCAGTCCAGTAATACATCTTCATATTAGGTAGTCCAAGACCTCAAGCTTTATAGGGTAAGTATAAAACAGTCCATTTGACACTTGAGGTCTTTCCATTCCAAATAAGATTGGAAAGCAGGCCATTTATTTTATTTAAAAAGATGGAATTGAAACTGTCAGGGTTTGGAATAAATACATAAACCTTGGTAATATACTGAACAAAAATATAAACAATTTCATTTTTACTGAGTTACAGTTCATATGAGGAAATCAGTCAAATTAAATAAATAAATTAGGCCATTATCTATGGTTTTCACATGACTGGGAATACAGATATGCATCTGTTGTTCACAGACACCTGGGCTTCACAATAAGTCTCAGGATCTCCTCACAGTATTTTTGTGCATTCAAATTGCCATTGATGTAATGCAATTGTGTTTGTTGTCCGTAGATTATGCCTGCCTATACCATAACCCCACCGCCACCATGGGGCACTTCACAACGTTAACATCAGCAAACCGCTTGCCCACACAACGCCATACATGTGGTCTTCGGTTGTGAGGCCAGTTGGACATACTGCCAAATTCTCTAAAAAGACGTTGGAGGCGGCTTATGGTAGAGAAATTAACGTTCAATCCTCTGGCAACAGGAATGTCCTCTGGTGGACATTCCTGCAGTCAGCATGCCAATTGCATGCTCCCTCAAAACTTGAGACATCTGTGGCATTGTGTAATGTGACACCTGCACATTTTAGTGTGGCCTTTCTTTGTCCCCAGTACAAGGTGCATCTGTGTAATGATCATGCTGTTTAATCAGATTCTTGATATGCCACACCTGTCAACTGAATGGATAATCTTGGCAAAGGAGAAATGTTCACAAACAGGGATGTAAACAAATTTGTGTACAACATTTGAGAGAAATAAGCTTTTTGTGCGTATGGAACATTTCTGGGATCTTTTATTTCAGCTCATGAAACATGGGACCTACACTTTACGTGTTTTGTTTATATATAAAAAAAAAGTATAATCATTTTGATTATGCTGACCCTACCTAACATAGAAATAGGGAGATATCTCAATCTCTGAATATCAGATTCAATCTAATCTATTAAAGGAAAATAATAGTTTTGATATACCTCCTCCAGACTGTATGGTATCAGGCACAAGTATTTCATGTGTCTTTGGCCATTTCCACGTACATTTACTTTCTAAGCTTGAGAAGTCATAACTTGAATAATGGCCATTTAACATTTTCTCCCAATTCACTTTGAATCATGATACAGCACCATGTGTCCAACAAGGATCCTTTTCAATGACAAACAATTCCATGATATTCCATGGGCCTACATCTTGACCCAATTTAAGTTCTCTTTTTTATTTGCGATAACCCAGAAATTAGTGGAACTAGCTATCTATTTCTGTTAATTTAACCACGGCCCTTTTATACAATGTACAATGTTTAAAGTGCATACACTGATACTCTGTATCAAAGCATAGCCATACCTCAAACAGCAATTACGTAAACAGTGTAGACTATAGTTTTATTATAGACATGGCTTAATTATATCTGATCATCTTTAGCCAAAGCTGAAAGCATCATGAAACAGCCTTTCAGACTAAGGCCACAACAGTTATGCTACATTGGTTAAACTAAGCCCTGTTTTCATAGGCAGGCTATACTCCAGAGGTGACATGTGAACTGGCAACCACATTACATTCTGAATGTCAGTGGCAGACAGTTGAGTATGTCCATAGCCAGTTGACAGTAAACAGTAACAGTTTTTTTGGTTAATCTCCTATTCCTCAATATGTAAATATTTTGCCCTGAAAGCTTTTAGGGTGATGGCTTGGCAAACCTTACATACTTTATTAGTGTAAAGGGAAGATATCTCTCAGTTCAAGTATATGAGAGACCACTTTGTAATTTTAGGCAGCCACATGACTCCATATCTGGGCACATATTCAATAGGTAACTGCATACCTTTTCCCTGCCACTGTTGAATCACTCCCTTCGATGGGATAGGATTTGATATAGGTGTAAGCTCCTGGTTGGTAAGACCTATGTCAGACACTCAACCTGGCCTTCTAGCTAGCTTAGGTGGAGCTACTACCATATTGCTCAAACACTTCCACTTCCTTTCAGATCAGCAAGGGGTACTCAACAAGGGCAGAGAAAATGGAGCAAGATATTGAATTTGGATTAATCCCTGGATACAGCCTAGAGGACTAACAATGTCTCTCCTGCTCTTAGCTGTGAGAGTGGAGTAAATCCAGGACTGGGCGGAAAACCTCAGATCTGAGAATTCATTTCAGTGCATATACATACACTGTGTCACTAGGATTTTACTACATTTTTGTTATTTTAAAAATAAAGTCACACTTAAGACGCTTTCTCTAAACAACCTTATACTTAGGGCTCTATTTGGTCAAATCCGATTTTGCCGACATCAGCACAGCACAGTTTTTTTTGTTTCGCGTGTCGGAGGTGGAACTGCTTTAGAGCTGTCAAATCCACAAGAGGCTCCTGGTAATGTACCTAAAGCAGACATTGTCATTGGTCACATGATGAGAAATCCCATGTAGCCTTGTTTATAAATTCGAACTCTGGAATGTGAGATGTCATCTACACCTTGATTAGGCTGATAGAAATCCTCATTATTTCGTTGAATGATTTTTCACGTTGAGCTTAATTATTTCTATATAGCCTGCATTTTCAGAACATCTAACAGGAGTGGGGTGGGTGTGGCATTGTGACAATGATTGCAAGAGCAGCTGCTCACTGATTTGACAGCTCCAACTCAATCAAACATCTGGTATGCATGCGGGTGTCTGCTATCACAGGTTGATCTGATTGAATCTAGGCCCTAGATTTGATCAGTGATGTATATACACCCTGGATTGCTGATGCTATGTATTGGCCATTAAGAGGCTTTGAAGCCACCGGTCGGCCATATTGCCCCCCGAAGGAGCAGTCCTTCATATGAATGTATGGAATTCTACAGCATTTAAATCAAATGTTATCTATCCAGTTCCCTCGGTACTTTACCCCTGCCTATGTATACATACGGTATCTACCCCTGCACACCGGTACGGGTGCCCGGTGTGTAGAGTCGAGTTATAAAGAAAACAAAAGAAGTGTATAGTCAAGTTATCGTTGTCACTACTCATTGTGTATTAATTCCTCGTAATTATTTTACTATTTTTTTCTCTGCGTTGTTGATAAAGGGCCTGCAAGTAGGCATTTCACTGTTAGTCTACACCTGTTGTTTACGAAGCATGTGACAAATAACATTTGATTTGATTATTTGGTATCGGCTTTGGCCTGTCATCTTCCATCTTCATCATCAAGTTTAATGCAGCCAGGGTACAAATCTTTTGCTGTCATGATCCCAGAACTTGTCTGACCACGGCCTCTGCTGTAAATTATTGTTATTACAACTTGGCAGCATCTTAGTGACAACACCACCTGCCTGCTGTTGATCAACTTGATAGCCACTGTGATAGTACTCTGTTGCATCCCTATGTTTTCTTTCTCTTCCAGAAGGGCGTCAAGAGCGTTGCCATTTAGACCTGTTTGAGATGGATAGAACAATACAGATAGAACAATACAAATGTAACAATTGATAGAACAATGCAGATTTAACAAGTTATAGAACAATACAATTTTTTAAAAAGCGGTCTGCAGGTGTAACGTAAATTGGAAGCCCCAAGGGCTTATATGAAAATCGCACCACAAAAAACAATATCCAATAGATAAGTACAAAAATAAAGATTTGTTGAAACCGATAACAAAATCTACTATACTGAACAGAAATATAAACGCAATATGTAAAGTGTTGGTCCCATGTTTCATGAGCTGAAATAAAAGATCCCAGAAATGTTCCATATGTACAAAAAGTGTATTTCTCTCTAATTTTGTGTAGCAATTAGTTTGCATCCCTGTTAGTGAGAATTTCTCAGTTGCCAAGATAATCCATCCACCTGACAGGTGTGGCATATCAAGAAGCTGATTAAACAGCTTGTTCATACTTGAAACTGCAGATTACCTTGATTCTCCTCTCAGCCTTGAAGAAGTTATCCAGTCTATCAAGTCAATGCAAGGCAACAAAGTTCCAGGGCCTGATGTGTTTCCAACTTAGTTAGCCCATTTACTTTTATCTATGTATAATGAGTCACTTGAACGTGGCTCGCTGCCACCTACCCTAACACAGGCTTCAATAGTGCTTATTCTTAAGAAGGGGAAAGACCCCACTTCCTGTTATTAATTTAGGCCCCTAAGCCTCAATGTGGATGTAAAGGTGCTAGTGAGGCATCTGGAAGTAGTCATAACCAGGATTCATATCACAGGAACAAAGCTGTTTTATAAAGGACAGATACTAATTTTTTAATATCCGAATGCTGTTTAACATGATTTATTCTAAACCATTCTCCAACTCCTCTGAGGAGGTAATCTTCCTAGATGCAGAGAAAGCATTCAACAGAATTTAATGGGAGTACCTATTTGCTGTTCTTAAATCATTTGGATTTGGGGACAAATTTAGCCCATGGACCCATCTCTTGTATACATCTCCCCAGGCCAGTGTCTGTAGCAATGACACATGTTCTGATTATTTTGCCCTGAAATGTGGGACACGCCAAGGTTGCCCACTGTCCCCTTTATTATTTCCCGTCGCCATTGAGCCCCTTTCTGTAGCTTTACGGGCATCCTCCTCTTTCCAAAGTGTAACACGGGAAGGAGTTGAACATAGAGTAAGACATCATCTGCATATAATAATAACCTATGTAAATAACCCTGTAACCTCTTTACCTTCTATCCTTTCTATTCTGAAGAACTTTGGCTCCTTCTACAGTTACAAGCTGAATCTCCAGAAAAGTGAATGCTTCCCAATCAATCCAGCAGCGCAACAGCTCCAGTAGACCGACTCGCCTTTTCAGCCTAGCCGCTCTGGTTTCAAATATCTTGGAGTGAACGTAACTCGTAACTCGTTCATAACATGCTCTGAGTGGCGCAGCAGTCTAAGACACTGCATCTCAGTGCAAGAGGCGTCACTACAGTACCTTGTTCGAATCCAGGCTCTATCACATCTGGCCGTGATTGGGAGTCCCATAGGGCAGCGCACAATTGGCCTAGCGTCGTCTGGGTTTGGCCGGGGTAGGCCGTCATTGTAAATAAGAATTTGTCCTTAACTGGCTTGCCTAGTTAAATAAAGGTTAAATTAAACATTAATAAATGTTGTTCCCCTCCTTACACAAATGAAATGGGGTAGATTACCACTATCACTTATAGGAAGGATTAATGCATTGTTTTTACCAATGTTTTTTTTAGAAAGTCAATCAATCAGGCTGTTACCACATTTATTTGGGGAGGAAAGGTACCCAGAGTCAGTAGACCTTTACTTCAGAGATGCAAGTTTAGTGGAGGGCTTGCACTAGCCAACTTTTTATATTATTACTGGCAACCAACTTTCAGAAATTGCCATTCTGGTTAGTTGGTCCTGATACCCCATGGTGCCACCTAGAGGCACATTGTATTTCTGCTTCTCTTCCTGCTTTACTCTGCTCTTCTCTCCCAGCGTCCCCCTCTCGCTATACTGGCAATCCTGTAGTGCTTTCCACACTTAAGATTTGGTACCAGTTTCATTTTAAATTCTCCTCTGCAACTATTATGGGTCCTATTGATAATAATCACTTATTCCTTGCTTCCCTAATAAATAATACCTTTCCTTGTAAAGTAAGAGAAAGCATTAAGTCCTTCCAATACTTATATGTACATGTTTTTTTTCTAGTTTTCCCAACCTGGTCTCTAAATACTCTTTGCCTCATCTCACTTTTTCCGTTACCTTCAAATTAGGCATTGTGCCTCCTTCCAATTTTCTGGCTTCCCTGCTCCACCCCCTTGCCGACCCTGGGATGACATATTGACTCTATTACCTCGACAGAAAGCAATAATTTGTCAGATCTATTTGTATTATGTCATTGGACAAACACTCCACCAACAAAACTAAATCTGCTTGTCAATGGGAAATGGGTGTTGAATTTACACAGGAGTGATGGGATGAGGCGATTCATAGAGTACGCTCCACTATATATTGTGCTCATCTTGGCGTCATACAATTTAAGGTTTTACATAGAGTGCATTTTTCCAAATCCAGATTGTCTGAAATATATCCAAATGTAAATGATCAGTATGATAGATGTTGACCGTAGTCACATGTTTATTCTACACTCTAAACTACAAAATTACTGGGATTCTATTTTAAACATATTATCTGAGGTGCTTGAAATAAACCTGCAGCCATGGTTCTTGCTAGCTGTTTTTGGTATTGCAGAGACCTTGTTCTCCTTGGACCCAAATATGCCGATATTGTTGCTTTTACATCCTTAGCAGCTCGACGTATACTTGTTTCCCCCAGTGGAAGCCTGCTCATATCTGCTCTACTTTTCAATGACTCAACAATGTAATGTTCTTCCCAAAGCTTGAGAAAATTAAGTATTCTCTTAGGGGCTCCAATGATATGTTTGTTAGAAAATGGCAACCATTTATGTCATACTTCAATGGCTTGCAGAGGCTCCCATCTGATAAGATATATTAAGGTTTCCCAGTAGTCATTACATAATAGGTACAATCATCAATATAATGCTATCCAGTTGTCTTAGGTTTTCGGATCATTTATTAACTTATTTTTATTACCCCCTTTTTCTCTCCAATTTCGTGGTGTCCAATTGGCAGTCTTGTCATCGCTGCAACTCCCGTACAGACTTGGGAGAGGCGAAGGTTGAGAGCCGTGCATCCTCTGAAACACAACCCAACCAAGCCGCACTGCTTCTTGACCCAATGCCCACTTAACCTGGAAGCCAGCTGCACCAATGTGTTGTAGGAAACACCGTACACCTGGCGACCGTGTATTGTATCCGGACCGCCACAGGAGTCACTATTGCACAATGAGACAAGGACATCCCTGCCGGCCAAACCCTCCCCGAACCTGTGCGCTGTCCCATTGGTCTCCCGTTCGCGTCCGGCTGCAACAGACCCAGAATCACTAGTGGCACAGCTAGCACTGCGATGCAGTGCCTTAGACCACTGCACCACTTGGGAGGCCTTATTTCTGTTTTTGTTGCTCCACTTTTTGTATCTTGAATCTGTATTGAGTTGTTTATGTGAGTGGATGTCTTGAGTGGAGGGAGGGAGGGTGGTTGGGATATGATAAAATTGGAATGGCCTGGATTTCTGCATAAATCTGTCATAAAATTCAATCTGATCCTGATCCAAATCACAATAATGAACAAACACAGTGTAATTAAACTAATAACACACAACTTATGTATTTTCTTGTCTATATTGAAATCATAATGTAAGCATTCAAAGAGTAGGTTGTGAAAAGTATGTGAACCCCTAGGTTAATGACTTCTCCACAAACTTGACATTTTGCAGGAGAATGTAAGGCTATCTGTCCGCCAATTGAAGCTCAACAGAAGTTGGGTGATGCAACAGGACAACGATCCAAAACACAGAAGTAAATCAACAACAGAATGGTTTAACAGATGAAAATATGCCTTCTGGAGTGGCTCAGTCAGTCCTCACTTCAACCCGATTGAGTTGCTGTGGCATGACCTCAAGAGAGCGGTTCACACCAGACATCCCAATAATATTGCTGAACTGAAACAGTTTTGTAAAGAGGAATGGTCCAAAATTTCTCCTGACCGTTGTGCAGGTCTGATCCGCAACTACAGAAAACTTTTGGTTGAGGTTATTGCTGCCAAAGGAGGGTCAACCAGTTATTAAATCCAAGGGTTCACATACTTTTCCCACCCTGCACTGTGAATACGGTGTGTTCAATAAAGACATGAAAACATATAATTGTTTGTGTGTTACTAGTTTAAGCAGACTGTGTTTGTCCATTGTGACTTACATGAAGATCAGCTAACATTTTATGATCAA
Organism: Oncorhynchus kisutch; assembly: GCF_002021735.2. Classification (NCBI taxonomy): domain Eukaryota; kingdom Metazoa; phylum Chordata; class Actinopteri; order Salmoniformes; family Salmonidae; genus Oncorhynchus; species Oncorhynchus kisutch. The sequence goes on from NC_034186.2 coordinate 30,849,418, forward strand.
TTTATGCAGAATTCCAGGTTAATTCCAAAGGGTGTACATTTTGTAAAACTTGAATAAAACAAATCATAAAATTATATATAATAAATATATAAAATATATATATTTAAAAAAAATATATATATATATATAGATATATAACAGCATGATCATTACTACACAGGTGCACCATGATCATTACTACACAGGTGCACCATGATCATTACTACACAGGTGCACCATGATCATTACTACACAGGTGCACCATGATCATTACTACACAGGTGCACCATGATCATTACTACACAGGTGCACCATGATCATTACTACACAGGTGCACCATGATCATTACTACACAGGTGCACCATGATCATTACTACACAGGTGCACCATGATCATTACTACACAGGTGCACCATGTGCTGAGGATAATAAAAGGCCACTAAAATGTCCAGTTTTGTCACATTACACAATGCCACATATGTCTCATTTTGAGGGAGTGTGCAATTAGCATGCTGACTGCAGGTATATCCACCAGAGCTGTTGCCAGATAATTTAATGTTCATTTCTCCACCATAAGCCACCTCCAAAGTCGTTTTAGAGAATTTGGCAGTATGTCCAACCGGCCTCACATCCGCAGACCAAGTATAATCACACCAGCCCAGGACCTCTACACCCCGCCTTCTTCACCTTCGGGATCATCTGAGACCAGCCACCCAGACAGCTGAGGAAACTGAGGAGGATTTCTGTCTGTAATAAATCCGTTTTGTGGGGAAAAACTCATTCTGATTGGCTGGGCCAGGCTCCCCTGTGGGTGGGCCTGGCTCCCAAGTGGGTGGGCCTACAGCTGCACCTCTGCCCAGTCAAGTTAATCCATAGATAAGGGCCTAATGAATTTATTTCAATTGACTGATTTCCTTATATGAAATGTAACTCAGTAAAATCATTACAATTGTTGCATGTTGCATTTATATTTTGTTCAGTATAATTACAAATGTTTTTTGATTAGCTTTAAAATTACATTTCCATTTTAGTCATTTAGCAGACACTCTTATCCAGAGCAACTTACAATTAGTGCATTCATCTTAAGGAAGCAAGTTGAGACAACCACATATCACAATCATAGTAAGTCAAATTTGATGGGAATGATCATGCATTTATTGTTGCAGATTTTGGATGATTTGTTTCTTATGCTTATTATTCTTATCTAATGTATTGATAGTATGTTTAGAAAAATATGTCTTTCTTGATAAAAGCAACTTGAATCACCTGCCAGCTTTGTGTGATGAGGAGGATCATTTAGAAACTACAATACCCATGAACAACTCATCCATGATTTGCGCTTCATGACTTAAAGAAATGTACTGTTGCATGCAAGTCTGATCTAAAGACACTAGATGGCAGCCTATCCATACAAATGCCACCTCCAGCCGAAATATGCAGCATGGATGTCTGTCATGTAAACAATAAGGTCAAACATGACCCTGCATGCCCCTAATAACTGCACTTCATATCACACAGTCAAGTAGCTTGCATCATGTGGAAATGTTCTAAACACACCATCATATTGCTGCAAGGATTATAGTAAACACCACCAAAACAGTCCTAAGAATTGTAATGTTTCAGAAATGTTTTTGCTTATATTTTTGTATAGGCCTACTACCTTTATTTTCATGGTGACTGATGGATGTGAATATACTGTATGTTTTCAGGACATGGTTGCAGAGGCATGGAAATACAGATTGTGGAATACCAGCACAGTGTATCCCCTAAGAATAGTTCTAATGCCCACAGAGCTGCATGTGTCTCTACAAGATAATGCTTTAATCCATTTATTTATCTGACTCAGTTCTGTCTACCCTCTTCTGTCGCCCCGACAACAGCAGTCTGCATTGGTGATTGATTAGTTTAGCATGTTGGAGCGTGTCGTAGTGTAGTGGCGAGTTTGGAGAGGGGCCAGGTGGGTGAGTGGTTGAAGGGCTGTGGAGCAGCAATAGCGTAGGAGTTGGGGAACAACAGTTAAGGGTTAATTAGAGTGGAAGTGTTTTGGCAGAGAGAGAGCACCATCTTCTGGATGTAAGCTGGTAGAGCACTCACTGAGCTCAAATCATCCAATTCATTCCCAGTACACATTGAGTATACCAAACATTAGGAACACCTTCCTAATATTGAGTTACACTCCCCTCCTTTTTGCCCCCAGAACAGCCTCAATTCATCGTGGCATGGACTCTAGGTGCCGAAAGTGTTCCACAGGGATGCTAGCACATGTTGACTCCAATGCTTCTCACAGTTTTGTCAAATTGGCTGGATGTCCTTTGGGTGGTGGACCATTCTTGATACACACAGGAAACTGTTGAGTGTGAAAAATCCAGCAGCGTTGCAATTCTTGACACAAACCGGTGCGCCTGGCACCTACTACCGTACCCCGGTCAAAGGCACTTAAATATTTTGTCTTGTCCATTCACCCTCTGAATGGCACAAATGCACAATCAATGTCTCAGTTGTTTCAAGTTTTAAAAATCTTTCTTAAACCTGTCTCCTCCCCTTCATCTACACTGACTGAAGTGGATTTAACAGGTGACTTAAATAAGGGATCAGTCTATGTCACGGAAAGAGCAGGTGTCCTTAATGTTTTGTATAGTCAGTGTACAGTATATGCCCCACACCAATGACATGAAACCAGTGATCAACGGAATCTTTAGGATGTGATAATCAAATGATTAATTCTTAAATAACAGCAACATCCAGTTGTGTCAGTCAATGATAATTCAATTTTTTTTTAAATCAAATTTGACATGACATTATTGCAGGATAACTACAAAGGGATTACCCATGTATCGATCTTCTAATCTACTCAGCATGTACAGACAATTACATAGTACTTAAGCCACTGTTGAAACTATTTTCCAATAAATTATTAAAAAGGACTGCATGTACTTATGACAATGTAATTTAATGGGTTAGGCAAGTGATATAAAGTACATGTAATATCATTAAAGTGTTTCCCAGAAAAGTTGCTGATGGCACCCTTTAAATTATATTCCAGAAGGGCTTTTCAGATGATCTCCAAGGACTAGGGTGCTAAAACGAGAAACACAATTGAGGCACTATTTTGAGAAATCTGGTGCTTCTATCTGACTGTATGTTTTCCATGTTTTCCCTCAGTGTGCTGTAATGAAAAATTAGCCAGTAGAAGATAAATAGCCACAGGGCCTCCTAGTGTAGAGAAAATCCATTTAGGTTGTTACTCCTTACATAAAACTCATTTTCATTTTAAGAGCCCTGTTTACTGTCTGCACTGAATTCAAAAACAACAACTAAAGAAAACCATTGCTTTCGTTGTACTGAATAGACCCAACTACACACAACGAGCTAACATACCAACTTTTTACTTAGGTGTTACAGTATATGCATTTGGGGGTATTGTGTTATGAGTTATGACCCTGGTGTGGTGGTGGGAATGATGGTTGACAGCCATCTGTATTTTCTTGTCCGGTCAAGGTAAGGTGTCTCAACTGGAGAGGGGTGGGGCAAGAGTGTCAGAGGTCGCTATTGGACATAGTTAATCTCTGCATGCATTGATAGCGGAGCACCTTGAGCTATATTTGTTCAAGAATCACATTTTAAACCATCATTTGAAAGGTCCTTTTGTTATTTGGGCCCTGGGACCCACTCTCCCTCCTTAGTTCCTTTGATCCTCACACACAGGGCTCTATTATTTTTTTAAACTAACGCAATGGTAAATGTTAGTGTTGGTGGTTGCGCTGTATGTGTGTCAGAAATATTTGTTATATTTTCACATCGGGAATTATAGGCACGGTGGAGCGAAAGGGCTGGGTTTTGAGGAATAGTTGTAGGTGTATCAAGGATTGACCCCTTACTGGCCAATCAGAACGTACTCCATGGCTAAATATGTGCTTTCTTCAAGTGGTGCATTCATGGTATTTTATGTATTGTCATCAACTCCAATTAGAATGTTAGTCCTTTATAGCCTCCCGAGTGGCGTAGCGGTCTAAGGCACTGCATTGCAGTGCTTGAGGCATCACTACAGACCGGTGTTCGATCCCAGGCTGTGTCACAACCAGCCATGACCCGGAGTCCCATAGGGCAGCGCACAATTGGCCCAGCGTTGACCCGGTTAGGGGAGGGTTTGGCCGGGGGGGCTTTACTTGGTTCTTTGCGCTCTAGCGACTCCTTATGGCGGACTGGGCACCTGCAAGCTGACCTCGCTGGTCAGTCAAACGGTGTTTCCTCCGACTCCTTGGTGCGGTGGGAAGTTAAGGAGCGTGGTTTGGCGGGTCATGTTTCGGAGGACGCATGACATGACCTTTGCCTCTCCCGAGCCCGATTGGGGAGTTGCAGCGATGAGACAAGATCGCAATTGGATATTACAAAATTGGGGAGAAAGAGGTGGTACATTTATTTTTAAACAAACAGGAAGTCTCTAGAGTAGGCTTAACACACTGGGTTTTATGTAGTAATATGTGCTGATGTCACCAATTTCTGCATGGATATTGACTTCTTTATAGCCTAGTTTGTTAAATAGCCTATAGAAACAAAATATGTGTAGGCTGTGCCACATTGTAAGAAGCCTAATCTCATGGCTTCAATCAGCGCTTGACTTGGGACAGTTTAGTGTTCAAGTGTATTTGCCATCTGTGAATCGATGTGTGACAGTAGGCTGTTCGAGATTGCACAGATTGAAAATGCATCAGCCTGAATGCACATAATGCGCTGTTCCAAATTGTCAAACTAAGGTTTGTAAGGTCATGAAAAGTCATGGGACTTAGTTTCATAATTGTTCTTAATGTAATTCATTAAGAAACACTTAAAAATATTATCAAGTCTGCATATCAGCATTTATCGAAATGACCATTCAGCGTGTGTCAGTGTGTGCTACGTGTGCCAGTGCAAGTGGACAATTTCAGCAGCAGGTATAAAATAATGAGAGACAACTGCTACAAGTTATGTTTTGAATGAGCTATCTCGCTAGTTAACTATAGCTAACTAAGCATGAATGTTGTTGCGCCTGTCCACCATCACTGTAGATATGTAGCAGTTATCTCGCTAGTTAACTATAGCAAACTAAGCATGACTGTCGTTGTCGCCTGGCAACGGCACTGTAGATAGCCTAAATACATCTGCACTGTTGGAAAGCTGGGATTCCCCTATTGAACAGTAGCCATGTCATTGAGACAACGTTTGAAATATTCTAAGAATAGTTAATTGACAAATAACTTGCCGCGCATTAGATCTCCACACAAACATTAATATTTTAGCTTTATCCTCTTAAGGATCGTACCCTTTTTTTCAATGTTTGCCTAAAATGACATACCTAAATCAGGACCTGAAGCAATGATATGCATATTCTTGATACCATTTGAAAGGAAACACTTGTGGAAGTTTAAAATGAATGTAGGAGAATATAAAACATTAGATCTGGTGAAATGTATGTATATATTTTTTTTCATCATCTTTGAAATGGAAGAGAAAGGTCATACTTGAAGATAGGAGTCTAGATGCAATTTAGGTTTTGCCCACCTTATGGCAGCAGTGTGTGTGCAAAGTTTCAGATGGATCCAGTGAAGAATTACATTACTGCACAATATTTTGTATCAAGTCTGCCAGGAGTTTGCCCAAATGTGCCGAATTGATCAATTGATACATTTTCAAGTACATAACTATAGAGAACATACAAAAATGCTATGGTGATAAAAAATGTAAGTTTACACACTCCCAGGAATGTCATACACGATGGATCATTAGCTTATACACTAACTTTCACACATCTAGAGGACCAGATGGGGTGGGTGTGGAGCCAGAGACAGCAGTGGGGTCAAACTGTAGACTCCAGTTCCTACATTTCAACATAAAAATTGATTTTATCCAACAAAACTATGCTACATTTTATCTCTGGGACCCTCAGGATGCCAAATCAGAGCAAGATTACTGAATGTAGGTACATTATTTACCTTCAGAGGTCAATGTATCAAACCAGTTGCTGTGATACGTTTTTTGTTGTTGTGCACTCTCCTCAAACAATAGCATGGTATTTTTTCACTGTAATAGCTACTGTAAATTGGACACTGCAATTAGATTAACAAGACTTTAAGCTTTCAGCCCATATAAGACAGTTGGCTGTTGTATACAATGTCATTCTAGTCACATTAGTGAATGTTAGCAACAACCGCTCCGGTTTAGGGACACCCATCCCGTAGAGGTCAAATAGTGCCTTCGGAAAGTTTTCAGACCCCTTGACTTTTTTCACATTTTGTTACATTACAGGCTTAGTCTGTAATACATTTTTCCCTCAGCAATCTACACACAATACCCCATAATGACAAAGCGAAAACAGGTTTTTAGATTTTTTTTGCTAAATGTATTAAAAATTAAACACAGAAATAGCTTATTTACATAAGTATTCAGACCCTTTGCTATGAGACCTGAAATTGAGCTCAGTTGCATCCTGTTACCATTGCTCATCATTTATATGTTCTAAAACTTATTTGGAGTCCACCTGTGGTAAATTCAATTTATTGGACATGATTTGGAAAGGCACACACCTGTCTATATAAGGCCCCACAGTTGACAGTGCATATCAGAGCAAAAACTAAGCCATGAGGTTGAATGAATTGTCTGTAGAACTCCGAGACAGGATTGTATCAAGGCACATATCTGGGGAAGGGTACAAAAAATGTCTGCAGCATTGAAGGTCCCTAATAGCACAGTTGCTTCCATCATTCTTAAATGGAAGAAGTTTGGAACCACCAAAACTATTCCTAGAGCTGGCCACCCGGCCAAACTGAGCCATCGGGGATAACTCTGACAGAGCACCAGAGTTCCTCTGTGGAGATGGGAGAACCTTCCAGAAGGACAACCATCTCTGCGGCACTCCGCCAATCAGGCCTTTATGGTAGAGTGGCCAGACTCCTCAGTAAAAGGCACATGAGAGCTTTCTTGGAGTTTTCCAAAAGGCACCTAAAGACTCTCAGACCATGACAAACAAGATTCTCTGGTCTGATGAAACTATTTGGCCTGAATGCCAAGCATCACGTCTGGAGGAAACCTGGCACCATCCCTACGGTGAAACATGGTGGTAGCAGCATCATTTTGTGGGGATATTTTTCAGGGACTGGGAGACTAGTCATGATCGAGGGAAAGATGAACGGAGGAAAGTACAAAGAGATCCTTGATGAAAACCTGCTCCTGAGTGCTCAGTACCTCAGACTGGGGCGAAGGTTTACCTTCAAACAGGACAAAGAACCTAAGCACACAGCCAAGACAACGCAGGAGTGGCTTCGGGACAAGTTTCTGAATGTCCTTGAGTGGCCCAGCCAGAGCTTGGCCACTCAGACACTTCCGGCGCCGACAGAGATAGCAGCCTCGCTTCGCGTTCTTAGGAAACTATGCAGTATTTTGTTTTTTAAGTGTTATTTCTTACATTGGTACCCCAGGTAATATTAGGTTTCATTACATACAGTTGGGAGGAACTACTGAATATAAGAGCTACGTCAACTTCCCATCATTACGACCAGGATTATGACTCTCCTGAAGCGGATCCTGTGTTTTGCCTTCCACCCAGGACAATGGATCGGATCCCAGCCGGCGACCCTAAACAACGACGCCATAAAAGGGGCAAACGAGGCGGTCTTCTGGTCAGGCTCCGGAGACGGGCACATCGCGCACCACTCCCTAGCATACTACTCGACAATGTCCAGTCTCTTGACAACAAGGTTGATGAAATCTGAGCAAGGGTAGCATTCCAGGGAGACATCAGAGACTGTAATGTTCTTTGCTTCACGGAAACATGGCTCACTCAAGAGACGGCAACGGAGTCGGTGCAGCCAGCTGAAACAAGCACCTTTCTGGTAAGAAGAGGGGTGGGGAGGTATGCTTTATGATTAACGAGACGTGGTGTGATTATAACAACATACAGGAACTCAAGTTCTTCTGTTCACCTGACTTAGAATTCCTCACAATCAAATGTCGACCGCATTATCTACCAAGGGAATTCTCTTCGATTATAATCACAGCCGTATATATTCCCCCCCAAGCAGACACATCGATGGCCCTGAACGAACTTTATCTGACTCTATGTAAACTGGAAACCACATATCCTGAGGCTGCATTCATTGTAGCTGGGGATTTTAACAAGGCTAATCTGAACACAAGAATCCCTAAATTCTATCAGCATATCGATTGCGCAACCAGGGCTGGTAAAAACCCTGGATGATTGTTATTCTAACTTCCGCGATGCATATAAGGCCCTCCCCCGCCCTCCTTTCGGAAAAGCTGACCACGACTCCATTTTGTTGCTTCCAGCCTACAGACAGAGACTAAAACAAGAAGCTCCCGCGCTCAGGTCTGTTCAACGCTGGTCCAACCAATCTGATTCCACGCTTCAAGACTGCTTCGATCACGTGGATTGGGATATGTTCCGCATTGCGTCCAACAACAACATTGACGAATACAGTGATTCTGTGAGCGAGATCATTAGAAACTGCATTGACGATGTCGTACCCACAGCAATGATTAAAACATTCCCAAACCAGAAACCGTGGATTGATGGCAGCATTCGCACGAAACTGAAAGCGCGAACCACTGCTTTTAACCAGGGAAAGGTGACCGGAAACATGACCAAATACAAACAGTGTAGCTATTCCCTCCACAAGGCAACGAAACAAGCTAAGCGTCAGTATAGAGACAAAGTAGAGTCGCAATTCAACGGCTCAGACTCAAGAGGTATGTGGCAGGGTCTACAGTCAATCATGGATTACAAAAAGAAAACCAGCCCTGTCGCAGACCAGGATGTCTTGCTCCCAGACAGACTAAATAACTTTTTTGCCCGCTTTGAGGACAATACAGTGCCACTGACACGGTCCGCTACCAAAACCTGCGGACTCTCCTTCACTGCAGCCTACGTGAGTAAAACATTTAAACGTGTTAACCCTCGCAAGGCTGCAGGCCCAGACGGCATCCCCGGCCGCGTCCTCAGAGCATGCGCTGACCAGCTGGCTGGTGTATTTACGGACATATTCAATCAATCCTTATCCCAGTCTGCTGTTCCCACATGCCTCAAGAGGGCCACCATTGTTCCTGTTCCCAAGAAAGCTAAGGTAACTGAGCTAAATGACTACCGCCCCGTAGCACTCACTTCCTTCATCATAAAGTGGTTTGAGAGACTAGTCAAGGACCATATCACCTCCACCCTACCTGACACCCTAGACCCACTCCAATTTGATTACCGCCCCAATAGGTCCACAGACGACGCAATCGCAACCACACTACACACTGCCCTAACCCATCTGGACAAGGGGAATACCTATGTGAGAATGCTGTTCATCGACTACAGCTCAGCATTTAACACCATAGTACCCTCCAAACTCGTCATCAAGCTTGAGACCCTGGGTCTCGACCCCGCCCTGTGCAACTGGGTACTGGACTTCCTGACTGGCCGCCCCCAGGTGGTGAGGGTAGGTAACAACATGTCCACCCCGCTAATCCTCAACACTGGGGCCCCACAAGGGTGCGTTCTGAGCCCTCTCCTGTACTCCCTGTTCACCCACGACTGCGTGGCCATGCACACCTCCAACTCAATCATCAAGTTTATGGACGACACTACAGTGGTAGGCTTGATTACCAACAACGACGAGACGGCCTACAGGGAGAAGGTGAGGGCCCTCGGAGTGTGGTGTCAGGAAAATAACTTCACACTCAACGTCAACAAAACAAAGGAGATGATTGTGGACTTCAGGAAACAGCAGAGGGAGCACCCCCCTATCCACATCGACGGGACAGTAGTGGAGAGGATAGTAAGTTTTAAGTTCCTCGGCGTACACATCACGGACAAACTGAATTGGTCCACCCACACAGACAGAGTTGTGAAGAAGGCGCAGCAGCACCTCTTCCACCTCAGGAGGCTGAAGAAATTCGGTTTGTCACCAAAAGCACTCACAAACCTCTACAGATGCACGATCGAGAGCATCCTGCCGGGCTGTATCACCGCCTGGTACGGCAACTGCTCCGCCCACAACCGTAAGGCTCTCCAGAGGGTAGTGAGGTCTGCACAACGCATCACCTGGTGCAAACTACCTGCCCTCCAGGACACCTACACCACCCGATGTCACAGGAAGGCCAAAAAGATCATCAAGGACAACAACCACCCGAGCCACTGCCTGTTCACCCCGCTCTCATCCAGAAGGTGAGGTCAGTACAGGTGCATCAAAGCGGGGACCGAGAGACTGAAAAACAGCTTCTATCTCAAGGCCATCAGACTGTTAAACAGCCATCACTAACATTGAGTGGCTGCTGCCAACATACTGACTCAACGCTAGCCACTTCAATAATGGAAAAATTTATGTAATCAATTTATCACTAGCCACTTTATATAATGCTTACATACCCTACATTACTCATCGCATATGTATATACTGTACTCTATACCATCCACTGCATCTTGCCTATGCCGTTCGGGCATCACTCATTCATATATTTTTTATGTACATATTCATATTCATTGCTTTACACTTGTGTGTATAAGGTAGTTGTTGTGAAATTGTTAGGTTATATTACTTGTTAGAAATTACTGCATGGTCGAAACTAGAAGCACAAGCATTTCGCTACACTCACATTAACATCTGCTAACCATGTGTATGTGACAAATACATTTGATTAGATTTTTTTGACGTAAGTAAGTATCCATGCACGGGCCTTGGCTTGTGCGAGACGGAGTCCTATTTAGAAACATTTAACTCACTGCCTTCTTGAACACAAATAATGTATACAAAACGCTTCAGTCTGGCTTTAGACCCAATCATAGCACTGAGACCGCACTTGTGAAGGTGGTAAATTACATTTTAATGGCGTCAGACCTAGTACCACTTTCATCTGTACAAACAATAGTATGCAAGTATAAACACCATGGGACCACACAGCCGTCATACCGCTCAGGAAGGAGACGCGTTCTGGAAGGAGATGAACGTACTTTGGTGCGAAAAGTGCAAATCAATCCCAGAACAACAGCACCTTGTGAAGATGCTGGAGGAAACAGGTACAAAAGTATCTACAGTGGGGCAAAAAAGTATTTAGTCAGCCACCAATTGTGCAAGTTCTCCCACTTAAAAAGATGAGAGAGGCCTGTAATTTTCATCATAGGTACACTTCAACTATGACAGACAAAATTTGAAAAAAAATCCAGAAAATCACATTGTAGGATTTTTTATGAATTTATTTGCAAATTATGGTGGAAAATAAGTATTTGGTCAACAACAAAAGTTTATCTCAATACTTTATACCCTTTGTTGGCAATGACAGAGCTCAAACGTTTTCTGTAAGTCTTCACAATGTTTTCACACACTAACAAAAACAATACACTAACAAAATAACAAACAAGCAAGATTTCTGGATCTCACAGAACTGTAACTTCTTCTTTAAGAGACTCCTCTGTCCTCCACTCGTTACCTGTATTAATGGCACCTGTTTGAACTTGTTATCAGTATAAAAGACACCTGTCCACAACCTCAAACAGTCACACTCCAAACTCCACTATGTCCAGACCAAAGAGCTGTCAAAGGACACCAGAAACAAAATTGTAGACCTACACCAGGCTGGGAAGACTGAATCTGCAATAGGTAAGCAGCTTGGTTTGAAGAAATCAACTGTGGGAGCAATTATTAGGAAATGGAAGACATACAAGACCACTGATAATCTCCCTCGATCTGGGGCTCCACGCAAGATCTCACCCCGTGGGGTCAAAATTATCACAAGAACGGTGAGCAAAAATCCCAGAACCACACGGGGGGACCTAGTCAATGACCTGCAGAGAGCTGGGACCAAAGTAACAAAGCCTACCATCAGTAACACACTACGCCGCCAGGGACTCAAATCCTGCAGTGCCAGACGTGTCCCCCTGCTTAAGCCAGTACATGTCCAGGCCCGTCTGAAGTTTGCTAGAGAGCATTTGGGATGATCCAGAAGAAGATTGGGAGAATGTCATATGGTCAGATGAAACCAAAATAGAACTTTTTGGTAAAAACTCAACTCGTCGTGTTTGGAGGACAAAGAATGCTGAGTTGCATCCAAAGAACACCATACCTACTGTGAAGCATGGGGGTGAGTCTGTTTCCTGAAGTCCACGACCATCTCCTTTGTTTTGTTGACATTGAGTGTGAGGTTATTTTCCTGACACCACATTCCGAGGGCCCTCACCTCCTCCCTGTAGGCCATCTCGTCGTTGTTGCTAATCAAGCCTATCACTGTAGTGTCGTCTGATGATTTGATGATTGAGTTGGAGGTGTGCATGGCCACGCAGTCGTGGGTCATTGGTTACTGGCATCATCTCATCTCTCGATTCATGATGGGCATACAGACACATGGAGGGGGTTTTACGCAACTCAACCAATTTTAAATCAGAACTAGATGTTGAACTGATGTCTGGTCCCAGTGGGAGAAGGACTGAATAGTTTAGAGGAGTGCATCTTGAACAAGCGAAAGGAAGTATGCAGGCATGTTGATTGTGAATCACGAAAAAGCATGTGGGCAAAAACCTCCAAAATATTTCAAGGCACTCTCAGTAGACCGTTTAAAACCACTTTATCAAAATCAAACCAAATCAAACTTTATTTGTCACATGCGCCGAATACAACAGGTGTAGGTAGACCTTACTGTGAAATGCTTCCTATAATAAGAAAATATTTACCAAGTAAACTAAAGTAAAAAAAATCTTAAAAAGTAACACAATAAAATGACAATAACGAGGCTATATACAGGGGTACCGGTACCGAGTCAATGTGCGGTGGTACAGGTTAGTCGAGGCAATTTGTACATATAGGTAGGGGTAAAGTGATTATGCATAGATAATAAAAAGCGAGTAGCTGCAGTGTAGTAACAAATTTTTTTATTTTATTTTTTATTTCACCTTTATTTAACCAGGTAGGCTAGTTGAGAACAAGTTCTCATTTGCAACTGCGACCTGGCCAAGATAAAGCATAGCAGTGTGAGCATACAACAAAGAGTTACACATGGAGTAAACAATTAACAAGTCAATAACACAGTAGAAAACGAAGGGGGGGTCTATATACAATGTGTGCAAAAGGCATGAGGAGGTAGGCAAATAATTACAATTTTGCAGATTAACACTGGAGTGATAAAAGATCAGATGGTCATGTACAGGTAGAGATATTGGTGTGCAGAAGAGCAGAAAAGTAAATAAATAAAAACAGTACGGGGATGAGGTAGGTGAAAAGGGTGGGCTATTTACCAATAGACTATGTACAGCTGCAGCGATCGGTTAGCTGCTCAGATAGCTGATGTTTGAAGTTGGTGAGGGAGATGAAAGTCTCCAACTTCAGCGATTTTTGCAATTCGTTCCAGTCACAGGCAGCAGAGTACTGGAACGAAAGGCGGCCAAATGAGGTGTTGGCTTTAGGGATGATCAGTGAGATACACCTGCTGGAGCGCGTGCTACGGATGGGTGTTGCCATCGTGACCAGTGAGCTGAGATAAGGCGGAGCTTTACCTAGCATAGGTATGGGGCGGGGGGTGTTAATGCAAATAGTACGGGTGACCATTTGATTATTTGTTCAGCAGTCTTATGGCTTGGCGGTTAAAGCTGTTAAGGAGCCTTTTGGTCCTAGACTTGGTGCTCTGGTACCGCTTACTGCGCGGTAGCAGAGAGAACAGTCTATGACTTATGTGACTGGAGTCTTTGACAATTTTTCCTCTGACACCGCCTATTGGGTAGGTCCTGGATGGCAGGAAGCTTGGCCCCAGTGATGTACTGGACCGTAAGCACTACCCTCTGTAACGCCTTACGGTCAGATGCGGAGCAGTTGCCATACCAGGTGGTGATGCAACCGGTCAGGATGCTCTTGACGGCACAGTTGTAGAACTTTTTGAGGATCTGGGGACCCATGCCAAATCTTTTAAGTCTCCTGATGGGCAAAAGGTGTTGTCGTGCCCTCTTCATGTGTGTGGTGTGTTTGGACCATGATAGTTCATTGGTGATGTGGACACCAAGGAACTTAAAACTCTCGACCCATTCCACTACAGCCCTGTCGATGTTAATGGGGCCTGTTTGGCCGCCTTTTCCTGCAGTCAACGATCATCTCCTTTGTCTTGCTCACGTGGAGAGAGAGGTTGTTGTCCTGGCACCACACTGCCAGGTCTCTGACCTCCTCCGTATAGGCTGTCTCTTCATTGTCGATAATCAGGCCTACCACTGTTGTGTCATCCGCAAAATTAAGGCAGGTGTTGGAGTTGTGTTTGGCCACGCAGTCGTGGGTGAACAAGGAGTACAGGAGGGTCTAAGCACGCAGTGTTGAGGATCAGCGTGGCAGACGTGTTGTTGTCTACCCTTAGCACCTGGGGGCAGCCCTTCAGGAAGTCCAGGATCCAGTTGCAGAGGGAGTTGTTTAGTCCCAGGGTCCTTAGATTAGTGATGAGCTTTGTGGGCACTATGGTGTTGAATGCTGAGCTGTCGTCAATGAATAGCATTTTCACATAGATGTTCCTTTTGTCCAGGTGGGAAAGGGCAGCGTGGAGTGCGATTGAGATTGCGTCATCTGTGGATCTGTTGGGGTGTTAAGAAATGGAGTGGGTCAAGGGTATCCGGGATGATGGTGTTGATGTGAGCCATGACCAGCCTTTCAAAGCACTTCATGGCTACCGACAAGAGTGCTATGGGGTGGATATCATTTAGGCAGGTTACCTTCGCGTCCTTGGGCACAGGGACTACGGTGGTCTGCTTGAAATACGTAGGTATTATAGACCCGGTCAGGGAGAGGTTGAAAATGTCAGTAAAGACACTTGCCAGTGGGTCCGAGCATGCTTTGAGTACACGTCCTGGTAATCGGTTTGGCCCCGCGGCTTGGTGAATGTTGACCTGTTTAAAGGTCTTGCTCACATCGGCTACCGAGAGCATTATCACACAGTCGTCTGGAACAGCTGGTGCTCTTGACGGCACAGTTGTAGAACATTTTGAGGATCAGTGTTGCTTGCCTCGAAGTGAGCATAAAAGGCATTTGGCTTGTCTGGTAGGCTCGTGTCACTGGGCAGCTCGCAGCTGGGTTTCCTTTTGTAGTCCATAATAGTTTTCAAGCCCTGCCACATCCGAGCATCAGAGCCGATATAGTAGGATTCAATCTTAATCCTGTATTGACACTTTGCCTGTTTGATGGTACGTCTGAGGGTGTAGCGGCATTTATAATAAGCGTACGGGTTAGTGTCCGGCTTCTTGAAAGCGGCAATTCTAGCCTTTAGCTCGATGCGGATGTTGCCTGTAATACATGGATTCTGATTGGGATATGTACGTTCGGTCACTGTGGGGACGACGTCCTTGATGCACTTATTGATGAAGCCTATGACTGATGTGGTATACTTCTCAATCCCATTGGATGATTCCCGGAACATATTCCAGTCTGTGCAAGCAAAACAGTCCTGTAGCATAGCATACGCGTCATCTGACCACTTCATTATTGATCGAGTCACTGGTACGTCTTGCTTTAGTTTTTGCTTGTAAGCAGGAATCAGGAGGATAGAATTATGGTCAGATTTTCCAAATGGAGGATGAGGGAGAGCATTGTATGCGTCTCTGTGTGTGGAATAAAGGTGGTCCAGAGTTTTTTTTCTCTCTGGTTGTACATGTGACATTCTGGTAGAAATGAGGTAAAACGGATTTAAGTTTGCCTGCATTAAAGTCTCTGGCCACTAGGAGTGTCACTTCTGGATGAGCATTCTCTTGTTTACTTATGACCTTATACATCTGGTTGTGTGCGTCTTAGTGCCAGCATCAATTTGTGGTGGTAAATAGACAGCTACGAATAATTTAGATGAGAACTCTCTTGGTAGATAGTGTGGTTTACAGCTTATCATAAGGTACTCTACCTCAGATGAGCAATACCTCGAGACTTCTTTAATATTAGACATTGTGCACCAGCTCTTATTGACAAATAGATACACACCCCACCCCTTGACTTACCAGACGTAGCTTCTCTATCTTGCCGATGCATAGAAAATCCAGCCAGCTCTATATTATTTGTGTTGTCGTTCAGCCACGACTCAGTGAAACATAAGATATGACAGTTTTTAATGTCTCGTTGGTAGGATAGTCTTGCTCATATATCATCCAATTCGTTTTCCAATGATTGCACGTTGGCCAATAGAACGGATGGTAGTGGAGGTTAACTCACTCACCTATGAATTCTCAGGAGGCAGCTGATCTCCGCCCCCTTTTTCTCAATTTTTTCTTCATGTAAATGAGGAAGATTTGGGCCTGTTCCCGAGAAAGCAGTATATCCATCATGTCGGATTAGTTAAAGAAAAAACACACCTGTATTTGAGGAGTTTCTCCCATTCTTCTCTGCAGATCATCTCAAGATCTGTCAGGTTGGATGGGGAGCGTTGCTGCATAGGTCTCCAGAGATGTTCTTTTGGGTTCAAGTTCAGGCTCTGGCTGGGCCACTCAAGGACATTCAAAGACTTGTCCCAAAGCCACTCCTGTGTTGTCTTGTCTGTGTGCTTAGGGTCATTGTCCTGTTGGAAGGTGAACCTTCGCTCCAGTCTGAGGTCCTGAGTGATCTGGAGCAGGTTTTCATCAAGGTTCTCTCTGTACTTTGCTCAGTTCATCAGGCCGAACTCTATTTTATCACTGTACCAATCGGGGCTTCAGGAAGAAGCATAGCACAATTACAGCAGCCATGAAGGTTTTAAATTATATCACTGAAGCCCTTGACAAAAAACAGCACTGTATCTCACTTTTTATTGACCTCTCTAAGGCTTTTGATACAGTTGATCATGCTATACTAAGGCAGAGATTGTCGAGTGTAGGTCTTTCAGAGCATGCATTTGTCTGATAGAACTCAGTGCACTGAATTTGATGGGTTTATGTCTGTTAAATTGTTTGTCTTTAATGGTGTGCCCCAAGGCTCTGTACTTGGGCCTTTCTTATTCACTATTTATATAAATTATTTAGACAAAAATGTCCAAAATGCGCAACTTCATTTTAATGCTGATGATACTGTTATTTACTGTTGTGCGTAAAAAGCTTACAAAAGCTTTCCAGAACTTGCAAACTGCTTTTTATACTGTTCAACATACCTTGTGTCAATTGAAGCTTATCCTCAATACTGACAAAACTAAACTAATGGTGTTTTCTAAAGCAAGAAATAGACCTCAGAACCTTTAACCTATTACTACCTGTCAGGGCAAGAAGATTGAGGTTGTAACCTCATATAAATATCTTGGAATTTTAATTGATGAGGGCCTCTCTTTTAAATTGCATATTCGACAACTTACAAAATAATCGAAGCTGAAATTGGGATTTTATTTTAGGAATAAGGCCTGTTTTTATTTTGAAGCCAGAAGGAGGCTAGTATCAGCTACATTTATGCCTTTACTAGAATATGGGGATATTTTATATATGAATGCTTCCGCTCAGTGTTTCAGATCAATTGACACCCTTTACTATGGCACTTTGAGATTTATTTTAAACTGCAAAACCCTTACGCACCACTGCACTTTGTATACCAGGGTTGGCTGGCCTTCTCTAGTCACTTGTAGGCTCAGGCACTGGTATACTTTTATTGCAAAGCCATTTTGGGTTTACTAGCTTTTTATTTGGGCATTTGTATTGTTCAGAAATGTGATGGGTACTCTTCGTTCCAAATGTCCGAACTGAATTTGGTAAAAGGGCTTTTATGTACTCTGCGCCATCATCTTGGAACGCCTTACAAAATACTTAAACTGGAAGAATTTCTCCCGATTGGTATTTTTAAATCAATGATGAATGATCTTGAGACTGATTTCCTGACCTGTCAATGTTTTTAATTTTCTGTTTTTGATTTTGTTATACTCTTGTGAATTCTATGGTTTTTACTAGATTACTTTTAGTTTTTCTTGTTGTTTGTCTGTAATTTTTGTAATGACTTGGTGCTGCCTACCTTGGCAAGTGTAACGGATGTGAAACGGCTAGCTTAGTTAGCGGTGGTGCGCACTAAATAGTGTTTCAATCGGTGACGTCACTTGCTCTGAGACCTTGAAGTAGTATTTCCCCTTGCTCTGCAAGGGCCGCGGCTTTTGTGGAGCGATGGGTAACGATGCTTCGTGGGTGACTGTTGTTGATGTGTGCAGAGGGTCCCTGGTTCGCGCCCGGGTATGGGCGAGGGGACGGTCTAAAGTTATACTGTTGCACAAGGACGCTCTTGAAAAAGAGATTTTAAATCTCAATGAGCCCTTCCTGGTTAAATAAAGGTTAAATAAAATTAAAATAAATACATGTCTTTCCCTCGATCCTGACTCGTCTCCCAGTCCCTGCCACTGAAAACATCCCCACAACATGCTGCTGCAACCACCATGCTTCACCGTAGGGATGGTGCCAGGTGTCCTCCAGACGTGACACTTGGCATTCAGGCCGAACAGAGTTCAATCTTGGTTTAATCAGATCAGAGAGTCTTGTTTCTCATGGTCTGAGAGTCTTTACATGCCTTTTGGCAAACTAAAAGTTGGCTGTCATATGCCTTTTACTGAGGAGTAGCTTCCGTCTGGCCACTCTACCATAAAGGACTGATTGGTGGAGTACTTCGGAGATGGTTGTCCTTCTGGAAGGTTCTCTCATCTTCATAGCAGAACTCTGGAGCTTTGTCAGAGTGACCATCGGATTCTTGGTCACCTCCCTTAACAAGGCCCTTCTCCCTCGATTGCTCAGTTTGGCCGGGCAGCCAGCTCTAGGAAGAGTCTTGGTGGTTCTAAACTTCTTCCATTGAACAGTGATGGAATTCACTGTGTTCTTGGGGACCTTCAATGCTGCCAACATTTTTTGTATACTTCCCCAGATCTATGCCTTGTCCACTCTGGAGCTCTGTCAGATTGACCATCGGCTTCTATGGACAACTCCTTCGACCTCATGATTTGATATATGCTCTGACATGCATTGTCAACTGTGGGACCTTATATAGACAGGTGCATTCCTTTCCAAATCATGTGCAATCAATTGAATTTATCACAGGTGGACTCCAATCAAGTTGTATAAACATCTCAAGGATGATCGATGGAAACAGGATGCACCTGAGCTCAAATTTTTTTTTGGGGGGGGGGTGTTCTAGAAACCTGTTTTTGCTTCGTTATTATGGAGTATTGTGTCTAGATTGATGAGGAAAGCAAGTAATTTAATCAATTTCAGAATAAGGTTGCAGCGTAACAAAATGTGGAAAGAGTCAATGGGTCTGAATACTTTCCAAATACACTGTAGGGTGAGTCAACATGTTTTTTCCACACACACACACACACACACACACACACACACACACACACACACACACACACACACACACACACACACACACACACACACACACACACACACACACACACACACACACACACAGCTGTACAGCTGACCTTGTGGGGACACACAATTCAGTCCCATTCAAAATCCTATTTTCCCTAACCCCTAACCCTAAACCTAACCTGTACTCTTACCCTAACCGTAACTCTAACCTTAACCTTAACTCAAAAACCTAACCTTAACCCTAACCCTAGCTCCTAACCCTAACCCTTAACATAATTCTAACCCTACCCTTAACCCTAAACCCTCTAGAAATAGCATTTGACCTCGTAGGGATGAACAAAATGTCCCCGGTTGGTCAGATTTTTGTTTGTTTACTATTCTTGTAGGGACTTCGTACACACACACACACACACACACACACACACACACACACACACACACACACACACACACACACACACACACACACACACACACACATACACACACACACACACACAAAATGTCGGAAAAATTAACTTGATTGACCATGCTGTTTGTTACATGCAATATGCTTTGTGGACATCACCGGACAGAAGATGCTTTCAGATTTTGTGATGAAACAAGGGTGTGGTTGAATTTATTCTTCCACTGTATGTTCTTATTGGCTTGGCCTTAGGCCTATATATAACGGTGGCAAGGCATATGAACTAACAGGTTATAGAGCAAACAACACAATTATCACAACACATAGGTTGTAATATTGCATTTCTTTCCTGGCTTTGATTTCCAGTGATTTTACCGCTACTGGCAACACAGCATTAGTGAGAGACAAAGTCTGTGAATCTTACATTGAACTTCTTGCTGTCTCTTTCTGCCCATTTTATCTGCCTCGTGAATTCCCCCAACTATTCTATGTTGTTGTTTACAGTATATCCGCCCACGTGCTAATGTTGATGAAGCCACAGAGCTCTTAAAAAACACCCTTCATAAACTGGATACCATATCACCAGATTCTCCCAAGTTTGTCCTTGTGGATTTTTACCATTGCCCCATGGATAAAGCACTAAAAGGCTATCATCAATATGTGACTTCTGCCACTTGCCAAAATAGGATTCTGGACTCATACTATGTCTCAGTCCCAGGAGCCTATAGGTCACTCCCTCTGCATCCCCTCGGATCAGCTGATCACCATATCGTTCTACTCGCCCCTGCCTACACTCCAGTGGTGAAGAGAGTAGAGAGGGAGGTGAGAATAGTTCAAACATGGACTGCCCAAAGTATTGATGCACTGCCAGGCTGTTTTGACTGCACCAATTGGGAACTGTTCTTAGAGTTATGCTCCAGCTTAATTTAACAAGTACTAACAGTGTCAAAATACATAACTTTTTGTGTTGACTCAATAATCCCAACGAAACAGATGACTATTTCCCAACAAACCCTGGGTGACCAAGGAGCTCAGGGGCATTCTTAATGAGAAAAAAGGGTATTTTTCACAGGTAAGGCGGAGCAGAAAAAAATGGTTAACAAGGAAGTCAAGCAAGCCATTAGACAAGCTAAAAATCAATCTAAAAACAAGATTGAGTAGAAGTTTGAGCAGGTGAACTATAGGGCAGCCTGGCAGGATATTAAAATCATGGCTGCTGTAAGCGTGCTGTCAGAAATTAGGCTTGTGAGTTCGGAGGGATCAGTAACTCCTCTATGCCCAATGAGCTGAACATATTCTACACTCGCTTTGAGAGGCCCGACCTCACCCCTGACCTCACCCCTGACCTCACCCCTGACACGGTGGAGCTTAAGCAGAGTTTCACGCCATGTGCCACGTTCACCCCTCAAGCAAATGACGTGATGAAACGGCTTAAATCCACACCAATCAACAAAGCCCCAGGACTGGGTGGAATCTGTGGCAGGACCCTCCGGTACTGTGGAGTCCTACTCCAGATGTTCCAGTCCTCGCTGGACCAAAGCCTTGTCCCACCCACTGCCATGGAAAACATCAAATCAAAATATCATTTTATTTGTCACATGCGCCGAGTACAACAGGTGTAGACCTTACCGTGAAATGCTTACATACATGCCCCCAATAATGCAGTTTTAAGAAAATACCCCAAAAAGTAAGAGATAAAAATAAATAATTAAAGAGCAGCAGTAAAATAACAATATACAGGGGGTACCGGTACAGAGTCAATGTGCGGGGGCACCGGTGTCGAGGTAATTAAGGTAATATGTACATGTAGGTAGAGTTAATAAAGTGACTATGCATAGATAATTATGGATTTTTTAAACTGACAGGCCACAGAGAGTCTATACTAATGGTACCATGTCAGACACCCTACTCACTTGCACAGGGACTGACCACGGCCCAGCCCTTCAGGACTTCATTGACTGGTGTGGCAGTGCACTGCTGGAGTTGAATGTCTCCAAGATGAAGGAAATGGTTGTTGACTTCAGGATTAAGCACCACAGGATGGACCCAGTGATCATCCATTGGAAGGAGCTGGACATTTTGGACCAGTATAAATATCTTGGTAGCATCATTGATAACACCCTGAAATTTGAACAAAACACAGACGCCATCATCAAAAAAGCCCACCAGAGACAATACTTTCTCAGGAAACTGAACTCATTCAGTGTCCACAAATCAATACTACAAACCTTTAACAGTTCTTTCATCGAGAGCATTCTGTGTTTCTCTTTCAGATGCTGGTTCACATCCCTCTCTGTCAAGAACATGAACTGCCTCCAAGCCACTGTGAACACCTGCTCTAAGATCACCTGGGGGCCTCTCAGAAGTCTGGCCTCATTCTTTGAGCAGAAGGCCAGGAGGAAGGCCTATGATATCCCGGGTGACAGCACCCATGTCCTCAACCCGCAGTTCAAATTGCTCCCCCTTGGACGCCTCCAACCTCCTGCTGTCTCAAGTGTCCCACCAATAGGCGCAGGGCCTTGTTTGTGCCCTAGGCCATCCACCTGGGACCACCAAGGAAGATCTAGGGACTATTCCAGAGATAGTTTAGCCCTGCAATTAATTAAAACTGTGGCTACCATTTAACTTTTAGTTTCTTAAATTGCATCATGCACTGATGTCTTAATAAGTGTTTATATTAAATGTTTTATACTGTCTGTCTGTGTTTGTCCTGTTTGAAGCATCCTGTCAGCCCTGAACGAATTGCCCTTCTGGGATTAATACAGTTTTATTGTATAATGTATGGCCAGGATAAATTATGACATTAATTTCTGCTCTCAAAATCCATGGGATCAGGCCTACCAACTGCCTTACTCTTTAGACCTGCTTTTGGTGGGTCTTAAAACTTCCCTTTAGTGCTGCATGAAATGGTCACTTTTGCACTTGTTTTTAAGGACACACCTTAGATATTGCCACCCCTCACAACTCAGCGCAAGCAAGCTGATGTTAGACAGGTAAATTGCTGAACCTAGTATAAGGGGTGGAAAATTCCAGTGCGCCAGTTTTTCCATTATGAAATTGCGAATTAACGTGCGTTTGAGACTTGCGCCTCCTTAGCGCCAGCCGAAAATAGAGCCCACAATAATTTCCTCTCAACCCAATGGGTCAGGTATGGTTCCCTTGGTAAGACACTGCATTATATGCTGCCTAACAGACTACGCATCTGTCCATGTTCATTCAATGATTGATTTGAAAGCTCACTGGATTGTGTGAATTGATTGCAATGTACTCATTTTCAATAAGAACAGGAGGCAGAACAGGGATTCTTGTTTGGTTTAAACATGCTTGCTAACCTTGGCTCGATGTAATCATAATCGGAGTGTGTATGTGTGTGTGCAAGAGTGAGATGTCAGAATCTGGTGATTACTGAGAAGGGAAGAGAGGCAATTTGCTTCCCAATAGTATGGCCATGTAAACCAGGAGCTCTGTACTGGGGCAAACAGTCCTGACAGATGATGATGTGCCCCGCCTCCACAATGTAGTGTGCAGCATCCACAGAGAGGTTGAGGTGCTCGTTGAAATTGCTCATATGAGTTTAAGGATAAATGTACGTCAAGCTGTGCCAGCACAGCATGAACTAATTTAATCACTTCAAGTATGGTGTGTCAGTCAACTCTGCTGGTGCAGATAAGGTGTTTGTGTGTGTGCGTGTGTGACACTATACCCGTGCGTGTGTGATTATGCATGTGTGTATGTATGAGAAGAGGGAGGGCATCTTGTAGTGTGTAAACAGAAGATGTCCTACTGAAGTCAAGCAACAGTTCAAACTTTCCCTCCCTCCCTCCCTCCCTCCCTCACTCACTCACTCACTCACTCACTCAATCACTCCCTCACTCACTCACTCACTCACTCAATCACTCCCTCACTCACTCACTCACTCACTCACTCAATCACTCCCTCACTCACTCACTCACTCACTCACTCACTCACTCACTCAATCACTCCCTCACTCACTCACTCACTCACTCACTCACTCACTCACTCACTCAATCACTCCCTCACTCACTCACTCACTCACTCACTCACTCACTCACTCAATCACTCCCTCACTCACTCACTCACTCACTCAATCACTCCCTCACTCACTCACTCACTCACTCACTCACTCACTCAATCACTCCCTCACTCACTCACTCACTCACTCACTCACTCACTCACTCACTCACTCACTCACTCACTCAATCACTCCCTCACTCACTCACTCACTCACTCACTCACTCACTCACTCACTCACTCACTCACTCACTCACTCAATCACTCACTCACTCAATCACTCACTACTAAGCCAGAAAACTTCACGAGTTCTAAAGGCAGCTGTCTAAATATGTCAATTTTCTTAGAAAGCGTTGGATCTTCTGGATGTGACTCCCCATGCTTTAAGATTTCCGGGATGAAAAACCAGGACTTCAGTGTACAGAAAACAGAAACATCCTAACATACACTACAGCCGCCCATGTAGTGTTCAGGTGGTGTGGAAGCTTTTGAAGTGTATGACTCAACAGATGAGAGACACCCCCAGTCTGAATGACAGAAATAGGTCTGTATGAAACCTGCCATACTACCTCTCCATGCTACCTCTCTGGCTCTCTCTCTCACACATTGAATTATGCTACAGCAGCTGACTGAGTGAAAGTCATCAAATGAAGATTAAAGATGAGGCTGTTTCTAGTGACAGGCACCGTCGCCAGGCTTGTCACTGGGCCTCTGGGGAATGGAGACAATTACATTTAGAATGGGATTCATTCAAAGCGTTCAACAACTTATTAATTGCATATTGCAAACAGTACATTTCAGCAAAATGCATTGATGAGGAACTGTAAGAAGCTGCCACCATTTTAATGTGTGTTCGGAATTCCTTATTAGCATATCATATAGAGAGATGGGAAAGTTGGAATTAATTTTCTTGCGCATACGGTATTGCTCTCATAAATGGCTTCTTCCATTTGTTCCGAAGTTTGCTTAAAGTTAAAGATATTCTCCAGTACCTTTGTATTATTCTTAGCCATTAGTTCTGAAAGTAACACATGAGCCGAAAATTGCAATCGATGTCACAAATGTGCAGATATGTGCACCACGTCATTGCTCTCTCTCTCGCTCTACTGTGTGTGCGTCATACTAGCTGGTACTCAAATGGTTAGGGGCTGAAGCTTATTGGTTGAAACTCAAATTGCTAGGGGGCTGGCCCACGTGGAGTAAAATGTATGGCGCCACACATCTTCCAGAAAACTATCTTTCAAACTAGGAATTTTGTGGCTAATTGAGGTAAGACTCATAGATTATGCATGTATGAACTACACATTGACACATCCAGCCCAAAGTGGGAGGTTTAAAAAATATTTACTGGTCGCCAAAGTACCAGAGCACGTCTTTAATTTATGATTTTTATGTAAAGAAAAATGCCACAGAACCAGTGGTCTCATTATACTGATTATATGTCAGGTACATTACATGACCAAAAGTATGTGGACACCTGCTCGTTGAACATCTCATTCCAAAATCATGGGCATTAATATGGAGTTGGTCCCCCCTTTGCTGCTATAACAGCCTCCACTCTTCTGGGAAGACTTTCCACTAGATGTTGGAACATTGCTGCGGGGACTTTCTCCCATAGCTACAAGTGCACTAGTGAGGTAGGGCACTGATTTTGAGTGATTAGGCCTGGCTCGCAGTTGGCATTCCAATTCACCCCGAAGGTTTTCGATGGGGTTAAGGTCAGGGGTCTGTGCAGGCCAGTCAAGTTCTTCCACACCAATCTCGAAAAACTTTTGGACCTCACTTTGGGCACGGGGGTATTGTCATGCTGAAACAGGAAATGGCCTTCCCAAAACTTTTACCACAAAGTTGGAAGCACAGAATTTTCTATGCTCTAGCGTTAGGATTTCCCTTCACTAGAACTAAGGGGCCTAGGCTGAACCATGAACACCAGCCCCATACCATTATTCCTCCTCCATCAAACTTAACAGTTGGCACAATGCATTGGGGAAGGTAGCATTCTCCTGGCATCCGCCACACCCAGATTTCTCTTTTGGACTGCCAGATGGTGAGGTGTGATTCATCACCCCAGAGAATGCATTTCTACTGCTCCAGAGTCCAATGGTGGCGAGCTTTAAACAACTCCAGAAGGCGCTTGGCATTGCGCATGGTGATCTTAGGCTTGTGTAGGGATGCTCTGCCATGGAAACCCATTTCATGAAGCTCCTGACGAACAGTTATTGTGCTGACGTTGCTTCCAGAGGCAGTTTGGAACTTGGTAGTGAATATAGCAACCGAGGACAGACGATTTCTACACGCTTCAGCACTCGGTGGTCCCGTTCTGTGAGCTTGTGTGCCCTACCACTTTGCAGCTGAGCCGTTGTTGCTCCTAGATGTTTCCACTTCACAATAACATCACTTATGTATGAAAGGTGGCATCCTACAGTGGGCTTCAAAATTACTGGCACCTCTGACTGGCAAAGCACAAACAATGCTTAAACAAATATAAACAATTTAATTATAGAGATAAACTCAAAATACCAACATGTGAGAAATACTGTACTTTATTAATATTTCAATGGAACCAACCAAAATAATTTATTGATTTAATTGAAAATCAATATCCTCTAAATCAAGGTTTCACAATTAATGGCATCCTTAAAGATTATTGTAAATAGCCTCTACCAAAATTAAACCACAAATTAAATTCCACTTATTTAAGTTGATCTAAGTCTTAAGGAACTATATTGAGCCACTACATCACTTCCTGTTTCACTAGGGTATAATAATGAGGTAACACACATGCAATATCCCGCTGTCATTAAACACCATGAAGAAAACAAAAGAACTAGCAGTTCAAAAGAGACAGATGATCATAGACCTTCTTAAATCTGGTAATGGCTACAAGAAGATCCACAAACGATTGAATATACCACTGAGCACTGTCAGAGCAATTATTAGAAAATTCAGAAGATATGGAACAGTTGAAAACCTCACAGGTAGAGGGCGAAAATGCATTTTGCCCCCCAGGATAGGGAGGAGGATGGTGAGAGAAGCAACAAAATCCCCAAGAATCACTGTTAAAAAAGGCCTTGGTGGCGTCTTGGGGTCACCATGTTTCAAAAAGCACCATCAGACGCCACCTCCACAACCACAGGCTCTTTAGAAGGGTTGCCAGAAGAAAGCCCTTTCTGACCCCAAGACACAGACGCAAGCGCTTGGAGTTTGCAATACGTCATTTAAATTATGACTGGAAGAAGGTGCTCTGGTCAGATGAGACCACATTTGAACATTTTGATCAGGTACAGTATCGGCATGTTTGGCGTCAAAACAGAGATGTATACAAGGAGAGTCACCTCATACCCACGGTGAAATATGAAGGGGGGTCAGTGATGTTTTGGGGCTGTTTTAATTCCAGAGGTCCAGGGGCACTGGTTAAGATTGATGGCATAATGAATTCCACCAAGTATCATGCAATTTTGGCTGACAATCTGGTTGCCTCTGCCAGAAGGCTGGGACTTGGCCGTAGGTGGACTTTCCAACAAGACAATGACCCAAAACATACCTCAAGATCCACACAGAAATGGTTCTGTGACAACAAACATCAATGTTCTGCCTGGCCATCTCAGTCGCCGGACCTCAATCCAATCGAAAACCTGTGGGCTGAGTGGAAGAGGGCAGTTGATAAGCGCAAACCAAGAATGTGAAGGATCTTGAAAGGATCTGCATTGAGGAATGGTCCAAAATCCCTCCAAATGTGTTCCTTAACCTTGTCAAACATTACAGGAAAAAACTCCATGTTGTTATCCTTGCCAGAGGTGGTTGTGCTAAGTACTAAATGAGGAGTGCCAATAATTATGAAGTGAAATATATTTTGTATTAAATAATTGTATGATTTTGGTTGGTTCTATTGAAACATTAATAAAGTACAGTATTTCTCACGTTGGTATTTTGAGTTTATCTCTATAATTATATTGTTTATATATATTTTTGTTTTGTTTGTGCATTGCCAGTTAGCGGTGGCAGTAATTTTGGAGCTCACTGTATGAAGGTGTCACGTTCAAAGTCACTGAGCTCTTCAGTAAGGCCATTCTACTGCCGATGTCTGTCTATGGAGATTGCATGGCTGTTTGCTCGATTTTATAACCCCTGTTAGCAACGGGTGTGTCTGAAATAGCTGAATACACTAATTTAAAGGGGTGTCTGCATACCTTTGTACAGTATATATAGAGTATGTAGATGAGTATGCTTAAAGTGAACAAAAAAGGTTATATAATTGCTGTTCCTATGACGTTTAGGAGATCCCACAGCCAAAGGGATCCCTCTCCAACAGATACATGTATCCTCTGCTAGTGTAAGCAGCAGGAGAGGATGGCAGTCCAAACACACGGCAATAAGAGGAATCCCTGGGGAACTTCCAGAGTTGTTAAGGCCATGAATATTCCAAGGGCCCTTTGTTTCCCCTCAGGGTGATCTTTTACAAGCAGCCAATTAGTAGCTGAGGATTCACATGGGCCGGGGCTTTTCTTAATCATTGACCATCAATTAGTGCCCATGTGCCTTTGTACAGCTGTGCATTTACGAATCGTGAGACCCACTTGTTTGTCCAGTTCCAAACTGTGGAGATATCCCTTATGGCTTGTATTACTGGTTGCTTGGGAAAACACCAGAAAAACTATTCAAGAAGATTGCCTAAATGTTCTTGGGCATTCAAATGAGTCAACACCCTGTCCTAATTTTCCACAAAGTAACTTGTCTTGATTTGATAATCATATCACCACCTGACTTGTGTTATGATTATTTTTAAATGTAGAATATCAGTGGTTAACAGCAGCAGTTAGCACAGTCCTGGGATTTCTTTTTTTCTCAAGGAAAATTAATTAACAGCGTATCACTTTATGGAAACGCTGGATGCAGCTGAGTGCTTCGCTTACTCTGCAGGCAGCGCAGAGATTTGGGATCCCTTGACAGCTCTTAACACACCCTCTGTGGAGAAACTCACAGAATCAATACCACCAGATCCTCAAGCACACACATTCAGACAGTTGCTTTGTAAATAATTCCTTTTATATTTTTTCCTTTTAATAATCAACAAAGGTTAACTAACTTGAAGTACTGTGTATAAAATTGAGAGACACAAAGGCCTTATAGTTTGAGCGTTGTTTGTGTTGGGTTATGTGTATTTTCTAATGGTCTTGAAGAGAAAGAGGGATTGCGGAAAGTGAGAAGGGAGCGAAGATGAAGAAAGTGGGTCAGGTTGAGAGGTGGGCAGAGTGGTGACCTGTGATAACATTAAAGGCCTCCCTTTTCTGACCAGCAATTAGAGCCCTCCAAATTATGATCTATACTGGCAGAGTGTGCTCAGCTATGCAATGGAGATGGATGGAGAGGGTGCAGGACACTGCAGATTGATTATTGATTGGGAGGACAGTGATGGATCGGGACTTAGAGAGAGAGACTTAGAGAGACCCTGAGAGTACAGAGAGTGGGGGTGGATTTAAAGGAATTTATGTTTTTGGAGTGTGGCTTGCGGGAGAGGGGATGAGAGGGTGTGGGAGGAGTATTGATCAACTGCCCATTGCAACCTTGAGTGGAAGCTTTTCACTATTAGTTCACACATTTCTGAGTTGCTAGGTTTTAATGTATAAGACAAAGCAAAATATTGTTCATAATATGTAAGATAATGTAAAAGTTGTAATATTTGTATTATCCAAAGAAACTTAATTGAAACAAAAATGTCCTCATTCTGGAATATCAATTCTGTGATTTAACAATGGAAGTTATGTTCATCTGAACATAGCACTCCATTAATGAAATGGAACAAATGTGAACTGTAGAGGATGCACTATAGAATATGTAGGCTTTGTTATAGGAGGTGACTACAGGAAGGATTGCTCATGAAGTCATCAGTCTTTGTATCCAGTCTCTGCATGATTCAGATCTGAGAGAT
Organism: Oncorhynchus kisutch; assembly: GCF_002021735.2. Taxonomy (NCBI): domain Eukaryota; kingdom Metazoa; phylum Chordata; class Actinopteri; order Salmoniformes; family Salmonidae; genus Oncorhynchus; species Oncorhynchus kisutch. The sequence goes on from NC_034186.2 coordinate 30,879,042, forward strand.
TGTTTTCCAAACAGTAGAGAGCTATAAATCACACACCTAGATGCCTGAGCCTTTAATCAGTATGGACAGCTTTGGACTTGTGCCTGAGTGTGTGCATACATGTGTGTGCCAGTGAAGGCTACTGGGAGGAGCTATAGGAGGACAGGCTCATTGTAATGCCTGGAATGGAGCTAATGGAATGGTATCGAACATAGGGAAACCATATTTGACTCTATTCCAGTCATTCTATTCCAACCATTCGAATGACCCCGTCCTATAGCTCCTCCCATCAGCCTCCACTGGTGTGTGTCTCTCGCTCTCTCTAGCCTTGTTTATACCTGGTGCAAACATGCATATTTTGTCCTGATCTTATCCACATTCTGATTGTGCCCACATTGTAGCTGTTGCATCTACTCGGCGCCATCTTGTTTGTCCACCGTTGTTCCTGTACCCAAGAAAGCAAAGGTAACTGAACTAAATGACTATCGCCCAGTAGCACTCACTTTGTTATCATGAAATACTTTGAGAGGCAGCCTGATCTTTAATCTTACCCGACACCCCAAACCCCTAACATTAGCTTACCACCCCAACAGGTCCACGGATGATGCAATCACCATCGAACTGCCCTATCTCATCTGGACAAGAGGAATACCAAAAGTGCATTCGGAAAGTATTCAGACCCCTGACTTTTTCCAAATTTTGTTAAGTTACAGCCTTTTAAAAAAACGGATTAAATAAAAAATGTCATCAATCTACACACAATACCACATAATGACAAAGTGGAAACTTTTTTGGCAAATGTATTACAAATACAAAAGATAAAGTAGACCCTTTGCTATGAGACTTGAAAGTTGAGCACAGGTGCATCCTGTTCCCATTGATCATCCTTGAGATGTTTCTACAACTTCATTGGTAAATTCAATTGATTGGACATGATTTGGAAAGGCACACACCAGTCTATATAAGGTCCCACATGTAACAGTGCATGTCAGAGCAAAAACCAAGCCATGAGGTCAAAGCAATTGTTCATAGAGCTCTTGTGTCAAGGCACAGATCTGGGGAAGGGTATGAAAAAAAATTATGCCGCATTGAAGGTCCCCAAGAACACAGTGGCCTCCATCATTGTTAAATGGAAGAAGAAGGAACCACCAATAATCTTCCTAGATCTGGCTGCCCTGCCAAACTGAGGAGAAGGGCCTTGGTCAGGGAGGTGACCAAGAACCCAATGATCACTCTGACTGTGCTCCAGAGTTCCTCTGTGAAGATGGGAGAACCTTCCAGAAGGACAGCCATCTCTGCAGCACTCAACCAATCAGGCCTTTATGGTAGAGTGGCCAGACGGCATGTGACAGCCCGCATGTGACAGCCCGCTTGGAGTTTGCCAAAAGGCACCTAAAAGATTCTCAGACCATGAGAAACAAGATTTTCTGGACTGATGAAACCAAGATTGAACTCATCGGCTTGAATGCCAAGTGTCACGTGTGGAGGAAACCTGGCACCATCCCTACGGTGAAGCATGGTGGTGGCAGCATCATACTCATCATACTAAGGTTTCTCAGTGGCAGGGACTGAAACACTAGTCAGGATCGAGGGAAAGATGAACAGAGCAAAAGTACAGAGAGATCCTTGATGAAAACCTGCTCCAGAGCGCTCAGGACCTCAGACTGGAGGGAAGGTTCACCTTCCAACAGGACAATGACCCTAAGCACACATCTAAGACAACGCAGGAGTGGCTTCGGGACAAGTCTCTGAATGTCCTTGAGTGGTCCAGCCAGAGCCCGGACTTGAACCCGAAAGAACATCTCTGGAGAGACCTGAAAATAACTGTGCAGCAGCGATCCCCATCCAGCCTGACAGAGCTTGAGACGATCTGCAGAGAAGAATGGGAGAAACTCCCCAAATACAGGCGTGCCAAGCTTGTAGCGTCATACCCAAGAAGACTCTAGGCTGTAATCTCTGCCAAAGGTGCTTCAACAAAGTATTGAATAAAGGGTCTGAAAACTTATGTAAATGTGCTATTTACATTTTTTTGGCAAAAATGTCAAAAACCTGTTTTTGCTTTGTAAATTATGGGGTTTTGTTATTGTGTGTAGATTGATGAAGAAAACAAACAATTTAATCCATTTGAGAATAAGGCTGTAACGTAACAAAATGTGGAGAAAGTCAAGTGGTCTGAATATTTTTTGAATACACTGTATGTCAGAATGCTGCTCATCGACTACAGCTCAGCTTTCAAAACCATAGTGCCCTCCAAGCTAATCCCTAAGCTCTGGGCCCTGGGTCTGAACACCGCCCTGTGCAGCTTGGTCCTTCACTTCCTGACGGGCCGACCCCAAGTGGTGAGGGAAGGCAACAACACCTCCGCTACACTGATCTTGCCGGAACTCCCTGTTCACCCAATACGGCGTGGCCACGCACGTCTCCAACTCAATCATCAAGACGACACAACAGTGGTAGGCCTGATTACTAATCACCAGTAATTAATATCTGGCCGTGAGCAGCACCTTGATGCAGTACAAATACTCTCACTTACATCTGCTGTGAGAATTTGCAAACCATTTGCCTCTTCACACACCAGGATGCCAAGGTCAGCACATCTGAATGTAAGTGACAGTATTTGTACTGCATTAAGGTGCTGCTCACGGATGGAAATTAATTATTTGGAAATGGGCAGTAAATTAATGGACCAAATATTTACCCAACTTCTATTGGCTCAGTGTTCTGGGCAAACACATTCACTCGTCCTCTGTTCTGGTCCATTCTTATGCCTACTTTCTCCATTGTTAAATTTGCATTATTAATTTGTGGATCACAGAAAAGTGTACTGCCAACATTCAGTTTGTTGTTTTTATGAAATCGTTTTCTTTAAATCGTTTTTAATCATAGCTAAAGTTTGTATTGCTACTGATTCCGCAACGTGATCAGCCTTTACGGCTGGGACCACAAGTTTGTGTCCTGGATTCCTGTTAAGTAGCAGATAGCTGCTAGCCATCATGAAAATGGAGCAGGCTAACGCTAGCAGTGCTAGCCCAGCAGTGTTTTTAACGACGGCTAGGCACAAATGCTTCAGGTGTGAGATTATTTCAATGATCTTAGAGCTAACACAGATGCCAAACAGCTCTTTATCTGTATACTCTTGGATTTAAGTGCTGCATTCGACATTGTTGACCATGATGTCCTTCTGGACAGACTGGAGAGGTGGGTTGGCCTCTCCGGTTCAGTTCTAAATTGGTTTGGGACACATTTAACAGGTCAAGAGTTTTTTTTATCACCTTTGGTGAAAATAACTCAGAGAAAAAACATGTCATGTGGCATTCCACAGCGTCTGATTTTGGGTTCGGTACTGTTTATATATGCTACACCTTAGCAGCGTTATCAGAAAGCACAGCATTCATTTTCACTGCTACGCAGACGATACACAACTTTACATTTCTGTGTCACCAGAGGATGTTAGCTTCATGGATCAATTATTAGACTGTATTAGTGATTGAAATACTTGGATGGTTCACAACTTCCTCCAGCTAAATCAAGACAAGGCCGAGGAACTTATTGCTGGAGCCAAAGTACAGAGAGAGAATCTGGCCGCACATTTTAATTCACAGGCAATAAAGATAAAACACCAGGTAAAAAACCTAAGTGTTATTTTAGATTCTGAACTCTAATTTCGAATCACACATTAGGAATGTGACCAAAATAGCTTTTTACCACCTGAGGAACATTGCCACGGTGCGAACGTTTCTCTCTCAGGCTGATACAGAGAGACTCATCCATGCTTTAATTACATGCTCTCCTGTCTGGTCTACCCAAGAAGCCCATTGGTCAACTGCAAAACATACAGCAGCACGGGTACTGACCAAGACCAGATGGGGGGCACAGTTTTAAGGTCTCTGCACTGGCTGCCTCTGAGTTTTAGAAGTTTTAGAATTTGAAGATTATTCTATTGGTTTTTAAATCAATCCACGACTGTGCACCCCAATACATGTCAGACATGCTTTTAAGTTATGTACCCAGTAAGTCAGCAAGTCAATCAGGTCCTCTGGTACTGGCCTTTTAAATATCCCGAAGCCTAGGACCAAGAGGCATGGAGAGACAGCCTTTAGTTACTATGCCCCCAGCCTCTGGAATAGCCTGCCAGAGAACCTGAGGGAGGCTGAAACTGTGGACATTTTTAAAAGAGATCTTAAAACACACCTTTTTAGCTTTGCTTTTCCTTAGGGTGCGATTTAATCGTTCAGTTTTTATTGTTATTCTTTGGCTTTTTGTCCTCTTATGTTTGTTGTGTAGTAAATATTTCAGTTTTTATTTCATTGCTTTTGTTTGTTTTTCCTGTTAAGCACAGTGTTGCATTCCATGTCTGAAATGTGCTGATTTGAAATAGAAAAGCACAACTTGCTGGCAAAAAGGCTGATGCATCATGTGTTGACAGTTGGTACGATGATTTAAAGGGTTCTCCTGGAACATTGATTTCAGTGTAACCAATGGTCATATCCAAGTTTTGTTGCAGTCTATATATTCATGCCATTTCAGACCTAAATACTGTTTGATATATACTATTTCAGGACTCTATTACTTGTAAAAAAAAACATACTTTCCTCTTACACTTCTATTTTTGATAACAGAATATGGTCCATATCTCAGAGTAATTGAGTCTTTGACCACACAGGTCCTGCTTACACAGTGAGCCTCTTTTTGCTGGCCTGGTAAACTTCCTGAAATGCAGCGAGGTGAACAACTGTCCTGAGATAACATACGAAGCTGGGAAATCTGGTATTTTTGTTCTATTTGAAATAATTTTCTGTGCGTTGAGCACCTCCTCCGCTTTAGATTAATCACTTGCAAAAGACTGACGAGGGCTAAATTAATGCCAGTGATGAGGGCTAAATTAATGCCAGTGATGATGGCTAAATTAATGCCAGTGATGATGGCTAAATTAATGCCAATGATGATGGCTAAATTAATGCCAGTGATGAGGGCTAAATTAATGCCAGTGATGAAGCCATTAGTGTAATTACAAGCGTGGCAATCAGCCCGTATTTTGACCCCCAAAAAATGTGCGTGTAGCTGACAGAAAACACCTCACCAACGTGTGGAAGGGGGCTCTTAAAACTCCAACCTTCCATCAGCTGCCCCCTTTCCCTCTCTCGGTGCATCCACACACCCCTACACACACATGCTCCAGCAGCCTCCCTGGCTGAGTGGGAGTTTTGTCTCCAGGCCACAGCAGCCCCCCAGTGGATGGTCACTGTGGACCCTGGGGCGGTTATTTAGTCCCTAGGGAGACCTGCTGAGTGTGAAGGCGAGGGGGAGACCAGGGTAAGGAGCTACAGAGTGATGTGGGGCAATCGTGTTCAAATAAGACCACCTCTTAACGAGTTAGCTGGTGTGCGTGATGCGTTGCGCTGCTTATAGTCCTGCCAATTAGCCACTGTTTACAGCTTTAGAAAGCTCCTTTAAGCCACATTAAACATGCACATCTCAAGAAATGGTTGTGTGGCAGAGAGGTTAATGAATCTTCTCTCCACCAAGGCGAAGGAAATTATCAAGTGGATCAGGAAGAGATGGCCGCTTCTGAGTGTCAACAAACACTTTGTAAATCCTCTGTCCACTACACACATCGACCTGCCTCTTCCTAACACATGCACACACACACGTACATACTCACACACTTATGCTTACGCACACACCAATAACTAGTCTATATGAAATCCCAGTTTGGGGTGTGTGAATTCTCCCTGACTTGTACAAATCAATGAGGGAGAGGGGAAATTGTGCAAATTAAGAAATGGAAAAAGAGGGGACAAGAAAGACCTGTGCAGAATTGGGAATGAAAGAAGTGTGAAATATCTTGAGGCCTCCTGGTTTAACAAAGAGCATGTAGGACTGCTGCATGTTTACAGGCTTACAATGGGGCTCCTTCAACCCAAAGTCCACGAATACAATACAGTAAACCAAAAAGTGTTTTTCTTCTTTCATTTCAGAGCTATATAAATTTGACTGATGTATGGTTGGGGTAAAAAGTCAGCCTGGTCTCAGAGAAAATCTATTATATATTACAAAAATCTGTGCCACTCTATTTAGTATGATATGTTCCTTTACATTAGGTTGCTTTACATTGACTACATGTAACATAGTAAATGTAAATCTGGGACACTCAAATTGATATGATATGTTATGTTTGTTATGGACAGTAGATTACTTAAGGCAAAAACAAAAGTAGGCGGATGGGCGGATGGGTGGGCAGGTTGACAAACAACTTCAAACAACTTCAGCATTTTAGCTAATTAGCTACTTTGCAACTACTTACTACATTTTAGCTACTCTGCAACTACTTAGCATGTTAGCTAACCCTTCCCTAACCTAAAGTAGAATATCATACTAAAACACTTGATTGCAGCATATCACACTGAATGGGTCAAATGTGATCAAGAAGTAGGCTACTATACGTTCTGCAATTTATATTACATTGTATGAGCTATTACATTGGTAGGCCAATGTAATGTAACCTAAAGTAAAGTTACATATCATACTAAATGTGGCACAGAGTTTTGTCAAATATAATACGTTTTGCTCTGACCAGGTTGAAAAAGTCTATCTTATTGGAAAGGTTTGTTCTATACTGCGTGAGATGTTTTATTCACTGACTCCCCCCACTGGTGTGTTCCACTCTGAGAAACAGTTTGGTGTTTACAGAGAGAAAACAAACCTGACCTGAATAAGCCCACTGTAGCTAGTTCTCAAACAGAGAGGCTGGTAGAGAGTAGTGAGAGACAACAAGGGAGAGCAGAGGGGGAGTCAAACGGTTCCTGTGGATCAGAAGTGGCAGCTCCCTTTAAAGTCTTAGCAGAGATAGGTGGGGGAGGCTGCCTATATGTTCCACTGAGAAGGAACTGATTTTTGGGTAGTAGCTGATGTGTTATTTATGACATTAGGTAGGTATCCTTTGTTGCCATTGGAGATTATGCTTCTTTTTTTTTAAAGATTGTCTTTCTTTTCAAGAAAACGGGAAGGAAAACCGTCTCACAGATGCTCTCTCTCACACACACTTGCATACTAATATGATTCTTCAGGGCATCAATGAAGAATCATTCTGGTTACTCTAAATCTTTGTAGTCATCCTAATATTGTATTTAATGGTGCGTAGTGCTATTTTGTATAACACTTCTATACTGAACTTCTATTGTTTTTCTTTGGTGGCTCATCACATAATGCTATAAATGGCTACCTTGGGTGTTTATTCAAGTTTTAATGTCACATGCACAAGTACAGTGGAATGCCTTTCATGTAAGCTCTAACCCCAACGATGCAGTAATCAATAGCAATCTAACGTTAAAATAACAAGGTAGAAAAAATACATACGAGATATAAAAATAAGAAATAAGAAGCACACGATAAAGTAAGTAAGCATATGCTATAGACATGGTCAGTTCCATGTATGTGCATACTATGTGTGTGTGAGCAAATTATGGAGTGAGTGCTTGTATGTGTGTTGGAGTACCGGTGTATGTAAGTGGACCCCCGAGTGGCGCAGCGGTCTAAGGCTCTGCATCTCAGTGCTAGAGGCGTCTCTACAGACACCCTGGTTCAGCGGTCTAAGGCTTTACATCTCAGTGCATCACTGCAGACACCCTGGTTCAGCAGTCTAGGACACTGCATCTCAGTGCATCACTGCAGACACCCTGGTTCAGCGGTGTAAGGCTCTGCATCTCAGTGCTAGAGGCGTCTCTACAGACACCCTGGTTCAGCGGTATAGGACACTGCATCTCAGTGCATCACTACAGACACGCTGGTTCAGCGGTGTAAGGCACTACATCTCAGTGCATCACTGCAGACACCCTGGTTCAGCGGTCTAAGGCTCTGCATCTCAGTGCATCACTACAGACACCCTGGTTCAGCGGTCTAAGGCTCTGCATCTCAGTGCATCACTACAGACACCCTGGTTCAGCAGTCTAGGACACTGCATCTCAGTGCATCACTGCAGACACCCTGGTTCAGCGGTGTAAGGCACTACATCTCAGTGCATCACTACAGACACCCTGGTTCAGCGGTCTAAAGCTCTGCATCTCAGTGCATCACTACAGACACCCTGGTTCAGCGGTCTAAGGCTCTACATCTCAGTGCATCACTGCAGACACCCTGGTTCAGCGGTCTAAGGCTCTGCATCTCTGTGCTAGAGGCGTCACTACAGACAGCCTGGTTCCATTCCAGGCTGTATCATAACCGGCTGTAATTGGGAGTCCCATAGGGCGGCGCACAATTGGCCCAGCGTCGTCTGGGTTTGGCCGGTGTAGGTCGTCATTGTAAATAAGAATTTGTTCTTCACTAACTTGCCTAGTGAATAAAATAGAAGTGTGTATGGTCTTGTGAGTGTGCATAGAGACTGTGCAAAAATAATAATAAAATACAAGGGTCAACTCAGAGAGTCTGTGTAGCTATTTAGCAGGATGGGTTACTCCTGAAGTTGTAAGGTCAGAGGACCACAGAGGTTGGGGTGAAAAGGGAGAGCACCAAGCGGAGGGAAAGGTTACTGCCCATGAATAGGTATTAAGAAATAGTTCAATATGGCATTCGTTATGAGCTTAATGGAAATGGAAGAAAGACAAGAGAAATGGAAAGAAAGGGCTGAAATAATTCTGAATAATGTATCGCTGGCCTCTAATGCCTTCTGTTTAGGACTCGCCTAAATCCCTCAACTTCTCGTAAAACTTCAACAATTTCGCAGTCGAGTAATCTTCAGATTTAATAACCTTAAGCTTCCCTAGCTCCATAAATCTGACGTTCCTACGCCCCCTCCCTTCCTCCTTCCCTTGTTCAGAGCGTCTGTGCATTTTATCTCCATAATAACACAAAGCCTCGTTCACAGCCTCGGTGGGCGAGATAACGGAAATTCCTGCCCATATTTTAATAGCTTCTCTCAGCTATCTCTGGCTCCCAACTCCTCAGGACCGAGCGCACTCACCTTGGAAGCGGTGCCTGGAGAAGATTCCCTGAGAAAGGCGTGACTAGCGTGCGTGAGCACACAGGAAGAATCTTAATGTCATGGCAACTCTGTCTCCTCTCTGTTACCTCTCACTGACCGCTCCCTATTGGTAGTCACTGCCTCAGCAGAGAAAAACACAAAGACGGTTGGAAATGAGAACATTTCTGTGGTTCTAAAACACACACTATGGCAAAACTGAAAGAACACCAAGGCTCCATTGACCAGCAAGTGTCGGTATGAACCGATGATAGGCAACTCTGTCTTCAAGATGGATAATGTGGATGTCATATACACTACATTACCAACAGTATGTGGACACCTCCTTGTCGAACATCTCATTCCAAAACCATGGGCATTAATATGGAATTGGTCCCCCTTTGCTGCTATAACAGCCTCCACTCTTCTGGTAAGTCTTTCCACTAGATGTTGGAACATTGCTGCGTAGACTTGCACTGAAGTTGGGTGATTAGGCCTGGCTCGCAGACGGCATTCCAATTCATCCCAAAAGTGTTCGATGGGGTTGAGGTCAGGGCTCTGTGCAGGCCAGTCAAGTTCTTCCACACAAATCTCAACTAGCCATACTTGTATGGACGTCGCTTTGTAAAGGAAAGGGCCTTCCCCAAACCGTTGCCACAAAGTTGGAAGCAAAGAATCGTGTAGTATGTCATTGTAGACTTTAGCGTTTAGATTTCCCTACACTGGAACTAAGGGGCCTCATTCAATCCATGAAAAACAGCCCCATAACATTATTCCTCCTCCACCAAACTTTACAGTTGGCACTATGCATTGGGGCAGGTAGCATCTCCTGGCATCCGCTAAACCCATATTTGTTCATCGAACTGCCAGATGATGAAGCATGATTCATCACTCCAGAGAATGTGTTTCCCCTGCTCCAGAGTCCAATGGAAGCGAGTTTTACACTACTCCAGCCAACTCTTGATATTGCGCATGGTGATTTTAGGCTTGTGTGCAGTTGCTCAGCCATGGAAATGCATTTCATGAAGCTCCCGACGAACAGTTATTGTGCTGAAGTTGCTTCCAGAGGCAGTTTGGAACTCGGTAGTGAGTGTTGCAACCGAGGCCAGACGATTTGTACGCGCTATGTGCTTCAGGACTCAGCGGTCCCGTTCTGTGAGCATGTGTGGCCTACCACTTCATGGCTGAGCCGGGGCAACGTGGCAACCTATGACGGTGCCAAGTTGAAAATACTGAGCTCTTCAGTAAGGCCATTCTACTGCCAATGTGTTTCAATGAAAATTGCATGGCTGTGTGCTCGATTTTACACACCTGTCATGACCGTGTGTGGCTGACATAGCCAAATCCACTAATTTGAAGGGCTGTCCACACACTTTTGTATATATAGTGTACAAAGAGTGATTATTAAGATTACAAAAGCCCCTGTACACGATGAGTAGCCTTGAACAATGTGACTTTATAAGTGGGAATTTAGAAGGGATGTTCTCACAGTGCAATCAGGGTATGTAGAATTAATCATACAACTGAGTCTGACCTCAGACTGTGAACTCCTGCTCTGCTAAATAATACCTCTAAATAATAATACATTATCTGGAAAACCTATCCTACTGGCGCTTAAATAATATTTTCAGCATATGCCATGTGTTTATTCTTTATATTCGTACTGATGTTGTTTGGCCATAGTTGTGCCTGCTTGAGGTGGTCCAATGGAACCTGGTAAATACTGAATACATGGCTTCATTTTATCTCGTTACCAACCCAACTAGGACAGCTCCCCGATGACGCTGCATTTCATTGTCTCAAATCTCAATATAATTTCTTGGTCTACGTCCTCCAGAAATGAGCTCAACATGTAAATAAACATGTTCTGATGCCTTTTAATTCATCTGAGTCAATGCTGAGGTATTTATGAACACCTGCTGCCTTCAACTCCTGAGGGAAGTATAGCTGTGTAAAAAAATGAAAGTACAATTCCATCATACCAGGAAGGAGGCTGCAGAGGCCTGATAGGATGTGTGCCAACTGGGCAGAGCACGGTGCTACACACATCACGGGGCAATACATGTCATGGTGTTACTAACTATATACATCATGGTGTTACTAACAATATGCATCATGCTGCTACTAACTATATACATCATGGTGTTACTAACAATATACATCATGGTGTTACTAACTATGTACATCATGGTGTTACTAACTATATACATAACGGTGTTACTAACTATATACATGATGGTGTTACTAACTATATACATCACGGTGTTACTAACTATATACATCATGGTGCTACTAACTATATACATCATGGTGTTTCAAACTACACACAATGTGGTGCTACTAACTACACACATCACGTTTCTACTAACTACACACATCATGCTGCTACTAACTACACACATTGTGGTGTTACTAACTATATACATCATGGTGTTACTAACTGTATACATCATGGTGCTACTAACCATATACATCATGGTGTTACTAACTATATACATCATGGTGTTACTAACTCTATACATCATGGTGTTTCTAACTATATACATCATGGTGTTACTAGCTATATACATCATGGTGCTACTAACTATATATATCATGGTGTTACTAACTATATACATCATGGTGTTACTAACTATATACATCATGGTGTTACTAACTATATACATCATGGTGTTACTAGCTATATACATCATGGTGCTACAAACTATATATATCATGGTGTTACTAACTATATACATCATGGTGTTACTAACTATATAAATCATGGTGTTACTAACAATATACATCATGATGTTACTAACTATATACATCATGATGTTACTAACTATATACATCATGGTGTTACTAACTATATACATCATGATGTTACTAACTATATACTTCTTGGTGTTACTAACTTTATACATCATGGTGTTTCTAACTATATACATCATGGTGTTACGAACTATATACAGTACATCATGGTGTTACTAACTATATACATCATGGTGTTACTAACTATATACATCATGGTGTTACTAACTATATACATCATTGTGTTACTAACTATATACATCATGGTGCTACTAACTATATACATCATACTGTTACTAACTATATACATCATGGTGTTACTAACTATATACATCATGGTGTTACTAACTATATACATCATACTGTTACTAACTATATACATCATGGTGTTACAAACTATATACATCATGGTGTTAATAACTATATATATCACAATGTAACTAACTATATGCATCATGCTGCTACTATCTAAATACATCATGGTGTTACGAACTATATACAGTACATCATGGTGTTACTAACTATATACATCATGGTGCTACTAACTATATACATCATGGTGTTACTAACTATATACATCATGGTGTTACTAACTTTATACATCATACTGTTACTAACTTTATACATCATGGTGTTTCTAACTATATACATCATGGTGTTGCAAACTATATACATCATGGTGTTACTAACTACATACATAACGGTGTTACTAACTATATACATTATGGTGTTACTAACTATATACATCATGGTGTTACTAACTATATACATCATGGTGCTACTAACTATATACATCATGGTGTTTCAAACTACACACAATGTGGTGCTACTAACTACACACATCACGCTTCTACTAACTACACACATCATGCTGCTACTAACTACACACATTGTGGTGTTACTAACTATATACATCATGGTGTTACTAACTGTATACATCATGGTGCTACTAACTATATACATCATGGTGTTACTAACTATATACATCATGGTGTTACTAACTATATACATCATGGTGTTACTAACAATATGCATCATGGTATTACTAACTATATAAATCATGGTGTTACTAACAATATACATCATGGTGTTACTAACTATATACATCACGGTGTTTCTAACTATATACATCATGGTGTTACAAACTATATACATCATGGTGTTACTAACTATACATTATGGTGTTACTAACTATATACATCACGGTGTTACTAACTATATACATCATTGTGTTACTAACTATATGCATCATGCTGCTACTAACTATATACATCATGGTGTTACTAACTATATACATCACGGTGTTACTAACTATATCCATTATGGTGTTACTAACTATATACATCACGGTGTTACTAACTATATACATCATGGTGTTACTAACTATTTACATCATGGTGTTACTAACTATATACATCATGGTGTTACTAACTATTTACATCATCGTGTTACTAACTATATACATCATGGTGTCACTAACTATTTAAATCATGGTTTTACTAACTTTATACATCATGGTGTTTCTAACTATATACATCATGGTGTTACGAACTATATACAGTACATCATGGTGTTACTAACTATATACATTTGTGTTACTAACTATATACATAATGGTGTTACTAACTGTATACATCATGGTGTTTCTAACTACACACATTGTGGTGTTACTAACTATATACATCATGGTGTTACTAACTATTTACATCATCGTGTTACTAACTATATACATCATGGTGTCACTAATTATTTACATCATGGTGTTACTAACTATATACATCATGATGTTACTAACTATATACATCATGGTGTCACTAACTATATACATCATGGTGTTACTAACTATATACATCATGGTGTTACGAACTATATACATCATGATGTTACTAACTATATACATCATGGTGTTACTAACTTTATACATCATGGTGTTTCTAACTATATACATCATGGTGTTACGAACTATATACAGTACATCATGGTGTTACTAACTATATACATCATGGTGCTACTAACTATATACATCATGGTGTTACTAACTATATACATCATTGTGTTACTAACTATATACATCATGGTGTTACTAACTATATACATCATGGTGTCCCTAACTATTTACATCATGGTGTTACTAACTATATACATCATGGTGTTACTAACTATATACATCATGATGTTACTAACTATATACATCATGGTGTTACTAACTTTATACATCATGGTGTTTCTAACTATATACATCATGGTGTTACTAACTATATACATCATGATGTTACTAACTATATACATCAAGGTGTTACTAACTTTATACATCATGGTGTTTCTAACTATATACATCATGGTGTTACGAACTATATACAGTACATCATGGTGTTACTAACTATATACATCATGGTGTTACTAACTATACACATCATGGTGTTACTAACTATATACATCATTGTGTTACTAACTATATACATCATGGTGCTACTAACTATATACATCATGGTGTTACTAACTATATACATCATGGTGTTACTAACTATATACATCATGGTGTTACTAACTATATACATCATGGTGTCCCTAACTATTTACATCATGGTGTTACTAACTATATACATCATGGTGTTACTAACTATATACATCATGATGTTACTAACTATATACATCATGGTGTTACTAACTTTATACATCATGGTGTTTCTAACTATATACATCATGGTGTTATGAACTATATACAGTACATCATGGTGTTACTAACTATATACATCATGGTGTTACTAACTATATACATCATTGTGTTACTAACTATATACATCATGGTGCTACTAACTATATACATCATGGTGTTACTAACTATATACATCACAATGTTACTAACTATATGCATCATGCTGCTACTATCTAAATACATCATGGTGTTTCTAACTATATACATCATGGTGCTACTAACTATATACATCATGGTGTTACTAACTATATACATCATGGTGTTACTAACTATATACATCATGGTGTTACTAACTATATACATCATACTGTTACTAACTATATACATCATGGTGTTACAAACTATATACATCATGGTGTTAATAACTATATATATCACAATGTTACTAACTATATGCATCATGCTGCTACCATCTAAATACATCATGGTGTTTCTAACTATATACATCATGGTGTTACTAACTATATACATCATGGTGCTACTAACTATATACATCATGGTGTTACTAACTATATACATCATGGTGTTACTAACTTTATACATCATACTGTTACTAACTTTATACATCATGGTGTTTCTAACTATATACATCATGGTGTTGCAAACTATATACATCATGGTGTTACTAACTATATACATCACAATGTTACTCACTATATGCATCATGCTGCTACTAACTATATACATCATGGTGTTTCTAACTATATACATCATGGTGTTACTAACTATATACATCACGGTGTTACTAACTATATACATAACAGTGTTACTAACAATATACATTATGGTCTTACTAACTATATACATCACGGTGTTACTAACTATATACATCATGGTGCTACTAACTATATACATCATGGTGTTTCAAACTACACACAATGTGGTGCTACTAACTACACACATCACGCTTCTACTAACTACACACATCATGCTGCTACTAACTACACACATTGTGGTGTTACTAACTATATACATCATGGTGTTACTAACTGTATACATCATGGTGCTACTAACTATATACATCATGGTGTTACTAACTATATACATCATGGTGTTACTAACTATATACATCATGGTGTTACTAACTATATAAATCATGGTGTTACTAACAATATACATCATGGTGTTACTAACTATATACATCATGATGTTACTAACTATATACATCATGGTGTTTCTAACTATATACATCATGGTGTTACAAACTATATACATCATGGTGTTACTAACTATATACATTATGGTGTTACTAACTATATACATCACAGTGTTACTAACTATATACATCATTGTGTTACTAACTATATGCATCATGCTGCTACTAACTATATACATCACGGTGTTACTAACTATATACATCATGGTGTTACTAACTATTTACATCATGGTGTTACTAACTATATACATCATGGTGTTACTAACTATTTACATCCTCGTGTTACTAACTATATACATCATGGTGTCACTAACTATTTAAATCATGGTTTTACTAACTTTATACATCATGGTGTTTCTAACTATATACATCATGGTGTTACGAACTATATTCAGTACATCATGGTGTTACTAACTATATACATTTGTGTTACTAACTATATACATCATGGTGTTACTAACTGTATACATCATGGTGTTTCTAACTACACACATTGTGGTGTTACTAACTATATACATCATGGTGTTACTAACTATTTACATCATCGTGTTACTAACTATATACATCATGGTGTCACTAACTATTTACATCATGGTGTTACTAACTATATACATCATGGTGTCACTAACTATTTACATCATGGTGCTACTAACTATATACATCATGGTGCTACTAACTATATACATCATGGTGTTACTAACTATATACATCATGGTGTTGCTAACTTTATACATCATACTGTTACTAACTTTATACATCATGGTGTTTCTAACTATATACATCATGGTGTTGCAAACTATATACATCATGGTGTTACTAACTATATACATCACAATGTTACAAACTATATGCATCATGCTGCTACTAACTATATACATCATGGTGTTTCTAACTATATACATCATGGTGTTACTAACTATATACATCACGGTGTTAGTAACTATATACATAACGGTGTTACTAACAATATACATTATGGTGTTACTAACTATATACATCACGGTGTTACTAACTATATACATCATGGTGCTACTAACTATATACATCATGGTGTTTCAAACTACACACAATGTGGTGCTACTAACTACACACATCACGCTTCTACTAACTACACACATCATGCTGCTACTAACTACACACATTGTGGTGTTACTAACTATATACATCATGGTGCTACTAACTATATACATCATGGTGTTACTAACTATATACATCATGGTGTTACTAATTATATACATCATGGTGTCCCTAACTATTTACATCATGGTGTTACTAACTATATACATCATGGTGTTACTAACTATATACATCATGATGTTACTAACTATATACATCATGGTGTTACTAACTTTATACATCATGGTGTTTCTAACTATATACATCATGGTGTTACTAACTATATACATCATGGTGTTACTAACAATATGCATCATGGTATTACTAACTATATAAATCATGGTGTTACTAACAATATACATCATGGTGTTACTAATTATATACATCATGATGTTACTAACTATATACATCATGGTGTTTCTAACTATATACATCATGGTGTTTCAAACTACACACAATGTGGTGCTACTAACTACACACATCACGCTTCTACTAACTACACACATCATGCTGCTACTAACTACACACATTGTGGTGTTACTAACTATATACATCATGGTGTTACTAATTGTATACATCACGGTGTTACTAACTATACACATAACGGTGTTACTAACTATATACATTATGCTGTTACTAACTATATACATCACGGTGTTACTAACTATATACATCATGGTGCTACTAACTATATACATCATGGTGTTTCAAACTACACACAATGTGGTGCTACTAACTACACACATCACGCTTCTACTAACTACACACATTGTGGTGTTACCAACTATATACATCATGGTGTTACTAATTGTATACATCAAGGTGCTACTAACTATGTACATCATGGTGTTACTAACTATATACATCATGGTGTTACTAACTATATACATCATGGTGTTACTAACTATATACATCATGGTGTTACTAACAATATGCATCATGGTATTACTAACTATATAAATCATGGTGTTACTAACAATATACATCATGGTGTTACTAACTATATACATCATGATGTTACTAACTATATACATCAAGGTGTTACTAACTTTATACATCATGGTGTTTCTAACTATATACATCATGGTGTTACGAACTATATACAGTACATCATGGTGTTACTAACTATATACATCATGGTGTTACTAACTATATACATCATGGTGTTACTAACTATATACATCATTGTGTTACTAACTATATACATCATGGTGCTACTAACTATATACATCATGGTGTTACTAACTATATACATCATGGTGTTACTAACTATATACATCATGGTGTTACTAACTATATACATCATGGTGTCCCTAACTATTTACATCATGGTGTTACTAACTATATACATCATGGTGTTACTAACTATATACATCATGATGTTACTAACTATATACATCATGGTGTTACTAACTTTATACATCATGGTGTTTCTAACTATATACATCATGGTGTTATGAACTATATACAGTACATCATGGTGTTACTAACTATATACATCATGGTGTTACTAACTATATACATCATTGTGTTACTAACTATATACATCATGGTGCTACTAACTATATACATCATGGTGTTACTAACTATATACATCACAATGTTACTAACTATATGCATCATGCTGCTACTATCTAAATACATCATGGTGTTTCTAACTATATACATCATGGTGCTACTAACTATATACATCATGGTGTTACTAACTATATACATCATGGTGTTACTAACTATATACATCATGGTGTTACTAACTATATACATCATACTGTTACTAACTATATACATCATGGTGTTACAAACTATATACATCATGGTGTTAATAACTATATATATCACAATGTTACTAACTATATGCATCATGCTGCTACCATCTAAATAAATCATGGTGTTTCTAACTATATACATCATGGTGTTACTAACTATATACATCATGGTGCTACTAACTATATACATCATGGTGTTACTAACTATATACATCATGGTGTTACTAACTTTATACATCATACTGTTACTAACTTTATACATCATGGTGTTTCTAACTATATACATCATGGTGTTGCAAACTATATACATCATGGTGTTACTAACTATATACATCACAATGTTACTCACTATATGCATCATGCTGCTACTAACTATATACATCATGGTGTTTCTAACTATATACATCATGGTGTTACTAACTATATACATCACGGTGTTACTAACTATATACATAACGGTGTTACTAACAATATACATTATGGTCTTACTAACTATATACATCACGGTGTTACTAACTATATACATCATGGTGCTACTAACTATATACATCATGGTGTTTCAAACTACACACAATGTGGTGCTACTAACTACACACATCACGCTTCTACTAACTACACACATCATGCTGCTACTAACTACACACATTGTGGTGTTACTAACTATATACATCATGGTGTTACTAACTGTATACATCATGGTGCTACTAACTATATACATCATGGTGTTACTAACTATATACATCATGGTGTTACTAACTATATACATCATGGTGTTACTAACTATATACATCATGGTGTTACTAACAATATGCATCATGGTATTACAAACTATATAAATCATGGTGTTACTAACAATATACATCATGGTGTTACTAACTATATACATCATGATGTTACTAACTATATACATCATGGTGTTTCTAACTATATACATCATGGTGTTACAAACTATATACATCATGGTGTTACTAACTATATACATTATGGTGTTACTAACTATATACATCACGGTGTTACTAACTATATACATCATTGTGTTACTAACTATATGCATCATGCTGCTACTAACTATATACATCACGGTGTTACTAACTATATACATCATGGTGTTACTAACTATTTACATCATGGTGTTACTAACTATATACATCATGGTGTTACTAACTATTTACATCCTCGTGTTACTAACTATATACATCATGGTGTCACTAACTATTTAAATCATGGTTTTACTAACTTTATACATCATGGTGTTTCTAACTATATACATCATGGTGTTGCAAACTATATACATCATGGTGTTACTAACTATATACATCACAATGTTACAAACTATATGCATCATGCTGCTACTAACTATATACATCATGGTGTTTCTAACTATATACATCATGGTGTTACTAACTATATACATCACGGTGTTAGTAACTATATACATAACGGTGTTACTAACAATATACATTATGGTGTTACTAACTATATACATCACGGTGTTACTAACTATATACATCATGGTGCTACTAACTATATACATCATGGTGTTTCAAACTACACACAATGTGGTGCTACTAACTACACACATCCCTCTTCTACTAACTACACACATCATGCTGCTACTAACTACACACATTGTGGTGTTACTAACTATATACATCATGGTGCTACTAACTATATACATCATGGTGTTACTAACTATATACATCATGGTGTTACTAATTATATACATCATGGTGTCCCTAACTATTTACATCATGGTGTTACTAACTATATACATCATGGTGTTACTAACTATATACATCATGATGTTACTAACTATATACATCATGGTGTTACTAACTTTATACATCATGGTGTTTCTAACTATATACATCATGGTGTTACTAACTATATACATCATGGTGTTACTAACAATATGCATCATGGTATTACTAACTATATAAATCATGGTGTTACTAACAATATACATCATGGTGTTACTAACTATATACATCATGATGTTACTAACTATATACATCATGGTGTTTCTAACTATATACATCATGGTGTTTCAAACTACACACAATGTGGTGCTACTAACTACACACATCACGCTTCTACTAACTACACACATCATGCTGCTACTAACTACACACATTGTGGTGTTACTAACTATATACATCATGGTGTTACTAATTGTATACATCACGGTGTTACTAACTATACACATAACGGTGTTACTAACTATATACATTATGGTGTTACTAACTATATACATCACAGTGTTACTAACTATATACATCATGGTGCTACTAACTATATACATCATGGTGTTTCAAACTACACACAATGTGGTGCTACTAACTACACACATCACGCTTCTACTAACTACACACATTGTGGTGTTACCAACTATATACATCATGGTGTTACTAATTGTATACATCAAGGTGCTACTAACTATATACATCATGGTGTTACTAACTATATACATCATGGTGTTACTAACTATATACATCATGGTGTTACTAACTATATACATCATGGTGTTAATAACTATATATATCACAATGTTACTAACTATATGCATCATGCTGCTACCATCTAAATAAATCATGGTGTTTCTAACTATATACATCATGGTGTTACTAACTATATACATCATGGTGCTACTAACTATATACATCATGGTGTTACTAACTATATACATCATGGTGTTACTAACTTTATACATCATACTGTTACTAACTTTATACATCATGGTGTTTCTAACTATATACATCATGGTGTTGCAAACTATATACATCATGGTGTTACTAACTATATACATCACAATGTTACTCACTATATGCATCATGCTGCTACTAACTATATACATCATGGTGTTTCTAACTATATACATCATGGTGTTACTAACTATATACATCACGGTGTTACTAACTATATACATAACGGTGTTACTAACAATATACATTATGGTCTTACTAACTATATACATCACGGTGTTACTAACTATATACATCATGGTGCTACTAACTATATACATCATGGTGTTTCAAACTACACACAATGTGGTGCTACTAACTACACACATCACGCTTCTACTAACTACACACATCATGCTGCTACTAACTACACACATTGTGGTGTTACTAACTATATACATCATGGTGTTACTAACTGTATACATCATGGTGCTACTAACTATATACATCATGGTGTTACTAACTATATACATCATGGTGTTACTAACTATATACATCATGGTGTTACTAACTATATACATCATGGTGTTACTAACAATATGCATCATGGTATTACAAACTATATAAATCATGGTGTTACTAACAATATACATCATGGTGTTACTAACTATATACATCATGATGTTACTAACTATATACATCATGGTGTTTCTAACTATATACATCATGGTGTTACAAACTATATACATCATGGTGTTACTAACTATATACATTATGGTGTTACTAACTATATACATCACGGTGTTACTAACTATATACATCATTGTGTTACTAACTATATGCATCATGCTGCTACTAACTATATACATCACGGTGTTACTAACTATATACATCATGGTGTTACTAACTATTTACATCATGGTGTTACTAACTATATACATCATGGTGTTACTAACTATTTACATCCTCGTGTTACTAACTATATACATCATGGTGTCACTAACTATTTAAATCATGGTTTTACTAACTTTATACATCATGGTGTTTCTAACTATATACATCATGGTGTTGCAAACTATATACATCATGGTGTTACTAACTATATACATCACAATGTTACAAACTATATGCATCATGCTGCTACTAACTATATACATCATGGTGTTTCTAACTATATACATCATGGTGTTACTAACTATATACATCACGGTGTTAGTAACTATATACATAACGGTGTTACTAACAATATACATTATGGTGTTACTAACTATATACATCACGGTGTTACTAACTATATACATCATGGTGCTACTAACTATATACATCATGGTGTTTCAAACTACACACAATGTGGTGCTACTAACTACACACATCCCTCTTCTACTAACTACACACATCATGCTGCTACTAACTACACACATTGTGGTGTTACTAACTATATACATCATGGTGCTACTAACTATATACATCATGGTGTTACTAACTATATACATCATGGTGTTACTAATTATATACATCATGGTGTCCCTAACTATTTACATCATGGTGTTACTAACTATATACATCATGGTGTTACTAACTATATACATCATGATGTTACTAACTATATACATCATGGTGTTACTAACTTTATACATCATGGTGTTTCTAACTATATACATCATGGTGTTACTAACTATATACATCATGGTGTTACTAACAATATGCATCATGGTATTACTAACTATATAAATCATGGTGTTACTAACAATATACATCATGGTGTTACTAACTATATACATCATGATGTTACTAACTATATACATCATGGTGTTTCTAACTATATACATCATGGTGTTTCAAACTACACACAATGTGGTGCTACTAACTACACACATCACGCTTCTACTAACTACACACATCATGCTGCTACTAACTACACACATTGTGGTGTTACTAACTATATACATCATGGTGTTACTAATTGTATACATCACGGTGTTACTAACTATACACATAACGGTGTTACTAACTATATACATTATGGTGTTACTAACTATATACATCACAGTGTTACTAACTATATACATCATGGTGCTACTAACTATATACATCATGGTGTTTCAAACTACACACAATGTGGTGCTACTAACTACACACATCACGCTTCTACTAACTACACACATTGTGGTGTTACCAACTATATACATCATGGTGTTACTAATTGTATACATCAAGGTGCTACTAACTATATACATCATGGTGTTACTAACTATATACATCATGGTGTTACTAACTATATACATCATGGTGTTACTAACTATATACATCATGGTGTTACTAACAATATGCATCATGGTATTACTAACTATATAAATCATGGTGTTACTAACAATATACATCATGGTGTTACTAACTATATACATCATGATGTTACTAACTATATACATCATGGTGTTTCTAACTATATACATCATGGTGTTACAAACTATATACATCATGGTGTTACTAACTATATACATTATGGTGTTACTAACTATATACATCACGGTGTTACTAACTATATACATCATTGTGTTACTAACTATATGCATCATGCTGCTACTAACTATATACATCATGGTGTTACTAACTATATACATCACGGTGTTACTAACTATATCCATTATGGTGTTACTAACTATATACATCACGGTGTTACTAACTATATACATCATGGTGTTACTAACTATTTACATCATGGTGTTACTAACTATATACATCATGGTGTTACTAACTATTTACATCATCGTGTTACTAACTTTATACATCATGGTGTCACTAACTATTTAAAGCATGGTTTTACTAACTTTATACATCATGGTGTTTCTAACTATATACATCATGGTGTTACGAACTATATACAGTACATCATGGTGTTACTAACTATATACATTTGTGTTAATAACTATATACATAATGGTGTTACTAACTGTATACATCATGGTGTTTCTAACTACACACATTGTGGTGTTAGTAACTATATACATCATGGTGTTACTAACTATTTACATCATGGTGTTACTAACTATATACATCGTGGTGTCACTAACTATTTACATCATGGTGTTACTAACTATATACATCATGATGTTACTAACTATATACATCATGGTGTTACTAACTTTATACATCATGGTGTTTCTAACTATATACATCATGGTGTTACGAACTATATACAGTACATCATGGTGTTACTAACTATATACATCATGGTGTTACTAACTATATACATCATGGTGTTACTAACTATATACATCATTGTGTTACTAACTATATACATCATGGTGTTACTAACTATATACATCATGGTGTTACTAACTATATACATCATTGTGTTACTAACTATATACATCATGGTGTTACTAACTTTATACATCATGGTGTTTCTAACTATATACATCATGGTGTTACGAACTATATACAGTACATCATGGTGTTACTAACTATATACATCATGGTGTTACTAACTATATACATCATGGTGTTACTAACTATATACATCATTGTGTTACTAACTATATACATCATGGTGCTACTAACTATATACATCATGGTGTTACTAACTATATACATCATGGTGTTACTAACTATATACATCATACTGTTACTAACTATATACATCATGGTGTTACTAACTATATACATCATGGTGTTACTAACTATATA
This sequence comes from Oncorhynchus kisutch, assembly GCF_002021735.2. Classification (NCBI taxonomy): domain Eukaryota; kingdom Metazoa; phylum Chordata; class Actinopteri; order Salmoniformes; family Salmonidae; genus Oncorhynchus; species Oncorhynchus kisutch. The sequence goes on from NC_034186.2 coordinate 30,903,889, forward strand.
CATCATGGTGTTACAAACTATATACATCATGGTGTTAATAACTATATATATCACAATGTAACTAACTATATGAATCATGCTGCTACTATCTAAATACATCATGGTGTTACGAACTATATACAGTACATCATGGTGTTACTAACTATATACATCATGGTGCTACTAACTATATACATCATGGTGTTACTAACTATATACATCATGGTGTTACTAACTTTATACATCATACTGTTACTAACTTTATACATCATGGTGTTTCTAACTATATACATCATGGTGTTGCAAACTATATACATCATGGTGTTACTAACTATATACATAACGGTGTTACTAACTATATACATTATGGTGTTACTAACTATATACATCATGGTGTTACTAACTATATACATCATGGTGTCCCTAACTATTTACATCATGGTGTTACTAACTATATACATCATGGTGTTACTAACTATATACATCATGATGTTACTAACTATATACATCATGGTGTTACTAACTTTATACATCATGGTGTTTCTAACTATATACATCATACTGTTACTAACTATATACATCATGGTGTTACTAACTATATACATCATGGTGTCCCTAACTATTTACATCATGGTGTTACTAACTATATACATCATGGTGTTACTAACTATATACATCATGGTGTTACTAACTATATACATCATGGTGTTACTAACTATATACATCATGGTTTTACTAACTATATACATCATACTGTTACTAACTATATACATCATGGTGTTACAAACTATATACATCATGGTGTTAATAACTATATATATCACAATGTTACTAACTATATGCATCATGCTGCTACTATCTAAATACATCATGGTGTTTCTATCTATATACATCATGGTGTTACTAACTATATACATCATGGTGCTACTAACTATATACATCATGGTGTTACTAACTATATACATCATGGTGTTACTAACTTTATACATCATACTGTTACTAACTTTATACATCATGGTGTTTCTAACTATATACATCATGGTGTTGCAAACTATATACATCATGGTGTTACTAACTATATACATCACAATGTTACTAACTATATGCATCATGCTGCTACTAACTATATACATCATGGTGTTTCTAACTATATACATCATGGTGTTACTAACTATATACATCACGGTGTTACTAACTATACACATAACGGTGTTACTAACTATATACATTATGGTGTTACTAACTATATACATCACGGTGTTACTAACTATATACATCATGGTGCTACTAACTATATACATCATGGTGTTTCAAACTACACACAATGTGGTGCTACTAACTACACACATCACGCTTCTACTAACTACACACATCATGCTGCTACTAACTACACACATTGTGGTGTTACTAACTATATACATCATGGTGTTACTAATTGTATACATCATGGTGTTACTAACTATATACATCATGGTGTTACTAACTATATACATCATGGTGTTACTAACAATATGCATCATGGTATTACTAACTATATAAATCATGGTGTTACTAACAATATACATCATGGTGTTACTAACTATATACATCATGATGTTACTAACTATATACATCATGGTGTTTCTAACTATATACATCATGGTGTTACAAACTATATACATCATGGTGTTACTAACTATATACATTATGGTGTTACTAACTATATACATCACGGTGTTACTAACTATATACATCATTGTGTTACTAACTATATGCATCATGCTGCTACTAACTATATACATCATGGTGTTACTAACTATATACATCACGGTGTTACTAACTATATCCATTATGGTGTTACTAACTATATACATCACGGTGTTACTAACTATATACATCATGGTGTTACTAACTATTTACATCATGGTGTTACTAACTATATACATCATGGTGTTACTAACTATTTACATCATCGTGTTACTAACTATATACATCATGGTGTCACTAACTATTTAAAGCATGGTTTTACTAACTTTATACATCATGGTGTTTCTAACTATATACATCATGGTGTTACGAACTATATACAGTACATCATGGTGTTACTAACTATATACATTTGTGTTACTAACTATATACATAATGGTGTTACTAACTGTATACATCATGGTGTTTCTAACTACACACATTGTGGTGTTACTAACTATATACATCATGGTGTTACTAACTATTTACATCATCGTGTTACTAACTATATACATCGTGGTGTCACTAACTATTTACATCATGGTGTTACTAACTTTATACATCATGATGTTACTAACTATATACATCATGGTGTCACTAACTATTTACATCATGGTGTTACTAACTATATACATCATGGTGTTACGAACTATATACATCATGATGTTACTAACTATATACATCATGGTGTTACTAACTTTATACATCATGGTGTTTCTAACTATATACATCATGGTGTTACGAACTATATACAGTACATCATGGTGTTACTAACTATATACATCATGGTGTTACTAACTATATACATCATGGTGTTACTAACTATACATCATTGTGTTACTAACTATATACATCATGGTGCTACTAACTATATACATCATGGTGTTACTAACTATATACATCATGGTGTTACTAACTATATACATCATACTGTTACTAACTATATACATCATGGTGTTACTAACTATATACATCATACTGTTACTAACTATATACATCATGGTGTTACAAACTATATACATCATGGTGTTAATAACTATATATATCACAATGTAACTAACTATATGCATCATGCTGCTACTATCTACATACATCATGGTGTTACGAACTATATACAGTACATCATGGTGTTACTAACTATATACATCATGGTGCTACTAACTATATACATCATGGTGTTACTAACTATATACATCATGGTGTTACTAACTTTATACATCATACTGTTACTAACTTTATACATCATGGTGTTTCCAACTATATACATCATGGTGTTGCAAACTATATACATCATGGTGTTACTAACTATATACATAACGGTGTTACTAACTATATACATTATGGTGTTACTAACTATATACATCACGGTGTTACTAACTATATACATCATGGTGCTACTAACTATATACATCATGGTGTTTCAAACTACACACAATGTGGTGCTACTAACTACACACATCATGCTGCTACTAACTACACACATTGTGGTGTTACTAACTATATACATCATGGTGTTACTAACTGTATACATCATGGTGCTACTAACTATATACATAATGGTGTTACTAACTATATACATCATGGTGTTACTAACTATATACATCATGGTGTTACTAACAATATGCATCATGGTATTACTAACTATATAAATCATGGTGTTACTAACAATATACATCATGGTGTTACTAACTCTATACATCATGATGTTACTAACTATATACATCATGGTGTTTCTAACTATATACATCATGGTGTTACAAACTATATACATCATGGTGTTACTAACTATATACATTATGGTGTTACTAACTATATACATCACGGTGTTACTAACTATATACATCATTGTGTTACTAACTATATGCATCATGCTGCTACTAACTATATACATCACGGTGTTACTAACTATATACATCATGGTGTTACTAACTATTTACATCATGGTGTTACTAACTATATACATCATGGTGTTACTAACTATTTACATCATGGTTTTACAAACTTTATACATCATGGTGTTTCTAACTATATACATCATGGTGTTACGAACTATATACCGTACATCATGGTGTTACTAACTATATATATTTGTGTTACTAACTATATACATAATGGTGTTACTAACTGTATACATCATGGTGTTTCTAACTACACACATTGTGGTGTTACTAACTATATACATCATGGTGTTACTAACTATTTACATCATCGTGTTACTAACTATATACATCATGGTGTTACTAACTATATACATCATGGTGTCACTAACTATTTACATCATGGTGTTACTAACTATATACATCATGATGTTAGTAACTATATACATCATGGTGTCACTAACTATATACATCATGGTGTTACTAACTATATACATCATGGTGTTACGAACTGTATACATCATGATGTTACTAACTATATACATCATGGTGTTACTAACTTTATACATCATGGTGTTTCTAACTATATACATCATGGTGTTACGAACTATATACAGTACATCATGGTGTTACTAACTATATACATCATGGTGTTACTAACTATATACATCATGGTGTTACTAACTATATACATCATTGTGTTACTAACTATATACATCATGGTGTTACTAACTATATACATCATGGTGTCCCTAACTATTTACATCATGGTGTTACTAACTATATACATCATGGTGTTACTAACTATATACATCATGATGTTACTAACTATATACATCATGGTGTTACTAACTTTATACATCATGGTGTTTCTAACTATATACATCATGGTGTTACTAACTATATACATCATGATGTTACTAACTATATACATCAAGGTGTTACTAACTTTATACATCATGGTGTTTCTAACTATATACATCATGGTGTTACGAACTATATACAGTACATCATCGTGTTACTAACTATATACATCATGGTGTTACTAACTATATACATCATGGTGTTACTAACTATATACATCATGATGTTACTAACTATATACATCATGGTGTTACTAACTTTATACATCATGGTGTTTCTAACTATATACATCATGGTGTTACTAACTATATACATCATGATGTTACTAACTATATACATCAAGGTGTTACTAACTATATACATCATGGTGTTACTAACTATATACATCACAATGTTACTAACTATATGCATCATGCTGCTACTATCTAAATACATCATGGTGTTTCTAACTATATACATCATGGTGCTACTAACTATATACATCATGGTGTTACTAACTATATACATCATGGTGTTACTAACTATATACATCATGGTGTTACTAACTATATACATCATACTGTTACTAACTATATACATCATGGTGTTACAAACTATATACATCATGGTGTTAATAACTATATATATCACAATGTTACTAACTATATGCATCATGCTGCTACTATCTAAATACATCATGGTGTTTCTAACTATATACATCATGGTGTTACTAACTATATACATCATGGTGCTACTAACTATATACATCATGGTGTTACTAACTATATACATCATGGTGTTACTAACTTTATACATCATACTGTTACTAACTTTATACATCATGGTGTTTCTAACTATATACATCATGGTGTTGCAAACTATATACATCATGGTGTTACTAACTATATACATCACGGTGTTACTAACTATATAGATCATGGGGCTACTAACTATATACATCATGGTGTTTCAAACTACACACAATGTGGTGCTACTAACTACACACATCACGCTTCTACTAACTACACACATCATGCTGCTACTAACTACACACATTGTGGTGTTACTAACTATATACATCATGGTGTTACTAACTGTATACATCATGGTGCTACTAACTATATACATCATGGTGTTACTAACTATATACATCATGTTGTTACTAACTCTATACATCATGGTGTTACTAGCTATATACATCATGGTGCTACTAACTATATATATCATGGTGTTACTAACTATATACATCATGGTGTTACTAACTATATACATCATGGTGTTACTAACTATATACATCATTGTGTTACTAACTATATACATCATGTTGTTACTAACTATATACATCATGGTGTCCCTAACTATTTACATCATGGTGTTACTAACTATATACATCATGGTGTTACTAACTATATACATCATGATGTTACTAACTACAAACATCCTGGTGTTACTAACTTTATACATCATGGTGTTTCTAACTATATACATCATGGTGTTACTAACTAAATACATCAATATGTTACTAACTATATACATCAAGGTGTTACTAACTTTATACATCATGGTGTTTCTAACTATATACATCATGGTGTTACGAACTATATACAGTACATCATGGTGTTACTAACTATATACATCATGGTGTTACTAACTATATACATCATGGTGTTACTAACTATATACATCATGGTGTTACTAACTACATACATCATACTGTTACTAACTATATACATCATGGTGTTACAAACTATATACATCATGGTGTTAATAACTATATATATCACAATGTTACTAACTATATGCATCATGCTGCTACTATCTAAATACATCATGGTGTTTCTAACTATATACATCATGGTGTTACTAACTATATGCATCATGGTGCTACTAACTATATACATCATGGTGTTACTAACTATATACATCATGGTGTTACTAACTTTATACATCATACTGTTACTAACTTTATACATCATGGTGTTTCTAACTATATACATCATGGTGTTGCAAACTATATACATCATGGTGTTACTAACTATATACATCACAATGTTACTAACTATATGCATCATGCTGCTACCAACTATATACATCATGGTGTTTCTAACTATATACATCATGGTGTTACTAACTATATACATCACGGTGTTACTAACTATATACATAACGGTGTTACTAACTATATACATTATGGTGTTACTAACTATATACATCACGGTGTTACTAACTATATACATCATGGTGCTACTAACTACAAACTACACACAATGTGGTGCTACTAACTACACACATCACGCTTCTACTAACTACACACATCATGCTGCTACTAACTACACACATTGTGGTGTTAGTAACTATATACATCATGGTGTTACTAACTGTATACATCATGGTGCTACTAACTATATACATCATGGTGTTACTAACTATATACATCATGGTGTTACTAACTATATACATCATGGTGTTACTAACTGTATACATCATGGTGTTACTAACAATATGCATCATGGTATTACTAACTATATAAATCATGGTGTTACTAACAATATACATGGTGTTTCTAACTATATACATCATGGTGTTACGAACTATATAGAGTACATCATGGTGTTACTAACTATATTCATCATGGTGTTACTAACTATATACATCATTGTGTTACTAACTATATACATCATGGTGCTACTAACTATATACATCATGGTGTTACTAACTATATACATCACAATGTTACTAACTATATGCATCATGCTGCTACTATCTAAATACATCATGGTGCTACTAACTACATACATCATGGTGTTACTAACTATATACATCATGGTGTTACTAACTATATACATCATACTGTTACTAACTTTATACATCATGGTGTTTCTAACTATATACATAACGGTGTTACTAACTATATACATTATGGTGTTACTAACTATATACATCACGGTGTTACTAACTATATAGATCATGGTGCTACTAACTATATACATCATGGTGTTTCAAACTACACACAATGTGGTGCTACTAACTACACACATCACGCTTCTACTAACTACACACATCATGCTGCTACTAACTACACACATTGTGGTGTTACTAACTATATACATCATGGTGTTACTAACTGTATACATCATGGTGCTACTAACTATATACATCATGGTGTTACTAACTATATACATCATGGTGTTACTAACTCTATACATCATGGTGTTACTAGCTATATACATCATGGTGCTACTAACTATATATATCATGGTGTTACTAACTATATACATCATGGTGTTACTAACTATATACATCATGGTGTTACTAACTATATACATCATTGTGTTACTAACTATATACATCATGTTGTTACTAACTATATACATCATGGTGTCCCTAACTATTTACATCATGGTGTTACTAACTATATACATGGTGTTACTAACTATATACATCATGATGTTACTAACTACATACATCATGGTGTTACTAACTTTATACATCATGGTGTTTCTAACTATATACATCATGGTGTTACTAACTATATACATCATGATGTTACTAACTATATACATCAAGGTGTTACTAACTTTATACATCATGGTGTTTCTAACTATATACATCATGGTGTTACGAACTATATACAGTACATCATGGTGTTACTAACTATATACATCATGGTGTTACTAACTATATACATCATGGTGTTACTAACTATATACATCATGGTGTTACTAACTACATACATCATGGTGTTACTAACTATATACATCATACTGTTACTAACTTTATACATCATGGTGTTTCTAACTATATACATCATGGTGTTGCAAACTATATACATCATGGTGTTACTAACTATATACATCACAATGTTACTAACTATATGCATCATGCTGCTACTAACAATATACATCATGGTGTTTCTAACTATATACATCATGGTGTTACTAACTATATACATCATACTGTTACTAACTATATACATCATGGTGTTACTAACTATATACATCATTGTGTTACTAACTATATACATCATGGTGCTACTAACTATATACATCATGGTGTTACTAACTATATACATCATGGTGTTACTAACTATATACATCATACTGTTACTAACTATATACATCATGGTGTTACTAACTATATACATCATGGTGTTACTAACTATATATATCATACTGTTACTAACTATATACATCATGGTGTTACAAACTATATACATCATGGTGTTAATAACTATATATATCACAATGTTACTAACTATATGCATCATGCTGCTACTTTCCAAATACATCATGGTGTTTCTAACTATATACATCATGGTGTTACTAACTATATACATCATGGTGCTACTAACTATATACATCATGGTGTTACTAACTATATACATCATGGTGTAACTAACTTTATACATCATACTGTTACTAACTTTATACATCATGGTGTTTCTAACTATATACATCATGGTGTTGCAAACTATATACATCATGGTGTTACTAACTATATACATCACAATGTTACTAACTATATGCATCATGCTGCTACTAACTATATACATCATGGTGTTTCTAACCATATACATCATGGTGTTGCAAACTATATACATCATGGTGTTACTAACTATATACATCACAATGTTACTAACTATATGCATCATGCTGCTACCATCTATATACATCATGGTGTTTCTAACTATATACATCATGGTGTTACTAACTATATACATCACGGTGTTACTAACTATATACATCATGGTGCTACTAACTACAAACTACACACAATGTGGTGCTACTAACTACACACATCACGCTTCTACTAACTACACACATCATGCTGCTACTAACTACACACATTGTGGTGTTACTAACTATATACATCATGGTGTTACTAACTGTATACATCATGGTGCTACTAACTATATACATCATGGTGTTACTAACTATATACATCATGGTGTTACTAACTATATACATCATGGTGTTACTAACTATATACATCATGGTGCTACTAACTACAAACTACACACAATGTGGTGCTACTAACTACACACATCACGCTTCTACTAACTACACACATCATGCTGCTACTAACTACACACATTGTGGTGTTACTAACTATATACATCATAGTGTTACTAACTGTATACATCATGGTGCTACTAACTATATACATCATGGTGTTACTAACTATATACATCATGGTGTTACTAACTATATACATCATGGTGTTACTAACTATATACATCATGGTGTTACTAACAATATGCATCATGGTATTACTAACTATATAAATCATGGTGTTACTAACAATATACATGGTGTTTCTAACTATATACATCATACTGTTACTAACTATATACATCATGGTGTTACTAACTATATACATCATGGTGTTACTAACTATATATATCATACTGTTACTAACTATATACATCATGGTGTTACAAACTATATACATCATGGTGTTAATAACTATATATATCACAATGTTACTAACTATATGCATCATGCTGCTACTTTCTAAATACATCATGGTGTTTCTAACTATATACATCATGGTGTTACTAACTATATACATCATGGTGCTACTAACTATATACATCATGGTGTTACTAACTATATACATCATGGTGTAACTAACTTTATACATCATACTGTTACTAACTTTATACATCATGGTGTTTCTAACTATATACATCATGGTGTTGCAAACTATATACATCATGGTGTTACTAACTATATACATCACAATGTTACTAACTATATGCATCATGCTGCTACTAACTATATACATCATGGTGTTTCTAACCATATACATCATGGTGTTGCAAACTATATACATCATGGTGTTACTAACTATATACATCACAATGTTACTAACTATATGCATCATGCTGCTACCATCTATATACATCATGGTGTTTCTAACTATATACATCATGGTGTTACTAACTATATACATCACGGTGTTACTAACTATATACATCATGGTGCTACTAACTACAAACTACACACAATGTGGTGCTACTAACTACACACATCACGCTTCTACTAACTACACACATCATGCTGCTACTAACTACACACATTGTGGTGTTACTAACTATATACATCATGGTGTTACTAACTGTATACATCATGGTGCTACTAACTATATACATCATGGTGTTACTAACTATATACATCATGGTGTTACTAACTATATACATCATGGTGTTACTAACTATATACATCATGGTGCTACTAACTACAAACTACACACAATGTGGTGCTACTAACTACACACATCACGCTTCTACTAACTACACACATCATGCTGCTACTAACTACACACATTGTGGTGTTACTAACTATATACATCATGGTGTTACTAACTGTATACATCATGGTGCTACTAACTATATACATCATGGTGTTACTAACTATATACATCATGGTGTTACTAACTATATACATCATGGTGTTACTAACTATATACATCATGGTGTTACTAACAATATGCATCATGGTATTACTAACTATATAAATCATGGTGTTACTAACAATATACATGGTGTTTCTAACTATATACATCATGGTGTTACGAACTATATACAGTACATCATGGTGTTACTAACTATATACATCATGGTGTTACTAACTATATACATCATTGTGTTACTAACTATATACATCATGGTGCTACTAACTATATACATCATGGTGTTACTAACTATATACATCACAATGTTACTAACTATATGCATCATGCTGCTACTATCTAAATACATCATGGTGTTTCTAACTATATACATCATGGTGTTACTAACTATATACATCATGATGTTACTAACTATATACATCAAGGTGTTACTAACTTTATACATCACGGTGTTTCTAACTATATACATCATGGTGTTACGAACTATATACAGTACATCATGGTGTTACTAACTATATACATCATGGTGTTACTAACTATATACATCATGGTGTTACTAACTATATACATCATGGTGTTACTAACTATATACATCATGGTGTTACTAACTATATACATCATACTGTTACTAACTTTATACATCATGGTGTTTCTAACTATATACATCATGGTGTTGCAAACTATATACATCATGGTGTTACTAACTATATACATCACAATGTTACTAACAATATGCATCATGCTGCTACTAACAATATACATCATGGTGTTTCTAACTATATACATCATGGTGTTACTAACTATATACATCATACTGTTACTAACTATATACATCATGGTGTTACTAACTATATACATCATGGTGTTACTAACTATATACATCATACTGTTACTAACTATATACATCATGGTGTTACAAACTATATACATCATGGTGTTAATAACTATATACATCACAATGTTACTAACTATATGCATCATGCTGCTACTAACTATATACATCATGGTGTTTCTAACCATATACATCATGGTGTTGCAAACTATATACATCATGGTGTTACTAACTATATACATCACAATGTTACTAACTATATGCATCATGCTGCTACCAACTATATACATCATGGTGTTTCTAACTATATACATCACGGTGTTACTAACTATATACATAACGGTGTTACTACCTATATACATTATGGTGTTACTAACTATATACATCACGGTGTTACTAACTATATACATCATGATGTTACTAACTACATACATCATGGTGTTACTAACTTTATACATCATGGTGTTTCTAACTATATACATCATGGTGTTACTAACTATATACATCATGATGTTACTAACTATATACATCAAGGTGTTATTAACTTTATACATCATGGTGTTTCTAACTATATACATCATGGTGTTACGAACTTTATACAGTACATCATGGTGTTACTAACTATATACATCATGGTGTTACTAACTATATACATCATGGTGTTACTAACTATATACATCATGGTGTTACTAACTATATACATCATGGTGTTACTAACTATATACATCATACTGTTACTAACTTTATACATCATGGTGTTTCTAACTATACACATCATGGTGTTGCAAACTACATACATCATGGTGTTACTAACTATATACATCACAATGTTACTAACTATATGCATCATGCTGCTACTAACAATATACATCATGGTGTTTCTAACTATATACATCATGGTGTTACTAACTATATACATCATAGTGTTACTAACTATATACATCATGGTGTTACTAACTATATACATCATGGTGTTACTAACTATATACATCATGATGTTACTAACTATATACATCAAGGTGTTACTAACTTTATACATCACGGTGCTTCTAACTATATACATCATGGTGTTACGAACTATATACAGTACATCATGGTGTTACTAACTATATACATCATGGTGTTACTAACTATTTACATCATGGTGTTACTAACTATATACATCATGGTGTTACTAACTATATACATCACAATGTTACTAACTATATGCATCATGCTGCTACTAACAATATACATCATGGTGTTTCTAACTATATACATCATGGTGTTACTAACTATATACATCATACTGTTACTAACTATATACATCATGGTGTTACTAACTATATACATCATGGTGTTACTAACTATATACATCATACTGTTACTAACTATATACATCATGGTGTTACAAACTATATACATCATGGTGTTAATAACTATATACATCACAATGTTACTAACTATATGCATCATGCTGCTACTAACTATATACATCATGGTGTTTCTAACCATATACATCATGGTGTTGCAAACTATATACATCATGGTGTTACTAACTATATACATCACAATGTTACTAACTATATGCATCATGCTGCTACTAACAATATACATCATGGTGTTTCTAACTATATACATCATGGTGTTACTAACTATATACATCATACTGTTACTAACTATATACATCATGGTGTTACTAACTATATACATCATGGTGTTACTAACTATATACATCATGGTGTTACTAACTATATACATCATGGTGTTACTAACTATATACATCATTGTGTTACGAACTATATACATCATGGAGTTACTAACAATATACATCATTGTGTTACTAACTATATACATCATGGTGCTACTAACTATATACATCATGGTGTTACTAACTGTATACATCATGGTGTTACTAACTATATACATCATGGTGTTACTAACTATATACATCATACTGTTACTAACTATATACATCATGGTGTTACAAACTATATACATCATGGTGTTACTAACTATATACATCACAATGTTACTAACTATATGCATCATGCTGCTACTATACTAAATACATCATGGTGTTTCTAACTATATACATCATGGTGCTACTAACTATATACATCATGGTGTTACTAACTATATACATCATGGTGTTACTAACTATATACATCATACTGTTACTAACGTTATACATCATGGTGTTTCTAACTATATACATCATGGTGTTGCAAACTATATACATCATGGTGTTACTAACTATATACATCACAATGTTACTAACTATATGCATCATGCTGCTACTAACAATATACATCATGGTGTTTCTAACTATATACATCATGGTGTTACTAACTATATACATCATACTGTTACTAACTATATACATCATGGTGTTACTAACTATATACATCATGGTGTTACTAACTATATACATCATACTGTTACTAACTATATACATCATGGTGTTACAAACTATATACATCATGGTGTTAATAACTATATACATCACAATGTTACTAACTATATGCATCATGCTGCTACTAACTATATACATCATGGTGTTTCTAACTATATACATCATGGTGTTACTAACTATATACATCACGGTGTTACTAACTATATACATAACGGTGTTACTAACTATATACATTATGGTGTTACTAACTATATACATCACGGTGTTACTAACTATATACATAACGGTGTTACTAACTATATACATTATGGTGTTAATAACTATATACATCACAATGTTACTAACTATATGCATCATGCTGCTACTAACTATATACATCATGGTGTTTCTAACTATATACATCATGGTGTTACTAACTATATACATCACGGTGTTACTAACTATATACATAAAGGTGTTACTAACTATATACATTATGGTGTTACTAACTATATACATCATGGTGTTACTAACTGTATACATCATGGTGCTACTAACTCTATACATCATGGTGTTACTAGCTATATACATCATGGTGCTACTAACTATATATATCATGGTGTTACTAACTATATACATTATGGTGTTACTAACTATATACATCACGGTGGTACTAACTATATACATCATTGTGTTACTAACTATATGCATCATGCTGCTACTAACTATATACATCATGGTGTTACTAACTATATACATCACGGTGTTACTAACTATATACATCATGGTGTTACTAACTATTTACATCATGGTGTTACTAACTATATACATCATGGTGTTACTAACTATTTACATCATCGTGTTACTAACTATATACATCATGTTGTCACTAACTATTTAAATCATGGTTTTACTAACTTTATACATCATGGTGTTTCTAACTATATACATCATGGTGTTACGAACTATATACAGTACATCATGGTGTTACTAAATATATACATCATGGTGTTACTAACTATATACATCATGGTGTTACTAACTATATACATCATGGTGTTACTAACTGTATACATCATGGTGCTACTAACTCTATACATCATGGTGTTACTAGCTATATACATCATGGTGCTACTAACTATATATATCATGGTGTTACTAACTATATACATTATGGTGTTACTAACTATATACATCACGGTGTTACTAACTATATACATCATTGTGTTACTAACTATATGCATCATGCTGCTACTAACTATATACATCATGGTGTTACTAACTATATACATCACGGTGTTACTAACTATATACATCACAATGTTACTAACTATATGCATCATGCTGCTACTAACTATATACATCACGGTGTTACTAACTATATACATCATGGTGCTACTAACTATATACATCATGGTGTTTCTAACTACACACATTGTGTTGCTTCTAATTACAAACATTGTGGTGTTAATAACTATATACATCATTGTGTTACTAACTATATACATCATGGTGCTATTAACTATATACATCATGGTGTTACTAACTATATACATCATGATGTTACTAACTATATACATCATGGTGTTACTAACTTTATACATCATGGTGTTTCTAACTATATACATAATGGTGTTACGAACTATATACAGTACATCATGGTGTTACTAACTATATACATCATGGTGTTACTAACTATATACATCATGGTGTTACTAACTATATACATCATTGTGTTACTAACTATATACATCATGGTGCTACTAACTATATACATCATGGTGTTACTAACTATATACATCATGGTGTTACTAACTATATACATCATGGTGTTACTAACTATATACATCATACTGTTACTAACTATATACATCATGGTGTTACTAACTATATACATCATGGTGTTACTAACTATATACATCATACTGTTACTAACTATATACATCATGGTGTTACAAACTATATACATCATGGTGTTACTAACTATATACATCAACATGTTACTAACTATATGCATCATGCTGCTACTATCTAAATACATCATGGTGTTTCTAACTATATACATCATGGTGTTACTAACTATATACATCATGGTGCTACTAACTATATACATCATGGTGTTACTAACTATACACATCACGGTGTTACTAACTATATACATCATGGTGTTACTAACTATTTACATCATGGTGTTACTAACTATATACATCATGGTGTCACTAACTATTTACATCATGGTGTTACTAACTATATACATCATGGTGTATCTAACTATATACATCATGGTGTTAATAACTATTTACATCATCGTGTTACTAACTATATACATCACAATGTTACTAACTATATGCATCATGCTGCTACTAACTATATACATCATGGTGTTTCTAACTATATACATCATGGTGTTACTAACTATATACATGACAATGTTACTAACTATATGCATCATGCTGCTACTAACTATATACATCACGGTGTTACTAACTATACACATTATGGTGTTACGAACTATATACCTCATGATGCTACTAACTATATACATCATGGTGTCACTAACTATTTACATCATGGTTTTACTAACTATATACATCATGGTGCTACTAACTATATACATCATGGTGTTACTAACAACATACATCATGGTGTTACTAACTATATACATCATTGTGTTTCTAACTATATACATCATGGTGTTACTAACTATATACATCATGGTTGTTAACTATATACATCACGGTGTTACTAACTATATACATCATGGTGCTACTAACTATATACATCATGGTGTTTCAAACTACACACATTGTGGTGCTACTTACTACACACATCAAGCTTCTACTAACTACACACATCATGCTGCTAGTAACTACAAACATTGTGGTGTTAATAACTATATAGACCATTGTGTTACTAACTATATACCACATGGTGCTATTAACTATATACATCACGGTGTTACTAACTATATGCATCATGGTGTTACTAACTATATACATCATGGTGTTACTAACTATTTACATCATGGTGTTACTAACTATATACATCATTGTGTTACTAACTATATGCATCATGCTGCTACTAACTATATACATCATGGTGTTACTAACTATATACATCACGGTGTTACTAACTATATCCATTATGGTGTTACTAACTATATACATCACGGTGTTACTAACTATATACATCATGGTGTTACTAACTATTTACATCATGGTGTTACTAACTATATACATCATGGTGTTTCTAACTATATACATCATGGTGTTAATAACTATTTACATCACCGTGTTACTAACTATATACATCATGGTGCCACTAACTATTTACATCATGGTGTTACGAACTATATACAGTACATCATGGTGTTACTAAATATATACATCATGGTGTAACTAACTATATACATCATGGTGTTACTAACTATATACATTTGTGTTACTAACTATATACATAATGGTGTTACTAACTATATACATCATGGTATTTCTAACTACACACACTGTGGTGTTACTAAATATATACATCATGGTGTTACTAACTATATACATCACAATGTTACTAACTATATGCATCATGCTGCTACTAACTATATGCATCATGCTGCTACTAACTATATACGTCACGGTGTTACTAACTATATACATCACGGTGTTTCTAACTATATACATCATGGTGTTACAAACTATATACATCATGGTGTTACTAACTATATACATCACAATGTTACTAACTATATGCATCATGCTGCTACTAACTATATACATCATGGTGTTTCTAACTATATACATCATGGTGTTACTAACTATATACATCACAATGTTACTAACTATATACATCATGATGTTACTAACTATATACATCATGGTGTTACTAACTTTATACATCATGGTGTTTCTAACTATATACATCATGGTGTTACGAACTATATACAGTACATCATGGTGTTACTAACTATATGCATCATGGTGTTACTAACTATATACATCATGGTGTTACTAACTATATACATCATTGTGTTACTAACTATATACATCATGGTGCTACTAACTATATACATCATGGTGTTACTAACTATATACATCATGGTGTTACTAACTATATACATCATGGTGTTACTAACTATATACATCATGGTGCTACTAACTATATACATCATGGTGTTACTAACTACATACATCATACTGTTACTAACTATATACATCGTGGTGTTACAAACTATATACATCATGGTGTTACTAACTATATACATCACAATGTTACTAACTATATACATCATGTTGCTACTATCTAAATACATAATGGTGTTTCTAACTATATACATCATGGTGTTACTAACTATATACATCATGGTGCTACTAACTATATACATCATGGTGTTACTAACTATATACATCATGGTGTTACTAACTATATACATCATACTGTTACTAACTTTATATATCATGGTGTTACTAACTATATACATCATGGTGTTTCTAACTATATACATCATCGTGTTACTAACTATATACATCACAATGTTACTAACTATATGCATCATGCTGCTACTAACTATATACATCACGGTGTTACTAACTATATACATCATGGTGCTACTAACTATATACATCATTGTGTTTCTAACTACACACATTGTGTTGCTTCTAACTACAAACATTGTGGTGTTAATAACTATATACATCATTGTGTTACGAACTATATACATCATGGTGCTATTAACTATATACATCATGGTGTTACTAACTATATACATTATGGTGTTACGAACTATATACCTCATGATGCTACTAACTATATACATCATGGTGTTACTAACTATTTACATCATCATGTTACTAACTATATACATCATGGTGTCACTAACTATTTACATCATGGTGTTACTAACTATATACATCATGGTGTCACTAACTATTTACATCATGGTGTTACTAACTATATACATCATGGTGTTACTAACTATATACATCACAGTGCTACTAACTATATACATCATGGTGTTACTAACTATATACATCACAATGTTACTAACCATATGCATCATGCTGCTACTAACTATATACATCACAATGTTACTAACTATATGCATCATGCTGCTACTAACTATATACATCATGGTGTTTCTAACTATATACATCACGGTGTTACTAACTATATACATCACAATGTTACTAACTATATGCATCATGCTGCTACTAACTATATGCATCATGCTGCTACTAACTATATACGTCACGGTGTTACTAACTATATACATCATGGTGTTTCTAACTATATACATCATGGTGTTACAAACTATATTCATCATGGTGTTACTAACTATATACATCACAATGTTACTAACTATATGCATCATGCTGCTACTAACTATATACATCATGGTGTTTCTAACTATATACATCATGGTGTTACTAACTATATACATCACAATGTTACTAACTATATGCATCATGCTGCTACTAACTATATACATCATGATGTTACTAACTATATACATCATGGTGTTACTAACTTTATACATCATGGTGTTTCTAACTATATACATCATGGTGTTACGAACTATATACAGTACATCATGGTGTTACTAACTATATGCATCATGGTGTTACTAACTATATACATCATGGTGTTACTAACTATATACATCATTGTGTTACTAACTATATACATCATGGTGCTACTAACTATATACATCATGGTGTTACTAACTATATACATCATGGTGTTACTAACTATATACATCATGGTGTTACTAACTATATACATCATACTGTTACTAACTATATACATCATGGTGTTACTAACTATATACATCATGGTGTTACTAACTACATACATCATACTGTTACTAACTATATACATCGTGGTGTTACAAACTATATACATCATGGTGTTACTAACTATATACATCACAATGTTACTAACTATATACATCATGTTGCTACTATCTAAATACATAATGGTGTTTCTAACTATATACATCATGGTGTTACTAACTATATACATCATGGTGCTACTAACTATATACATCATGGTGTTACTAACTATATACATCATGGTGTTACTAACTATATACATCATACTGTTACTAACTTTATACATCATGGTGTTACTAACTATACACATCATGGTGTTTCTAACTATATACATCATCGTGTTACTAACTATATACATCACAATGTTACTAACTATATGCATCATGCTGCTACTAACTATATACATCACGGTGTTACTAACTATATACATCATGGTGCTACTAACTATATACATCATTGTGTTTCTAACTACACACATTGTGTTGCTTCTAACTACAAACATTGTGGTGTTGATAACTATATACATCATTGTGTTACGAACTATATACATCATGGTGCTATTAACTATATACATCATGGTGTTACTAACTATATACATTATGGTGTTACGAACTATATACCTCATGATGCTACTAACTATATACATCATGGTGTTACTAACTATTTACATCATCATGTTACTAACTATATACATCATGGTGTCACTAACTATTTACATCATGGTGTTACTAACTATATACATCATGGTGTCACTAACTATTTACATCATGGTGTTACTAACTATATACATCATGGTGTTACTAACTATATACATCATGGTGCTACTAACTATATACATCATGGTGTCACTAACAACATACATCATGGTGTTACTAACTATATACATCATTGTGTTTCTAACTATATACATCATGGTGTTACTAACTATATACATCATGGTTGTTACTAACTATATACATCATGGTGTTATTAACTATATACATCACGGTGTTACTAACTATATACATCATGGTGCTACTAACTATATACATCATGGTGTTTCAAACTACACACATTGTGGTGCTACTAACTACACACATCAAGCTTCTACTAACTACACACATCATGCTGCTACTAACTACAAACATTGTGGTGTTAATAACTATATAGACCATTGTGTTACTAACTATATACATCATGGTGCTATTAACTATATACATCATGGTGTTACTAACTATATACATCATGGTGCTATTAACTATATACATCATGGTGTTACTAACTATATGCATCATGGTGTTACTAACTATATACAGTACATCATGGTGTTACTAACTATATGCATCATGGTGTTACTAACTATATACATCATGGTGTTACTAACTATATACATCATTGTGTTACTAACTATATACATCATGGTGCAACTAACTATATACATCATGGTGTTACTAACTATATACATCATGGTGTTACTAACTATATACATCATGGTGTTACTAACTATATACATCATGGTGTTACTAACTACATACATCATACTGTTACTAACTATATACATCGTGGTGTTACAAACTATATACATCATGGTGTTACTAACTATATACATCACAATGTTACTAACTATATACATCATGTTGCTACTATCTAAATACATAATGGTGTTTCTAACTATATACATCATGGTGTTACTAACTATATACATCATGGTGCTACTAACTATATACATCATGGTGTTACTAACTATATACATCATGGTGTTACTAACTATATACATCATACTGTTACTAACTTTATACATCATGGTGTTACTAACTATATACATCATGGTGTTTCTAACTATATACATCATCGTGTTACTAACTATATACATCACAATGTTACTAACTATATGCATCATCCTGCTACTAACTATATACATCACGGTGTTACTAACTATATACATCATGGTGCTACTAACTATATACATCATTGTGTTTCTAACTACACACATTGTGTTGCTTCTAACTACAAACATTGTGGTGTTAATAACTATATACATCATTGTGTTACGAACTATATACATCATGGTGCTATTAACTATATACATCATGATGCTACTAACTATATACATCATGGTGTTACTAACTATTTACATCATCATGTTACTAACTATATACATCATGGTGTCACTAACTATTTACATCATGGTGTTACTAACTATATACATCATGGTGTCACTAACTATATACATCATGGTGTTACGAACTATATACAGTACATCATGGTGTTACTAACTATATACATCATGGTGCTACTAACTATATACATCATGGTGTTACTAACAACATACATCATGGTGTTACTAACTATATACATCATTGTGTTTCTAACTATATACATCATGGTGTTACTAACTATATACATCATGGTTGTTACTAACTATATACATCATGGTGTTATTAACTATATACATCACGGTGTTACTAACTATATACATCATGGTGCTACTAACTATATACATCATGGTGTTTCAAACTACACACATTGTGGTGCTACTAACTACACACATCAAGCTTCTACTAACTACACACATCATGCTGCTACTAACTACAAACATTGTGGTGTTAATAACTATATAGACCATTGTGTTACTAACTATATACATCATGGTGCTATTAACTATATACATCATGGTATTACTAACTATATACATCATGGTGTTACTAACTATATACATCATGGTGTTACTAATTATATACATCATGATGTTACTAACTATATACATCATGGTGTTACTAACTTTATACATCATGGTGTTTCTAACTATATACATCATGGTGTTACGAACTATATACAGTACATCATGGTGTTACTAACTATATACATCATGGTGTTACTAACTATATACATCATGGTGTTACTAACTATATACATCATTGTGTACCTAACTATATCCATCATGGTGCTACTAACTATATACATCATGGTGTTACTAACTATATACATCATGGTGTTACTAACTATATACATCATACTGTTACTAACTATATACATCATGGTGTTACTAACTATATACATCATGGTATTACTAACTATATACATCATACTGTTACTAACTATATACATCATGGTGTTACAAACTACACACATTGTGGTGCTACTAACTACACACATCAAGCTTCTACTAACTACAAACATTGTGGTGTTAATAACTATATAGACCATTGTGTTACTAACTATATACATCATGATGTTACTAACTATATACATCATGGTGTTACTAACTTTATACATCATGGTGTTTCTAACTATATACATCATGGTGTTACGAACTATATACAGTACATCATGGTGTTACTAACTATATACATCATGGTGTTACTAACTATATACATCATGGTGTTACTAACTATATACATCATTGTGTTACTAACTATATACATCATGGTGCTACTAACTATATACATCATGGTGTTACTAACTATATACATCATGGTGTTACTAACTATATACATCATGGTGTTACTAACTATATACATCATACTGTTACTAACTATATACATCATGGTGTTACTAACTATATACATCATGGTGTTACTAACTATATACATCATACTGTTACTAACTATATACATCATGGTGTTTCAAACTACACACATTGTGGTGCTACTAACTACACACATCAAGCTTCTACTAACTACACACATCATGCTGCTACTAACTACAAACATTGTGGTGTTAATAACTATATAGACCATTGTGTTACTAACTATATACATCATGGTGCTATTAACTATATACATCATGGTGTTACTAACTATATGCATCATGGTGTTACTAACTATATACATCATGGTGTTACTAACTATATACATCATGATGTTACTAACTATATACATCATGGTGTTACTAACTTTATACATCATGGTGTTTCTAACTATATACATCATGGTGTTACGAACTATATACAGTACATCATGGTGTTACTAACTATATACATCATGGTGTTACTAACTATATACATCATGGTGTTACTAACTATATACATCATTGTGTTACTAACTATATACATCATGGTGCTACTAACTATATACATCATGGTGTTACTAACTATATACATCATGGTGTTACTAACTATATACATCATGGTGTCACTAACTATTTAGATCATGGTGTTACTAACTATATACATCATGGTGTTACTAACTATATACATCATGGTGCTACTAACTATATACATCATGGTGTTACTAACTATATACATCACAATGTTACTAACTATATGCATCATGCTGCTACTAACTATATACATCATGGTGTTTCTAACTATATACATCACGGTGTTACTAACTATATACATCACAATGTTACTAACTATATGCATCATGCTGCTACTAACTATATGCATCATGCTGCTACTAACTATATACGTCACGGTGTTACTAACTATATACATCATGGTGTTTCTAACTATATACATCATGGTGTTACAAACTATATACATCATGGTGTTACTAACTATATACATCACAATGTTACTAACTATATGCCTCATGCTGCTACTAACTATATACATCATGGTGTTACAAACTATATACATCATGGTGTTAATAACTATATACATCACAATGTTACTAACTATATGCATCATGCTGCTACTAACTATATACATCATGATGTTACTAACTATATACATCATGGTGTTACTAACTTTATACATCATGGTGTTTCTAACTATATACATCATGGTGTTACGAACTATATACAGTACATCATGGTGTTACTAACTATATGCATCATGGTGTTACTAACTATATACATCATGGTGTTACTAACTATATACATCATTGTGTTACTAACTATATACATCATGGTGCTACTAACTATATACATCATGGTGTTACTAACTATATACATCATTTTTATTTATTTTACCTTTATTTAACCAGGTAGGCAAGTTGAGAACAAGTTCTCATTTACAA
Organism: Oncorhynchus kisutch; assembly: GCF_002021735.2. Lineage (NCBI taxonomy): Eukaryota > Metazoa > Chordata > Actinopteri > Salmoniformes > Salmonidae > Oncorhynchus > Oncorhynchus kisutch. The sequence goes on from NC_034186.2 coordinate 30,928,698, forward strand.
TTGCGACCTGGCCAAGATAAAGCAAAGCAGTTCGACAGATAAAACGACACAGAGTTACACATGGAGTAAAAACAAACATACAGTCAATAATGCAGTATAAACAAGTCTATATACAATGTGAGCAAATGAGGTGTGAAGGGAGGTAAAGGCAAAAAAGGCCATGATGGCAAAGTAAATACAATATAGCAAGTAAAATACTGGAATGGTAGTTTTGCAATGGAAGAATGTGCAAAGTAGAAATAAAAAATAATGGGGTGGAAAGGAGCAAAATAAATAAATTAATTAAAATTAAATACAGTTGGGAAAGAGGTAGTTGTTTGGGCTAAATTATAGGTGGGCTATGTACAGGTGCAGTAATCTGTGAGCTGCTCTGACAGTTGGTGCTTAAAGCTAGTGAGGGAGATAAGTGTTTCCAGTTTCAGAGATTTTTGTAGTTCGTTCCAGTCATTGGCAGCAGAGAACTGGAAGGAGAGGCGGCCAAAGAAAGAATTGGTTTTGGGGGTGACTAGAGAGATATACCTGCTGGAGCGTGTGCTACAGGTGGGAGATGCTATGGTGACCAGCGAGCTGAGATAAGGGGGGACTTTACCTAGCAGGGTCTTGTAGATGACATGGAGCCAGTGGGTTTGGCGACGAGTATGAAGCGAGGGCCAGCCAACGAGAGCGTACAGGTCGCAATGGTGGGTAGTATATGGGGCTTTGGTGATAAAACGGATTGCACTGTGATAGACTGCATCCAATTTGTTGAGTAGGGTATTGGAGGCTATTTTGTAAATGACATCGCCAAAGTCGAGGATTGGTAGGATGGTCAGTTTTACAAGGGTATGTTTGGCAGCATGAGTGAAGGATGCTTTGTTGCGAAATAGGAAGCCAATTGTAGATTTAACTTTGGATTGGAGATGTTTGATATGGGTCTGGAAGGAGAGTTTACAGTCTAACCAGACACCTAAGTATTTGTAGTTGTCCACGTATTCTAAGTCAGAGCCGTCCAGAGTAGTGATGTTGGACAGGCGGGTAGGTGCAGGTAGCGATCGGTTGAAGAGCATGCATTTAGTTTTACTTGTATTTAAGAGCAATTGGAGGCCACGGAAGGAGAGTTGTATGGCATTGAAGCTTGCCTGGAGGGTTGTTAACACAGTGTCCAAAGAAGGGCCGGAAGTATACAGAATGGTGTCGTCTGCGTAGAGGTGGATCAGGGACTCACCAGCAGCAAGAGCGACCTCATTGATGTATACAGAGAAGAGAGTCGGTCCAAGAATTGAACCCTGTGGCACCCCCATAGAGACTGCCAGAGGTCCGGACAGCAGAACCTCCGATTTGACACACTGAACTCTATCAGAGAAGTAGTTGGTGAACCAGGCGAGGCAATCATTTGAGAAACCAAGGCTGTCGAGTCTGCCGATGAGGATATGGTGATTGACAGAGTCGAAAGCCTTGGCCAGATCAATGAATACGGCTGCACAGTAATGTTTCTTATCGATGGCGGTTAAGATATCGTTTAGGACCTTGAGCGTGGCTGAGGTGCACCCATGACCAGCTCTGAAACCGGATTGCATAGCAGAGAAGGTATGGTGAGATTCGAAATGGTCGGTAATCTGTTTGTTGACTTGGCTTTCGAAGACCTTAGAAAGGCACGGTAGGATAGATATAGGTCTGTAGCAGTTTGGGTCAAGAGTGTCCCCCCCTTTGAAGAGGGGGATGACCGCAGCTGCTTTCCAATCTTTGGGAATCTCAGACGACACGAAAGAGAGGTTGAACAGGCTAGTAATAGGGGTGGCAACAATTTCGGCAGATAATTTTAGAAAGAAAGGGTCCAGATTGTCTAGCCCGGCTGATTTGTAGGGGTCCAGATTTTGCAGCTCTTTCAGAACATCAGCTGAATGGATTTGGGAGAAGGAGAAATGGGGAAGGCTTGGGCGAGTTGCTGTTGGGGGTGCAGTGCTGTTGTCCGGGGTAGGAGTAGCCAGGTGGAAAGCATGGCCAGCCGTAGAAAAATGCTTATTGAAATTCTCAATTATGGTGGATTTATCAGTGGTGACAGTGTTTCCTATCTTCAGTGCAGTGAGCAGCTGGGAGGAGGTGTTCTTATTCTCCATGGACTTTACAGTGTCCCAGAACTTTTTTGAGTTAGTGTTGCAGGAAGCAAATTTCTGCTTGAAAAAGCTAGCCTTGGCTTTTCTAACTGCCTGTGTATAATGATTTCTAGCTTCCCTGAACAGCTGCATATCACGGGGGCTGTTCGATGCTAATGCAGAACGCCATAGGATGTTTTTGTGTTGGTTAAGGGCAGTCAGGTCTGGGGAGAACCAAGGGCTATATCTGTTCCTGGTTCTAAATTTCTTAAATGGGGCATGTTTATTTAAGATGGTTAGGAAGGCATTTTTTAAAAATATCCAGGCATCCTCTACTGACGGGATGAGATCAATATCCTTCCAGGATACCCCAGCCAGGTCGATTAGAAAGGCCTGCTCGCAGAAGTGTTTCAGGGAGCGTTTTACAGTGATGAGTGGAGGTCGTTTGACCGCTGACCCATTACGGATGCAGGCAATGAGGCAGTGATCGCTGAGATCTTGGTTGAAGACAGCAGAGGTGTATTTAGAGGGGAAGTTGGTTAGGATGATATCTATGAGGGTGCCCGTGTTTAAGGTTTTGGGGAGGTACCTGGTAGGTTCATTGATTATTTGTGTGAGATTGAGGGCATCAAGTTTAGATTGTAGGATGGCTGGGGTGTTAAGCATGTTCCAGTTTAGGTCGCCTAGCAGCACGAACTCTGAAGATAGATGGGGGGCAATCAGTTCACATATGGTGTCCAGAGCACAGCTGGGGGCAGAGGGTGGTCTATAGCAGGCGGCAACGGTGAGAGACTTGTTTTTAGAGAGGTGGATTTTTAAAAGTAGAAGTTCAAATTGTTTGGGTACAGACCTGGATAGTAGGACAGAACTCTGCAGGCTATCTTTGCAGTAGATTGCAACACCGCCCCCTTTGGCAGTTCTATCTTGTCTGAAAATGTTGTAGTTTGGAATTAAAATGTCTGAGTTTTTGGTGGTGTTGGTGTTGGTCATGTTGGTCATGGTGTTACTAACTATATACATCATGGTGTTACTAACTATATACATCATACTGTTACTAACTATATACATCATGGTGTTACTAACTATATACATCATGGTGTTACTAACTACATACATCATACTGTTACTAACTATATACATCGTGGTGTTACAAACTATATACATCATGGTGTTACTAACTATATACATCACAATGTTACTAACTATATACATCATGGTGTTACAAACTATATACATCATGGTGTTACTAACTATATACATCACAATGTTACTAACTATATGCATCATGCTGCTACTAACTAAATACATCATGGTGTTTCTAACTATATACATCATGGTGTTACTAACTATATACATCATGGTGCTACTAACTATATACATCATGGTGTTACTAACTATATACATCATGGTGTTACTAACTATATACATCATACTATTACTATCTTTATACATCATGGTGTTTCTAACTATATACATCATGGTGTTACAAACTATATACATCATGGTGTTACTAACTATATACATCACAATGTTACTAACTATATGCATCATGCTGCTACTAACTATATACATAATGGTGTTTCTAACTATATACATCATGGTGTTACTAACTATATACATCACAATGTTACTAACTATATGCATCATGCTGCTACTAACTATATACATCACGGTGTTACTAACTATATACATCATGGTGCTACTAACTATATACATCATGGTGTGTCTAACTACACACATTGTGTTGCTTCTAACTACAAACATTGTGGTGTTACTAACTATATACATCACAATGTTACTAACTATATGCATCATGCTGCTACTAACTATATACATCACGGTGTTACTAACTATATACATCATGGTGCTACTAACTATATACATCATGGTGTTTCTAACTACACACATTGTGTTGCTTCTAACTACAAACATTGTGGTGTTACTAACTATATACATCACAATGTTACTAACTATATGCAACATGCTGCTACTAACTATATACATCATGGTGTTTCTAACTATATACATCATGGTGTTACTAACTATATACATCACAATGTTACTAACTATATGCATCATGCTGCTACTAACTATATACATCACAATGTTACTAACTATATGCATCATGCTGCTACTAACTATATACATCATGGTGTTTCTAACTATATACATCATGGTGTTACTAACTATATACATCACAATGTTACTAACTATATGCATCATGCTGCTACTAACTATATGCATCATGCTGCTACTAACTATATACATCACGGCGTACCTAACTATATACATCATGGTGTTTCTAACTATATACATCATGGTGTTACTAACTATATACATCACAATGTTACTAACTATATACATCATGGTGTTACTAACTATATACATCATGGTGCTACTAACTATATACATCATGGTGTTACTAACTATATACATCATGGTGTTACTAACTATATACATCATACTATTACTATCTTTATACATCATGGTGTTTCTAACTATATACATCATGGTGTTACAAACTATATACATCATGGTGTTACTAACTATATACATCATGGTGCTACTAACTATATACATCATGGTGTTACTAACTTTATACATCATGGTGTTTCTAACTATATACATCATGGTGTTACGAACTATATACAGTACATCATGGTGTTACTAACTATATACATCATGGTGCTACTAACTATATACATAATGGTGTTACTAACTATATACATCATGGTGTTACTAACTATATACATCATGGTGTTACTAACTATATACATCATACTGTTACTAACTATATACATCATGGTGTTACTAACTATATACATCATGGTGTTACTAACTATATACACCATACTGTTACTAACTATATACATCATGGAGTTACAAACTATATACATCATGGTGTTGCTAACTATATACATCACAATGTTACTAACTATATGCATCATGTTGCTACTATCTAAATACATAATGGTGTTTCTAACTATATACATCATGGTGTTACTAACTATATACATCATGGTGCTACTAACTATATACATCATGGTGTTACTAACTATATACATCATGGTGTTACTAACTATATACATCATACTGTTAATAACTTTATACATCATGGTGTTTCTAACTATATACATCATGGTGTTTCTAACTATATACATCATGGTGTTACTAACTATATACATCACAATGTTACTAACTATATGCATCATGCTGCTACTAACTATATACATCACGGTGTTACTAACTATATACATCATAGTGCTGCTAACTATATACATCATGGTGTTTCTAACTACACACATTGTGTTGCTTCTAACTACAAACATTGTGGTGTTAATAACTATATACATCATTGTGTTACGAACTATATACCTCATGATGCTACTAACTATATACATCATGGTGTTACTATCTATATACATCACAATGTTACTAACTAAATTCATCATGCTGCTACTAACTATATACATCACGGTGTTACTAACTATATACATCATGGTGCTACTAACTATATACATCATGGTGTTTCAAACTACACACATTGTGGTGCTACTAACTACACACATCAAGCTTCTACTAACTACACACATCATGCTGCTACTAACTACAAACATTGTGGTGTTAATAACTATATAGATCATTGTGTTACTAACTATATACATCATGGTGTTACTAACTATATACATCATGGTTGTTACTAACTATATACATCATGGTGTTATTAACTATATACATCACGGTGTTACTAACTATATACATCATGGTGCTACTAACTATATACATCATGGTGTTTCAAACTACACACATTGTGGTGCTACTAACTACACACATCAAGCTTCTACTAACTACACACATCATGCTGCTACTAACTACAAACATTGTGGTGTTAATAACTATATAGATCATTGTGTTACTAACTATATACATCATGATGTTACTAACTATATACATCATGGTGTTACTAACTTTATACATCATGGTGTTACTAACTATATACATCATGGTGCTACTAACTATATACATCATGGTGTTACTAACTATATACATCATGGTGTTACTAACTATATACATCATACTGTTACTAACTATATACATCATGGTGTTACTAACTATATACATCATGGTGTTACTAACTATATACATCATACTGTTACTAACTATATACATCATGGTGTTTTAAACTACACACATTGTGGTGCTACTAACTACACACATCAAGCTTCTACTAACTACACACATCATGCTGCTACTAACTACAAACATTGTGGTGTTAATAACTATATAGACCATTGTGTTACTAACTATATACATCATGGTGCTATTAACTATATACATCATGGTGTTACTAACTATATGCATCATGGTGTTACTAACTATATACATCATGGTGTTATTAACTATATACATCATGATGTTACTAACTATATACATCATGGTGTTACTAACTTTATACATCATGGTGTTACTAACTATATACATCATGGTGTTACAAACTATATACATCATGGTGTTACTAACTATATACATCATTGTGTTACTAACTATATACATCATGGTGCTACTAACTATATACATCATGGTGTTAATAACTATATACATCATGGTGTTACTAACTATATACATCATGGTGTTACTAACTATATACATCATACTGTTACTAACTATATACATCATGGTGTTACTAACTATATACATCATGGTGTTACTAACTATATACATCATACTGTTACTAACTATATACATCATGGTGTTACAAACTATATACATCATGGTGTTACTAACTATATACATCACAATGTTACTAACTATATGCATCATGCTGCTACTAACTTAATACATCATGGTGTTTCCAACTATATACATCATGGTGTTACTAACTATTTACATCATGGTGCTACTAACTATATACATCATGGTGTTACTAACTATATACATCATGGTGTTACTAACTATATACATCATACTATTACTATCTTTATACATCATGGTGTTTCTAACTATATACATCATGGTGTTACAAACTATATACATCATGGTGTTACTAACTATATACATCACAATGTTACTAACTATATGCATCATGCTGCTACTAACTATATACATCATAGTGTTTCTAACTATATACATCATGGTGTTACTAACTATATACATCACAATGTTACTAACTATATGCATCATGCTGCTACTAACTATATACATCACGGTGTTACTAACTATATACATCATGGTGCTACTAACTATATACATCATGGTGTTTCTAACTACACACATTGTGTTGCTTCTAACTACAAACATTGTGGTGTTACTAACTATATACATCACAATGTTACTAACTATATGCATCATGCTGCTACTAACTATATACATCACGGTGTTACTAACTATATACATCATGGTGCTACTAACTATATACATCATGGTGTTTCTAACTACACACATTGTGTTGCTTCTAACTACAAACATTGTGGTGTTACTAACTATATACATCACAATGTTACTAACTATATGCATCATGCTGCTACTAACTATATACATCATGGTGTTTCTAACTATATACATCATGGTGTTACTAACTATATACATCACAATGTTACTAACTATATGCATCATGCTGCTACTAACTATATGCATCATGCTGCTACTAACTATATACATCACAATGTTACTAACTATATGCATCATGCTGCTACTAGCTATATACATCATGGTGTTTCTAACTATATACATCATGGTGTTACTAACTATATACATCACAATGTTACTAACTATATGCATCATGCTGCTACTAACTATATACATCACGGTGTACCTAACTATATACATCATGGTGTTTCTAACTATATACATCATGGTGTTACAAACTATATACATCATGGTGTTACTAACTATATACATCACAATGTTACTAACTATATGCATCATGCTGCTACTAACTATATACATCATGGTGTTTCTAACTATATACATCATGGTGTTACTAACTATATACATCACAATGTTTCTAACTATATGCATCATGCTGCTACTAACTATATACATCATGATGTTACTAACTATATACATCATGGTGTTACTAACTTTATACATGATGGTGTTTCTAACTATATACATCATGGTGTTACGAACTATATACATCATGGTGTTACTAACTATATACATCATGGTGTTACTAACTATATACATCATGGTGTTACTAACTATATACATCATGGTGCTACTAACTATATACATCATGGTGTTTGTAACTACACACATTGTGTTGCTTCTAACTACAAACATTGTGGTGTTAATAACTATATACATCATTGTGTTACTAACTATATACATCATGGTGTTACTAACTATATACATCATGGTTGTTACTAACTATATACATCATGGTGTTATTAACTATATACATCACGGTGTTACTAACTATATACATCATGGTGCTACTAACTATATACATCATGGTGTTTCAAACTACACACATTGTGGTGCTACTAACTACACACATCAAGCTTCTACTAACTACACACATCATGCTGCTACTAACTACAAACATTGTGGTGTTAATAACTATATAGATCATTGTGTTACTAACTATATACATCATGATGTTACTAACTATATACATCATGGTGTTACTAACTTTATACATCATGGAGTTTCTAACTATATACATCATGGTGTTACGAACTATATACAGTACATCATGGTGTTACTAACTATATACATCATGGTGTTACTAACTATATACATCATGGTGTTACTAACTATATACATCATGGTGTTACTAACTATATACATCATACTGTTACTAACTATATACATCATGGTGTTACTAACTATATACATCATGGTGTTACTAACTATATACATCATACTGTTACTAACTATATACATCATGGTGTTTCAAACTACACACATTGTGGTGCTACTAACTACACACATCAAGCTTCTACTAACTACACACATCATGCTGCTACTAACTACAAACATTGTGGTGTTAATAACTATATAGACCATTGTGTTACTAACTATATACATCATGGTGCTATTAACTATATACATCATGGTGTTACTAACTATATGCATCATGGTGTTACTAACTATATACATCATGGTGTTACTAACTATATACATCATGATGTTACTAACTATATACATCATGGTGTTACTAACTTTATACATCATGGTGTTTCTAACTATATACATCATGGTGTTACGAACTATATACAGTACATCATGGTGTTACTAACTATATACATCATGGCGTTACTAACTATATACATCATGGTGTTACTAACTATATACATCATTGTGTTACTAACTATATACATCATGGTGCTACTAACTATATACATCATGGTGTTACTATCTTTATACATCATGGTGTTTCTAACTATATACATCATGGTGTTACAAACTATATACATCATGGTGTTACTAACTATATACATCACAATGTTACTAACTATATGCATCATGCTGCTACTAACTATATACATCATGGTGTTTCTAACTATATACATCATGGTGTTACTAACTATATACATCACAATGTTACTAACTATATGCATCATGCTGCTACTAACTATATACATCACGGTGTTACTAACTATATACATCATGGTGCTACTAACTATATACATCATGGTGTTTCTAACTACACACATTGTGTTGCTTCTAACTACAAACATTGTGGTGTTACTAACTATATACATCACAATGTTACTAACTATATGCATCACGCTGCTACTAACTATATACATCACGGTGTTACTAACTATATACATCATGGTGCTACTAACTATATACATCATGGTGTTTCTAACTACACACATTGTGTTGCTTCTAACTACAAACATTGTGGTGTTACTAACTATATACATCACAATGTTACTAACTATATGCATCATGCTGCTACTAACTATATACATCATGGTGTTTCTAACTATATACATCATGGTGTTACTAACTATATACATCACAATGTTACTAACTATATGCATCATGCTGCTACTAACTATATACATCACAATGTTACTAACTATATGCATCATGCTGCTACTAACTATATACATCATGGTGTTTCTAACTATATACATCATGGTGTTACTAACTATATACATCACAATGTTACTAACTATATGCATCATGCCTCTACTAACTATATGCATCATGCTGCTACTAACTATATACATCACGGTGTACCTAACTATATACATCATGGTGTTTCTAACTATATACATCATGGTGTTACAAACTATATACATCATGGTGTTTCTAACTATATACATCACAATGTTACTAACTATATGCATCATGCTGCTACTAACTATATACATCATGATGTTACTAACTATATACATCATGGTGTTACTAACTTTATACATCATGGTGTTTCTAACTATATACATCATGGTGTTATGAACTATATACAGTACATCATGGTGTTACTAACTATATACATCATGGTGTTACTAACTATATACATCATGATGTTACTAACTATATACATCATGGTGCTACTAACTATATACATCATGGTGTTACTAACTATATACATCATGGTGTTACGAACTATATACAGTACATCATGGTGTTACTAACTATATACATCATGGTGTTACTAACTATATACATCATGGTGTTACTAACTATATACATCATTGTGTTACTAACTATATACATCATGGTGCTACTAACTATATACATCATGGTGTTACTATCTTTATACATCATGGTGTTTCTAACTATATACATCATGGTGTTACAAACTATATACATCATGGTGTTACTAACTATATACATCACAATGTTACTAACTATATGCATCATGCTGCTACTAACTATATACATCATGGTGTTTCTAACTATATACATCATGGTGTTACTAACTATATACATCACAATGTTACTAACTATATGCATCATGCTGCTACTAACTATATACATCACGGTGTTACTAACTATATACATCATGGTGCTACTAACTATATACATCATGGTGTTTCTAACTACACACATTGTGTTGCTTCTAACTACAAACATTGTGGTGTTACTAACTATATACATCACAATGTTACTAACTATATGCATCACGCTGCTACTAACTATATACATCACGGTGTTACTAACTATATACATCATGGTGCTACTAACTATATACATCATGGTGTTTCTAACTACACACATTGTGTTGCTTCTAACTACAAACATTGTGGTGTTACTAACTATATACATCACAATGTTACTAACTATATGCATCATGCTGCTACTAACTATATACATCATGGTGTTTCTAACTATATACATCATGGTGTTACTAACTATATACATCACAATGTTACTAACTATATGCATCATGCTGCTACTAACTATATACATCACAATGTTACTAACTATATGCATCATGCTGCTACTAACTATATACATCATGGTGTTTCTAACTATATACATCATGGTGTTACTAACTATATACATCACAATGTTACTAACTATATGCATCATGCCTCTACTAACTATATGCATCATGCTGCTACTAACTATATACATCACGGTGTACCTAACTATATACATCATGGTGTTTCTAACTATATACATCATGGTGTTACAAACTATATACATCATGGTGTTTCTAACTATATACATCACAATGTTACTAACTATATGCATCATGCTGCTACTAACTATATACATCATGATGTTACTAACTATATACATCATGGTGTTACTAACTTTATACATCATGGTGTTTCTAACTATATACATCATGGTGTTATGAACTATATACAGTACATCATGGTGTTACTAACTATATACATCATGGTGTTACTAACTATATACATCATTGTGTTACTAACTATATACATCATGGTGCTACTAACTATATACATCATGGTGTTACTATCTTTATACATCATGGTGTTTCTAACTATATACATCATGGTGTTACAAACTATATACATCATGGTGTTACTAACTATATACATCACAATGTTACTAACTATATGCATCATGCTGCTACTAACTATATACATCATGGTGTTTCTAACTATATACATCATGGTGTTACTAACTATATACATCACAATGTTACTAACTATATGCATCATGCTGCTACTAACTATATACATCACGGTGTTACTAACTATATACATCATGGTGCTACTAACTATATACATCATGGTGTTTCTAACTACACACATTGTGTTGCTTCTAACTACAAACATTGTGGTGTTACTAACTATATACATCACAATGTTACTAACTATATGCATCACGCTGCTACTAACTATATACATCACGGTGTTACTAACTATATACATCATGGTGCTACTAACTATATACATCATGGTGTTTCTAACTACACACATTGTGTTGCTTCTAACTACAAACATTGTGGTGTTACTAACTATATACATCACAATGTTACTAACTATATGCATCATGCTGCTACTAACTATATACATCATGGTGTTTCTAACTATATACATCATGGTGTTACTAACTATATACATCACAATGTTACTAACTATATGCATCATGCTGCTACTAACTATATACATCACAATGTTACTAACTATATGCATCATGCTGCTACTAACTATATACATCATGGTGTTTCTAACTATATACATCATGGTGTTACTAACTATATACATCACAATGTTACTAACTATATGCATCATGCCTCTACTAACTATATGCATCATGCTGCTACTAACTATATACATCACGGTGTACCTAACGATATACATCATGGTGTTTCTAACTATATACATCATGGTGTTACAAACTATATACATCATGGTGTTTCTAACTATATACATCACAATGTTACTAACTATATGCATCATGCTGCTACTAACTATATACATCATGATGTTACTAACTATATACATCATGGTGTTACTAACTTTATACATCATGGTGTTTCTAACTATATACATCATGGTGTTATGAACTATATACAGTACATCATGGTGTTACTAACTATATACATCATGGTGTTACTAACTATATACATCATGGTGTTACTAACTATATACCTCATGATGCTACTAACTATATACATCATGGTGTTTCTAACTATATACATCATGGTGTTACTAACTATATACATCACAATGTTACTAACTATATGCATCATGCTGCTACTAACTATATACATCACGGTGTTACTAACTATATACATCATGGTGCTACTAACTATATACATCATGGTGTTACTAACTACACACATTGTGTTGCTTCTAACTACAAACATTGTGGTGTTAATAACTATATACATCATTGTGTTACTAACTATATACATTATGGTGTTACGAACTATATACCTCATGGTGCTACTAACTATATACATCATGGTGTTACTAACTATTTACATCATCATGTTACTAACTATATACATCATGGTGTCACTAACTATTTATATCATGGTGTTACTAACTATATACATCATGGTGTCACTAACTATTTACATAATGGTGTTACTATCTATATACATCATGGTGTTACTAACTATATACATCATGGTGCTACTAACTATATACATCATGGTGTTACTAACTATATACATCATGGTGTTACTAACTATATATATCATGGTGTTAATAACTATATACATCATGGTGTTTCTAACTATATACATCATGGTGTTACAAACTAAATACATCATGGTGTTACTAACTATATACATCACAATGTTACTAACTATATGCATCATGCTGCTACTAACTAAATACATCATGGTGTTTCTAACTATATACATCATGGTGTTACTAACTATATACATCATGGTGCTACTAACTATATACATCATGGTGTTCCTAACTATATACATCATGGTGTTACTAACTATATACATCATACTGTTACTAACTTTATACATCATGGTGTTACAAACTATATACATCATGGTGTTACTAACTATATACATCACAATGTTACTAACTATATGCATCATGCTGCTACTAACTATATACATCATGGTGTTTCTAACTATATACATCATGGTGTTACTAACTATATACATCACAATGTTACTAACTATATGCATCATGCTGCTACTAACTATATACATCACGGTGTTACTAACTATATACATCATGGTGCTACTAACTATATACATCATGGTGTTTCTAACTACACACATTGTGTTGCTTCTAACTACAAACATTGTGGTGTTACTAACTATATACATCATGGTGTTACTAACTATATACATCATGGTGTTACTAACTATATACATCATGGTGCTACTAACTATATACATCATGGTGTTTCTAACTACACACATTGTGTTGCTTCTAACTACAAACATTGTGGTGTTAATAACTATATACATCATTGTGTTACTAACTATATACATCATGGTGTTACTAACTATATACATCATGGTTGTTACTAACTATATACATCATGGTGTTATTAACTATATACATCACGGTGTTACTAACTATATACATCATGGTGCTACTAACTATATACATCATGGTGTTTCAAACTACACACATTGTGGTGCTACTAACTACACACATCAAGCTTCTACTAACTACACACATCATGCTGCTACTAACTACAAACATTGTGGTGTTAATAACTATATAGATCATTGTGTTACTAACTATATACATCATGATGTTACTAACTATATACATCATGGTGTTACTAACTTTATACATCATGGTGTTTCTAACTATATACATCATGGTGTTACGAACTATATACAGTACATCATGGTGTTACTAACTATATACATCATGGTGTTACTAACTATATACATCATGGTGTTACTAACTATATACATCATGGTGTTACTAACTATATACATCATACTGTTACTAACTATATACATCATGGTGTTACTAACTATATACATCATGGTGTTACTAACTATATACATCATACTGTTACTAACTATATACATCATGGTGTTTCAAACTACACACATTGTGGTGCTACTAACTACACACATCAAGCTTCTACTAACTACACACATCATGCTGCTACTAACTACAAACATTGTGGTGTTAATAACTATATAGACCATTGTGTTACTAACTATATACATCATGGTGCTATTAACTATATACATCATGGTGTTACTAACTATATGCATCATGGTGTTACTAACTATATACATCATGGTGTTACTAACTATATACATCATGATGTTACTAACTATATACATCATGGTGTTACTAACTTTATACATCATGGTGTTTCTAACTATATACATCATGGTGTTACGAACTATATACAGTACATCATGGTGTTACTAACTATATACATCATGGTGTTACTAACTATATACATCATGGTGTTACTAACTATATACATCATTGTGTTACTAACTATATACATCATGGTGCTACTAACTATATACATCATGGTGTTACGAACTATATACAGTACATCATGGTGTTACTAACTATATACATCATGGTGTTACTAACTATATACATCATGGTGTTACTAACTATATACATCATTGTGTTACTAACTATATACATCATGGTGCTACTAACTATATACATCATGGTGTTACTATCTTTATACATCATGGTGTTTCTAACTATATACATCATGGTGTTACAAACTATATACATCATGGTGTTACTAACTATATACATCACAATGTTACTAACTATATGCATCATGCTGCTACTAACTATATACATCATGGTGTTTCTAACTATATACATCATGGTGTTACTAACTATATACATCACAATGTTACTAACTATATGCATCATGCTGCTACTAACTATATACATCACGGTGTTACTAACTATATACATCATGGTGCTACTAACTATATACATCATGGTGTTTCTAACTACACACATTGTGTTGCTTCTAACTACAAACATTGTGGTGTTACTAACTATATACATCACAATGTTACTAACTATATGCATCATGCTGCTACTAACTATATACATCATGGTGTTTCTAACTATATACATCATGGTGTTACTAACTATATACATCACAATGTTACTAACTATATGCATCATGCCTCTACTAACTATATGCATCATGCTGCTACTAACTATATACATCACGGTGTACCTAACTATATACATCATGGTGTTTCTAACTATATACATCATGGTGTTACAAACTATATACATCATGGTGTTTCTAACTATATACATCACAATGTTACTAACTATATGCATCATGCTGCTACTAACTATATACATCATGATGTTACTAACTATATACATCATGGTGTTACTAACTTTATACATCATGGTGTTTCTAACTATATACATCATGGTGTTATGAACTATATACAGTACATCATGGTGTTACTAACTATATACATCATGGTGTTACTAACTATATACATCATGGTGTTACTAACTATATACCTCATGATGCTACTAACTATATACATCATGGTGTTTCTAACTATATACATCATGGTGTTACTAACTATATACATCACAATGTTACTAACTATATGCATCATGCTGCTACTAACTATATACATCACGGTGTTACTAACTATATACATCATGGTGCTACTAACTATATACATCATGGTGTTACTAACTACACACATTGTGTTGCTTCTAACTACAAACATTGTGGTGTTAATAACTATATACATCATTGTGTTACTAACTATATACATTATGGTGTTACGAACTATATACCTCATGGTGCTACTAACTATATACATCATGGTGTTACTAACTATTTACATCATCATGTTACTAACTATATACATCATGGTGTCACTAACTATTTATATCATGGTGTTACTAACTATATACATCATGGTGTCACTAACTATTTACATAATGGTGTTACTATCTATATACATCATGGTGTTACTAACTATATACATCATGGTGCTACTAACTATATACATCATGGTGTTACTAACTATATACATCATGGTGTTACTAACTATATATATCATGGTGTTAATAACTATATACATCATGGTGTTTCTAACTATATACATCATGGTGTTACAAACTAAATACATCATGGTGTTACTAACTATATACATCACAATGTTACTAACTATATGCATCATGCTGCTACTAACTAAATACATCATGGTGTTTCTAACTATATACATCATGGTGTTACTAACTATATACATCATGGTGCTACTAACTATATACATCATGGTGTTCCTAACTATATACATCATGGTGTTACTAACTATATACATCATACTGTTACTAACTTTATACATCATGGTGTTACAAACTATATACATCATGGTGTTACTAACTATATACATCACAATGTTACTAACTATATGCATCATGCTGCTACTAACTATATACATCATGGTGTTTCTAACTATATACATCATGGTGTTACTAACTATATACATCACAATGTTACTAACTATATACATCACGGTGTTACTAACTATATACATCATGGTGCTACTAACTATATACATCATGGTGTTACTAACTATATACATTATGGTGTTTCGAACTATATACCTCATGGTGCTACTAACTATATACATCATGGTGTTACTAACTATTTACATCATCATGTTACTAACTATATACATCATGGTGTCACTAACTATATACATCATGGTGTTACTAACTATATACATCATACTGTTACTAACTTTATACATCATGGTGTTTCTAACTCTATACATCATGGTGCTACTAACTATATACATCATGGTGTTACTAACTATTTACATCATCATGTTACTAACTATATACATCATGGTGTCACTAACTATATACATCATGGTGTTACTAACTATATACATCATACTGTTACTAACTTTATACATCATGGTGTTTCTAACTATATACATCATGGTGTTACAAACTATATACATCATGGTGTTACTAACTATATACATCACAATGTTACTAACTATATGCATCATGCTGCTACTAACTATATACATCATGGTGTTTCTAACTATATACATCATGGTGTTACTAACTATATACATCACAATGTTACTAACTATATGCATCATGCTGCTACTAACTATATACATCACGGTGTTACTAACTATATACATCATGGTGTTTCTAACTACACACATTGTGTTGCTTCTAACTACAAACATTGTGGTGTTAATAAGTATATACATCATTGTGTTACTAACTATATACATCATGGTGCTATTAACTATATACATCATGGTGTTACTAACTATATACATTATGGTGTTACGAACTATATACATCACAATGTTACTAACTATATGCATCATGCTGCTACTAACTAAATACATCATGGTGTTACTAACTATATACATCATGGTGTCACTAACTATTTACATCATGGTGTTACTAACTATATACATCATGGTGTTACTAACTATATACATCATGGTGTCACTAACTATTTACATCATGGTGCTACTAACTATATACATCATGGTGTTACTAACTATATACATCATGGTGTTACTAACTATATATATCATGGTGTTACTAACTATATACATCATGGTGTTACTAACTATATACATCATGGTGTTACTAACTATATACATCATGGTGTTTCTAACTATATACAGTGGTGCAAAAAAGTATTTATTCAGCCTCCAATTGTGCAAGTTCTCCCACTTAAAAAGATGAGAGAGGCCTGTAATTTTCATCATAGGTACACTTCAACAATGACAGACAAAATGAGAAAAAAAATCCTGAAAATCACATTGTAGGATTTTTGATGAATTTATTTGCAAATGATGGTGGAAAATAAGTATTTGGTCACCTACAAACATCATCTTTGTATATGTACAATTATGGCTTCTGGGACAGCAGGGGAAGCGCCATTGAGGCTATCTCCCTTCTAAAGTAGTCAATTTCTTATTCTACTACTTCTATGAGTTAGTAAACAAACTGAAAGGGTGCATACTCACCACAATGGCGCTGGCAATGCTAAAATGGGCTTTGGGGCACAAGAGTCAAAGATATAACTCTGTGCTAGAGTTGTCTATGTTCCAACTTTGCTTCATTGGCATAAATGTACCACTTGAGCTGGTCTGGAATTGGTGAGAAAATTGGAATTTGATTCAAAGGAAGAGTGAATCTGAGATCGGAAATGTTGTTGTACAATACGCTAAGAGACAGTTTTGCAAACAGGCAAGTCTTCAGAGATTATTGTTTTATTTCTCTGAAAGAGAGAGAGAGAGAGAGAGAGCTAGGAAGCAGCTCTGTAGAGGGAGCGGTGTGTAGTGAGTGGGGAGAAAGGGGCAGCTGGTATAGGATTAAATGCTGACATTCTGCATTTCTCATTTCTCCAACCCAAAAATACCCCCCTACTTCAGGGAAAGCCTGCCCTGAGGTTTGGCAGCAGGCTCTCGCAGTTATGGGCAGAAAGGATTTGCTTCTAAGTCACTCAGCTTTATGTAATAGCCTCCCGTATGCTCCATTCCAGGGAGGCATCTGTGGAGAAGTGACAGCATTTAGCTGTTGTGGCTTTGCTGGCTGCCAACACTAATGTCAGAGAAAGGTCCCTCAGAAGGGTGGGGGTGTAAGGGGGGAAGGAGAGAGAAAATATGGAGGAAGAAAGTTGATTGATCATCACAATGCCATATTATGGCTGGAAGGTGACACGGAATCTCACCAATATGTCCAATGCCATAAGTCTGATCTGAGGATGGGAGACGTGTCCCACAGCTTGAGGAACGTAACCTCACTGCCAGAGTTGTAAATCCAGAGGAGATCAGTGCAGGGAGATACGCAAAGAGGCGTTCTGGTTGTATGAAAAACATCATTGAAATGTATGTTGATATTTGAAATTTAACAGTATTAGTAGCGCAAGTCCATTTTGATTCCTCCCCTCAATTCAGAGGTTGAACATAATATGTATAGAATTTGTATAGCATGTGTAGGACGGAGTTTACATATATTAGTTTAGGTTTCAACCTTAAATGTGGATGGGAGAACTCTCAACTTTAGATTCCCTCTGACTTATAAACTGTTCATGAACTCAATCAGTGGTTTGTCTGACTGTCTGTCTGCCTGGTTAATTACTGGTTCATTATTTCTTTAGACACAGGTCGCCATGGCAAGTATTAGCTGTAACATCCTTAGCTGACAGGGACTGAACCCCTGAAGAATTTGTTTCCTTGCTGAACTTTTTCAAAGTGTAAATTTCAACATATTCAGTCTGAGAGTTTCCCACAGTGGGTTAGTGGGGAGCGCTTGTGAAAGAGTGAGATAGGGGAGGTAACTTCCCTATTTAAAGGACTCATCCAAAGGACACTTCAGTGTGACACATCTGCTTGTATTGACAGCTCTCTGTTTTGTCGGCATAAATAAGATGAATAGCACCAAATAAAATGAGAAGAATACATATAAAAGCTTAGTGTGCGCATATGGTCCATTAAGCATTTTCCTGTTGTTTTTATTGCTGGTTTAATCTTTTTTAATCTGTCAGAAAATCAATTTTTCATGTTGCTGCCAAGTTGCTGAGTAGGACACTCCATCATATTTACAGTGTCTGTCTGAGGCTGACTGGACGAGGCCTCATACTTTGCTTACCACTCATCGGACGTGCCATAGGCCACCACTTCAAAGACTGATGATGTGGAAATAGTGTATGATTTATTGTTCTTCTTCACAGTTTTGAAGCCATCAGTTTAATCAGTGATACGTTAACACAACATCAATTCCATCATGGATTGTTTTCCTTTGTCATCACTGTGTTGCACTTTGTACCTCTTCACAGTGGAGGACTGCATAATTTTGCATTAATATGTGCAGTTGGATTGTCCTGTACGAATATACTAGTCTTGTTAGTGTATGAAAATGTACACTGATGTCCTCTGGGGCTCCTGATGATACCTTTCTAATAAAGTGCCATTACATTGTAATATATATGTTTCTCTGGATGACATGACACCACACATGTTCCATCTAGTGCTGGAGAATCTCTTATAGCTAAATAGCCCTTGTCATGTTTTCTGAACATGTGGTGATTTCTGTTGAGGGTTGTCTCTGGGGTCTAGAGAGAGACAGACAGGGTTACGTGTTTTCAATGTATAATACGTGTTTTCAATGTATAATACGTGTTTTCAATGTATAATACGTGTTTTCAATGTATAATACATGTTTTCAATGTGTTAAACCTGAGATGCAAGTTGAATGGTAAGCTAATTCCCTTGAATATTCATTCATATCCTTATTTCCATCAATTATATATTGCCATGAATCTGATCCAAACCAGACCTGGCATATGTTCACAGAGAATCCTACGTGTAAAGTCTCCTGGTACTTACTAGTTCTAATCTGTGTATGACTGCAGGGGAATTAATCACATTCTGTGGCTGAAAGAGAAGGTGAGAATTTCCTCTGACATCAGATCAGTCAGTGTGGGGGAACAGAACTCTCTGGGTTTTCCTTCTAAACCCACAGTGAAAACCCACAGTGAAACCATGATTATCTGCATTCAGCAAAAATGAAATGTCTATAATTCCAGTGGGGGCAGGATGCTAAAATACCTAATTTGACAGAACAAGTATAACTATAAAATGTATTTATATATTCATCAAGGGATTTAGCTGAGAACCTAGGCTACCTGGAATAAAGTGGGTTTACTGAATCCATTACTGCTGTAGGGATTATTAACATCGCCACCAGTTGCAACGACTGATACATTCACATTAAGACATTGCAGGGCATTGAAATATGTCATTTTTATTCACAGCCGCAGTGCCTCCGAAGCAGAAACTATTAATATTGTAAGCAATTTATTTGTCAGCTTAAAAAAAAGCTCTGTTTTGTAGAAACCTTTTTTGCGAGGCTATTTTCCCCTTGAGCTCACTGGCTTATTAGAGAGACACAGAGCGTTATTTGCTTATGCAGTGAAGCCTAAAACAGTGGAGCAGCAGTATTTAAAGCCGCTTCGCCCCTCCATTTCCCTGAATGATTACCTCTGTCAAGGCTCCAGCAGACCCCAGAGCCCCCGACCACAGATACTGTATATCACTATGAGAGCCGTACAACACCTGTCCCTTAAAACGCTCCAGAAAACCTGACGGGCATTTTTGACACACCTCAGTGTGCATTAACTGTAGCAGAAGGCATCTTTAAATGCCTGCTCATGAAACCAGTAAGGGAGTGAGAGGTAGGGGTCTGAACCATTAGATGACTACTATTGGCACCGGGATGTAGCTGCACACCAGCTAGAAACCATTATCCAACCATTACTCTCACATCCTTAGACAGTGTACATTTCAAGAATCTTCCAAAGAGTGTGTGTTCTCCAAATTGCACATGTCATTGTATGGGTGTTGAGTGGCCTAGGACTGCACCAAGGAGATATCAGATCAATCAAGGCTAATGCAGAGTGGGCAATGTTGGCTCCCCATGACCTTACAGCGAGAGAGTGGGGTGTTGTAAAAGGGTGAGGTTAGGGGAGAGGTCATGTGTTGCACTGTCCAATGCCCAAATGTAAGGCCCTCAGTGCAATGTTCAGGGCCAGCGAAGTGTTAAGCCCTGTGATGGATTAGGGCTAAATGAGAGTGCTTACTGGATGCTGTCACGCTTGGACTGTTTCTACCTCTCACTCCCAAACATAGGAGAAAGAGAGAGGGGGGTTGGAGTATGTCTGCAGAATTCTAATTTCCTCTCCCCTTTATGTTAATGGACTCAGGGGGGAAAACCAACTGTCCTTAAAGAAAGGTGGAATGAAATGCGCTGTAAATGCCAGTGAATGACAGATCAGAGAGATAGTGAGGACGAGAGAGCGAGGGATGAGGCGAGCGCTTTCTCCACCCAGTCCTTCTCCTCCCACCGCAGACCTCCCCTCACCCTTCCATCTCCATTCTCACCTATCTGTAACCAGGCATAAAACTACATTTTTACTGCTTAATAATGGAGGAAATATAAAACCTCCGTGAATATGAGTAGGTGAGGGCATTCTGCAGTACATCTCCTTTAATTAAAAAGAAGATGGAATGACAAAAGAGAAAGAACCTGGGGACTTGTTCCTTATTTTCTCTCTCTTCTTTTTAGGACTTTTACGGTCTCTACAAAATATTTTATTCCTTTGCAATTACATGTACGGGTGCTTTAACAGCAGAGGCCATAACGACCTGGTCCCTGGGCAGTCGTGACATGGTAGAGGCTTCAGTGTTGGAGTAGGAGTCATTTATCTCCATGGCTGATGGGCTTTTACCACAGACATAGATTGAGATGTAATTTTCATATATGTCAAATTATGGCATCGGTGAGTGCACAGGCAGCGCCATTGAGGCAATCTCCATTTTGAAGTTGTCAATTTTCTTCTTCTACTACTTCTATGAGTTGGCAGACAAACTGAAAGGGTGCATACTTCCACCTAGCTCACAGGTATAATTCATTGGCTGAATCATGTGATCCTTAACCCATAGGAAGTCCCACCCAGTTGTCTACTTTAAAATGGTGGAAGCCCTCAATGGCAATGTCCACACCAAAATGGGGTTTATCAATCTAGAGTTCTCTATCTAACTCTATAGCTTTTACACACTGTTATTAGGGTAACTATCAAACAAAATGCAATGGTTGTGGCCTTTTTAAATAAATGTAAACTTTCAAAGTGTTTGGGCAGGTTGAAATAAAAAACACTCCCACTCTTTTATGTAATCATACATTGTTCATATACCCATTTGATTTTTAAACTCATGAGTTATGGAAACAAAATTTGGATAGTCTTTTCAAATGTTAGACCATTTCAAATGTGTTATTTCTACCTGCATTAATTAATGTGTTGTTTGCTTTGTTTTGCAGGGCATGTTTAATGAATGTACTGATTTCCCTTGAAGTCGACTATGCCATATGCACGAAAATAAATCAAAGGCCTTTTTGGTGAAAGAAAGGAAATCAAATGCTTGCAGGATTCCGAGGGCCAAAATAGCCAATCAATATCCGTCAAATGGAATTAGCTTTTTCTCCAGGAGTGGGCAGGCCTTTCTAGATGACTCATCCGTGCTTTCCCCTCTCTCAATTATGGAGATGTTTCCTCCTCACCACAACAGTCATGTTGTTCTACTGTTCTCTACCCACCACAGATCTATTCAAGAATGTACAATGTGATTCGCTCTCATCCCTGGCTTGTACAAACCCTTCATTCAAAGGGAGGTGTACAAAAGAATCCTGTTGAAAATGTATCAGACCAAAGTGCTCTTCTGAATCAAGCAGCTCTCCTACGACCTGACCTTTGCTCTGATACTAAGCGTGACCTGTCAGCTAAGGGGCAAATCAAGAGAGGTTTGTGAGCTATAAAAGATGCAGGCAAATCATTGAACATATTTTCCGGTCACAACTTGCAGACTTGTTTTCGAGTTGCTGTGCGTTTTGTTGCCAACCTATTTTGCTACCTGACAACTTTACGGATTTTACTTTTAATTACCGTTTATATATATATATATATTTTTCCCCCTCAACTTTTTCACTCCGGACGCTTTATCTGGACACGATTCGTCAGGACCTCCAACAGCCGAAGCTAAGTAGTAACATTAACATGATGCCTTCTAATTGCAGTCGCTGTACTCGCCTTACGGAGAGGATAGCTGTGCTGCAAGCCCAGCTTCAGACGCAATCGTTAGGCAAGGGTAATTTCAGTGTAGGGCGTCTGTGCCACCAGTAAGTACAGATAGTAGTATAAATCCCCTGGCACAGTCCCAGCAGCCGGACAACTTTCTCACGGTTTCTGGAAGGAAATGCTGTAGGAACGCTCAACCGGTGTCGCTCATTCAGCCGACAGAAACTTTCAACCGGTTTTCCCCATTAAGCAGCGGAGTTGGGGTCTCTACTCCTCTCGTTACGGGGTCTGAGACGCCGAAGCTTCCCACTATTAGCTCTGACAAATTAAAAACTCTAGTCATTGGCGACTCCATTACCCGCAGTATTAGACTTAAAACGAATCATCCAGCGATCATACACTGTTTACCGGGGGGCAGGGCTACCGACGTTAAGGCTAATCTGAAGATGGTGCTGGCTAAAGCTAAAACTGGCGAGTGTAGAGAGTATAGAGATATTGTTATCCACGTCGGCACCAACGATGTTAGGATGAAACAGTCAGAGATCACCAAGCGCAACATAGCTTCTGCGTGTAAATCAGCTAGAAAGATGTGTCGGCATCGAGTAATTGTCTCTGGCCCCCTCCCAGTTAGGGGGAGTGATGAGCTCTACAGCAGAGTCTCACAACTCAATCGCTGGTTGAAAACTGTTTTCTGCCCCTCCCAAAAGATAGAATTTGTAGATAATTGGCCCTCTTTCTGGGACTCACCCACAAACAGGACCAAGCCTGACCTGCTGAGGAGTGACGGACTCCATCCTAGCTGGAGGGGTGCTCTCATCTTATCTACCAACATAGATAGGGCTCTAACTCCTCTAGCTCCACAATGAAATAGGGTGCAGGCCAGGCAGCAGGCTGTTAGCCAGCCTGCCAGCATAGCGGAGTCTGCCACTAGCATAGTCAGTGTAGTCAGCTCAGCTATCACCATTGAGACCGTGTCTGTGCCTCGACCTGGGTTGGGCAAAACTAAACATGGCGGTGTTCGCCTTAGCAATCTCACTAGGATAAAGACCACCTCCATTCCTGTCAGTATTGAAAGAGATCATGATACCTCACATCTCAAAATAGGGCTACTTAATGTTAGATCCCTTACTTCAAAGGCAATTATAGTCAATGAACTAATCACTGATCATAATCTTGATGTGATTGGCCTGACTGAAACATGGCTTAAGCCTGATGAATTTACTGTGTTAAATGAGGCCTCACCTCCTGGCTACACTAGTGACCATATCCCCCGTGCATCCCGCAAAGGCAGAGGTGTTGCTAACATTTACAATAGCAATTTTTTTTTAAATGGCGTTTTCGTCTTTTGAGCTTCTAGTCATGAAATCTATGCAGCCTACTCAATCACTTTTTATAGCTACTGTTTACAGGCCTCCTGGGCCATATACAGCGTTCCTCACTGAATTCCCTGAATTCCTATCGGACCTTGTAGTCATAGCAGATAATATTCTAATCTTTGGTGACTTTAATATTCACATGGAAAAGTCCACAGACCCACTCCAAAAGGCTTTCGGAGCCATCATCGACTCAGTGGGTTTTGTCTAACATGTCTCTGGACCCACTCACTGTCACAGTCATACGCTGGACCTAGTTTTGTCCCAAGGAATAAATGTTGTGGATCTTAATGTTTTTCCTCATAATCCTGGACTATCGGACCACCATTTTATTACGTTTGCAATTGCAACAAATAATCTGCTCAGACCCCAACCAAGGAACATCAAAAGTCGTGCTATAAATTCACAGACTACACAAAGATTCCTTGATGTCCTTCCAGATTCCCTCTGTCTACCCAAGGACGCCAGAGGACAAAAATCAGTTAACCACCTAACTGAGGAACTCAATTTAACCTTGCGCAATACCCTAGATGCAGTTGCACCCCTAAAAACTAAAAACATTTCTCATAAGAAACTAGCTCCCTGGTACACAGAAAATACCCGAGCTCTGAATCAAGCTTCCAGAAAATTGGAACGGAAATGGCGCCACACCAAACTGGAAGTCTTCCGACTAGCTTGGAAAGACAGTACCGTGCAGTACCGAAGAGCCCTTACTGCTGCTCGATCATCCTATTTTTCAAACTTAATTGAGGAAAATAAGAACAATCCGAAATTCCTTTTTGATACTGTCGCAAAGCTAACTAAAAAGCAGCATTCCCCAAGAGAGGATGACTTTCACTTTAGCAGTGATAAATTCATGAACTTCTTTGAGGAAAAGATTATGATTATTAGAAAGCAAATTACGGACTCCTCTTTAAATCTGCGTATTCCTTCAAAGCTCAGTTGTCCTGAGTCTGCACAACTCTCCCAGGACCTAGGATCAAGAGAGACGCTCAAGTGTTTTAGTAATATATCTCTTGACACAATGATGAAAATAATCATGGCCTCTAAACCTTCAAGCTGCATACTGGACCCTATTCCAACTAAACTACTGAAAGAGCTGCTTCCCGTGCTTGGCCCTCCTATGTTGAACATAATAAACGGCTCTCTATCCACCGGATGTGTACCAAACTCACTAAAAGTGGCAGTAATAAAGCCTCTCTTGAAAAAGCCAAACCTTGATCCAGAAAATATAAAACACTATCGGCCTATATTGAATCTTCCATTCCTCTCAAAAATGTTAGAAAAGGCTGTTGTGCAACTTACTGCCTTCCTGAATACAAACAATGTATACGAAATGCTTCAGTCTGGTTTTAGACCCCATCATAGCACTGAGACGGCACTTGTGAAGGTGGTAAATGACATTTTAATGGCATCGGACCGAGGCTCTGCATCTGTCCTCGTGCTCCTAGACCTTAGTGCTGCTTTTGATACCATCGATCACCACATTCTTTTGGAGAGATTGGAAACCCAAATTGGTCTACACGGACAAGTTCTGGCCTGGTTTAGATCTTATCTGTCGGAAAGATATCAGTTTGTCTCTGTGAATGGTTTGTCCTCTGACAAATCAACTGTAAATTTCGGTGTTCCTCAAGGTTCCGTTTTAGGACCACTATTGTTTTCACTATATATTTTACCTCTTGGGGATGTTATTCGAAACATAATGTTAACTTTCACTGCTATGCGGATGACACACAGCTGTACATTTCAATGAAACATGGTGAAGCCCCAAAATTGCCCTTGCTAAAAGTCTGTGTTTCAGACATAAGGAAGTGGATGGCTGCAAACTTTCTACTTTTAAACTCGGACAAAACAGAGATGCTTGTTCTAGGTCCCAAGAAACAAAGAGATCTTCTCTTGAATCTGACAATTAATCTTAATGGTTGTACAGTCGTCTCAAATAAAACTGTGAAGACCTCGGCATTACTCTGGACCCTGATCTCTCTTTTGAAGAACATATCAAGACCATTTCAAGGACAGCTTTTTTCCATCTTCGTAACATTGCAAAAATCAGAAACTTTCTGTCCAAAAATTATGCAGAAAAATTTATCCATGCTTTTGTCGCTTCTAGGTTAGACTACTGCAATGCTCTACTTTCCGGCTACCCGGATAAAGCACTAAATAAACTTCAGTTGGTGCTAAATACGGCTGCTAGAATCCTGACTAGAACAAAAAATTTGATCATATTACTCCAGTGCTAGCCTCTCTACACTGGCTTCGAGTCAAAGCAAGGGCTGATTTCAAGGTTTTACTGCTAACCTACAAAGCATTACATGGGCTTGCTCCTACCTATCTCTCTGATTTGGTCCTGCCGTACATACCTACACGTACGCTGCGGTCACAAGACGCAGGCCTCCTAATTGTCCCTAGAATTTCTAAGCAAACAGCTGGAGGCAGGGCTTTCTCCTATAGAGCTCCATTTTTATGGAACGGTCTGCCTACCCATGTCAGAGACGCAAACTCGGTCTCAACCTTTAAGTCTTTACTGAAGACTCATCTCTTCAGTGGGTCATATGATTGAGTGTAGTCTGGCCCAGGAGTGGGAAGGTGAACGGAAAGGCTCTGGAGAAACGAACCGCCCTTGCTGTCTCTGTCTGGCTGGTTCCCCTCTTTCCACTGGGATTCTCTGCCTCTAACCCTATTACAGGGGCTGAGTCACTGGCTTACTGGGGCCCTCTCATGCCGTCCCTGGAAGGGGTGCGTCACCTGAGTGGGTTGATTCACTGATGTGGTCATCCTGTCTGGGTTGGCGCCCCCCCTTGGGTTGTGCCATGGCGGAGATCTTTGTGGGCTATACTCGGCCCTGTCTCAGGATGGTAAGTTGGTGGTTGAAGATATCCCTCTAGTGGTGTGGGGGCTGTGCTTTGACAAAGTGGGTGGGGTTATATCCTTCCTGTTTGGCCCTGTCCGGGGGTGTCCTCGGATGGGTCCACAGTGTCTCCTGACCCCTCCTGTCTCAGCCTCCAGTATTTATGCTGCAGTAGTTTATGTGTCGGGGGGCTAGGGTCAGTGTGTTATATCTGGAGTACTTCTCCTGTCCTATTCGGTGTCCTATGTGAATCTAAGTGTGCGTTCTCTAATTCTCTCCTTCTCTCTCTCGGAGGACCTGAGCCCTAGGACCATGCCCCAGGATTACCTGACATGGTGACTCCTTGCTGTCCCCAGTCCACCTGGCCGTGCTGCTCCAGTTTCAACTCTTCTGCCTTCTTATTATTCGAACATGCTGATCATTTATGAACATTTGAACATCTTGGCCATGTTCTGTTTTAATCTCCACCCGGCACAGCCAGAAGAGGACTGGCCACCCCACATATGCTCTCTCTAATTCTCTCTTTTTTCTCTCTTTCTCGGAGGACCTGAGCCCTAGGACCATGCCCCAGGACTACCTGACATGATGACTCCTTGCTGTCCCCAGTCCATCTGACTGTGCTGCTGCTCCAGTTTCAACTGTTCTGCCTTATTATTATACGACCATGCTGGTCATTTATGAACATTTGCCCTAGGATATTTATGAACATCTTGGCCATGTTCTGTTATAATCTCCACCCGGCACAGCCAGAAGAGGACTGGCCACCCCACATAGCCTGGTTCCTCTCTAGGTTTCTTCCTAGGTTTTGGCCTTTCTAGGGAGTTTTTCCTAGCCACCGTGCTTCTACACCTGCATTGCTTGCTGTTTGGGGTTTTAGGCTGGGTTTCTGTACAGCACTTTGAGATATCAGCTGATGTACGAAGGCCTATATAAATACATTTGATTTGATAAGTTACTGCCCACTTCATACTTCCTACTTAATTATCTGTTCTGGTCACAGAGGTACAGCGCATTCGGAAAGTATTCAGACCTTTTTCATTTTTACACACCTGTTGTATTCGGCGCATGTGACAAATACAATTTGATTTGATTTGAGACTCAAAATTGAGCTCAGGTGCATCCTATTTCCACTGAGCATCCTTGAGATGTTAATACAACTTGATTGGAGTCCACCTGTGGTTAATCCAATTGATTGAACATGATTTGGAAAGGCACTCACCTGTCTATAAAAGGTCCCACATTTGACAATGCATGTCAGAGCAAAAACCAAGCCATGAAGTTGAAGGAATAGTCCGTAGAGCTCCGAGACAGGATTGTGTCAAGGCACAGATCTGGGGAAGGTACCAAATAATTTATGCAGCATTGAAGGTCCCCAAGAACACAGTGGCCTCCATCATTCTTAAATGGAAGAAGTTTGGAACCACCAAGACTCTTCCTAGAGCTGGCCGTCCGGCCAAACTGAGCAATCGGGGGAGAAGGGCCTTGGTCAGGGAGGTGACCAAGAACCCACTGGTCACTCTGACAGAGCTTCAGAGTTCCTCTGTGGAGATGGGAGAACCTTCCAGAAGGACAACCATCTCTGCAACACCAATGAGGCCTATATGGTAGAGTGGCCAGACGGAAGCCACTCCTCAGTAAAAGGCAAATGACAGCCTGCTTGGAGTTTGCCTAAAGGCACCTAAAGATCTCAGACCGTGAGAAACAAGATTCTCTGGTCTGATGAAATCAAGATTGAACTCTTTGACCTGAACGCCAAGTATCACGTCTGGAGGAAACCTGGCACCATCCCTACGGTGAAGCGTGGTGGCAGCATCATGCTGTGGGGATGTTTTTCAACTGCAGAAACTGGGAGACTAGTCAGGATTGAGGGAAAGATGAACGGAGCAAAGTACAGAGAGAGATCCTTGATGAAAACCTGCCTCAGAGCGCTCAGGACCTCAGACTGGGATGAAGGTTCACCTTCCAACAGGACAACAACCCTAAGCACACAGCCAAGACAACGCAGGAGTGGCTTCGGGACAAGTCTCTGAATGTCCTTGAGTGGCCCAGCCAGAGCCTGGCCTTGAACCCAATCTAACATCTCTGGAGAGACCTGAAAATAACTGTGCAGCGACACTCCCAGTCCAATCTGACAGAGCTTGAGAGGATTTGTAGAGAAGAATGGGAGAAACTCCCCAAATATAGGTGTACCAAGCTTGTAGTGTCATGCACAAGAAGACTCGAGGCTGTAATCTCTGCCAAAGGTGCTTCAACAAAGTACTGAGTAAAAGGTCTGAATATTTATGTAAATGTGATATTTCAGTTTTTAATTTTTTATAAATGAGAAAAAATGTCTATAAAACTGTTTTTGCTTTGTCATTATGGGGGATTGTGTGTAGATTGATTTAATAATCAATAATAACCTAACTAAATGTGGGAAAAGTTGAGGAGTCTGAATACTTTCCGAAGGCACTGTATGTTTCCCATGCCAATAAAACCCTTTGAATTGAATCGAGAGAGAGAGAGAGAGAGAGAGAGAGAGAGACAAAAACAGAGAGAGAGAGAGAGAGAGACAAAAACAGAGAGAGAGAGTGAGAGAGAGAGAGAGAGAGAGAGAGAGAGAGAGAGAGAGAGAGAGAGAGAGAGAGAGAGAGAGAGGGAGAGAGAGAGAGATGGCTTCACTTGGGAGGATTCACCATTTCTGTTGCCGTTGTAATGTGAGATCTTTTTAAAGGCAGAAGTGTGAGTGAAAGTAACATTAGTGGGAGTATAATGATGGATAAAATGGCATTTGAGATTCATTAGTACCTCCCCGACACACTCTCTCTCTGTGATACACATTTAATTTAATCTTCAAACAAAGTCTACTTTCTGAGCGAATCGGTCTTGGGCAGCTTTTTGATCTAACATAGATAACCATCATGTTGTCACTATGTCATTCTACCCACTGTCACTGGACTACCTCTGATACCAGGGGACTGTAGTCCTGAGAACTGGGTTTGACATTGATGACTTTGTTAGGGCCATGTGTTTTAGCAGAACACCCTCTTTACAAAGATACATTGTATCCCTGTGACCCAGAGGCGAGGGGAGGTTTGTGTCCTGTGTGTTTTGCCCTTCAGGTCCGTTATGTAGAGAAGCAAAGACATCAGAGATGGATTTATGTAATGTATTTCCTAAAGAGCAAACCCAATGTTGTCTTGACTTGATTTAAACATTAATATGTAGACTGTTATTTTATCACGTTTCAGGTAAGAACCAGATGCAGTCAATGTCAAAGTAACTCAAGTTTAATACTAGTACAGGTGCAGGCAAAACGACAGAGGTCAGTAATACAGGTAGGGTGCAAAAGGTCCAGAATGGCAGGCAGTCTCAGCGCCAGAGCAGGCAGGGGTCAATAATCCAGTGTGGTGTGGCAAAGTACAGAACGGCAGACAGGCTCAGGGTCAGGACAGGCAGAATGTTAAAAACCGGGAAAAACTAGAAAACAGGAACAGGAACAGAGAGGAGCAAGGGGGAAAACGCTGGTAGGTTTCACAAAACAAAACAAACTGGCAACAGACAAACAGAGAAGACAGGTATAAATACACTTGGTATAATGGGGAAGATTGGCAATACCTGGAGGGGGTGGAGACAAGCACAAAGACAGGTGAAACAGATCAGGGTGTGACATATTTATCTAATTAACTAACTATGTTTAATTGTTACCCGATTAAATTAATGATGTCACAATTAGGATCTGGGGCACCACAAGAGCGGTTCTTTAAATAGTTATCATCTCCCGAATTAAACTCTGAAAGATATTTACCTATCACATCTATAAACAGTCAATTTATTAATCATAACCCTGTATCATATCATCATTCTGAACAGTTTAACTCCTTGCATCTGCAAAAACCCAAGCCTTACTTATGATTCAGTACTACACAAATTGGTTTCATTATTTATTTACCATCTAATTGAATGTAAAAACAGGATAAACATACACACTTTGCGCCTGTTATTGACTGGAGACGTAATACGCTGAAAACAGGTCCCTAGCGGAATGACAACAACATTGATGCTTGTTAAAGAAAAGATGGAGAGGGAGAGAGAGAGGGACAGAGACACTTAATATTGTTCCATTCAGAAACTACTCTCACCTACAGTAACCATATACTTTGCACACGAACCGCAACTCGCTTTGAGTAAGAAATCATGCATTTATTTATGTGAAATGCATGGGTTCGCCAGGAATCTGTCGGTGAACAGGGCAGCCTTGGAAAGGGGGTTGGGCCTTTTCGCGGCACGCTTGTAAGGCTCTGATTGGCCTGAACAGAACTACAGAGTTGACTTTCCATCCATTCGCTCTTAAAGATGCTTCTTTGAAGATAGGCTAACCAACTGTATCGATGGTTTCCCAGTGGGGTGATGAGTGTAGCGTAATATGTTGGTTTGAGCAGAGTAACAGGATGGTCCTTCTTAAATTCGCTTTCGAAGATTCTTTACTTAGGACAGCTAGTCAGCCGTACTAGTGATTGTCCGGGAGGTGAGTTTATCGTCTCCACCTTGTGTTGAGATTCAAATTTCAAACCACTTTACACGTACAGCTGCAGCTTCACGTCTTTCTGGTCTAATGTGTTTTTTTCTTAATCCATAATATATACAGCTTGCTCAAAAGGGGCATTTCCGGCAGGCTGGCACGCTCCCTGACCTCACTCCGTGCGGTAACTACTCACTGTGCAAAGTTTATGGAAAACAGTTATCTCTTATAACTTCTCAAATCACATCCCTCTCTTAACAAAAACACTTTCAGAATTGTTCATGTTACATTCACAACGCGTAGTATGGAAAATTTGTGTATGTACAGTAGTGGGTATACTTTCCAAGTTACAGTATTTCTTTATAGCATTTTTAATGACATCACAAAATAACATTAGTGTTCTATAGGTTGCCTCTGACCATTCCCCACATTCTATGTTAGAAATATTGTTCCAGTATTCGCTTTGAACGTGTTAGAGTTTCAGCGGGAAAAAGTCTGCTGAAACAAAGTACATTCCTTTGGTGAATCTTGAGAGCACAGGGCTGGATCTTCTCCCCTGATTTACAACAGGACATGAGTTGTTAGCCCCCACTAGTTATCCCCCCCCTCTATGGGAGAGAGGGGGTCTGATTGAAGTTATTCATTGCAAACCTAATCTGACCTATTTGGATTCTCATGGACTTTCATGACAATGTACATCATGCCGTCTAGAATTATGATGAATTGCTTGACTTATTGATTTACTGATTGTTTGGTTGCACTACATGGCTGTCTACAATGTTAACATTTGGATGCTGTTGGACATGTCACACTTCACAAAATAACCTGTCTCACATATTTTCATACCAATCATTTTCATCCTGATTAATATACCAACTGTTAAAGCTATTAGGAGTACATGGGTGTTAGGTTGGAAATGTGGTTACCTACAAAGGCTAACTCTAATATAATTAGCTAGAGTTTTAACAATCAGGAAATGGGATGCTCATGTTTTTATAGCATTCATCTTAAACGTTCCCCCGTCAAAAATAAAAGAGATATTTGAATAGGGAAAGAGACTTCCTCAAATATAGCTATTTTATTTGAGTCAGATTACCAAGTAATCAGAAAGGATTAAAAAAGTTATCATTTTTTTGTAAAGAAAAGCATTATATTGTGAGTTGAGAGTAATGAAGATAATTTGCAAGGGAACAGATGGTGGGTGTTGATGTTCTCGTTGACAGGTAGCATGTTGTCAGTGCTTGGTGTTGTTATCATACAGAGAACAGCAGCTTTGAGTCCTAATTGGGACCCAGAAGGATTTTGCTTCAGAGCTGGGAGTGGAGGAAGAGAGAGGAGCAGAGACAGGAGAGAGCAGCCAGAGCTTGGTATTAAAGAGAAACGCACATCAAAAAACACACCAGCTGGCCCATCATTTCCTGAAAAGAGAAGAGGGTTGAAATGGTGGAAATTCTTTCTAAGGGGCATATGAATACATAAAGAGACAGATCTGTTTTCAGTCAGTGGGTTGACAAAAATAGATTATGTTTGTTTATTTATTTACTGTTTGGTGCAGTGCATGGCTAATGTAACATAAAATACTTTTTTGCCGATATCCAAAACCTACTTTTAGAATTTTAAGCCCATATTCACGGTTCTCCAACCTTGTGACAATACCATGTTGTAGAGCAGGGGTATTCAACTCTTACCTACGAGTTCTGGAGCCTGATGGTTTTCTGTTCTACTTTATAATTAATTTCACCCACCTGGTGTCCCAGATCTACAGTAAATCAGTCCCTGAATAGAGGGCAACAATGAAGAAAACGCAGTGGAACTGGCTTCGAGGTCCAGAGTTGAGTTTGAGGGTTATAGAGGTAGATACCTGAGAGAATGAAAGGTTAGGGTTAGGGTTAGGTATTGGGTTACAGCTAGGGCTAGGGTTGA
Organism: Oncorhynchus kisutch; assembly: GCF_002021735.2. NCBI lineage: Eukaryota > Metazoa > Chordata > Actinopteri > Salmoniformes > Salmonidae > Oncorhynchus > Oncorhynchus kisutch. Next base: position 30,963,903 of record NC_034186.2, read on the forward strand.
TTAGTGATGTGGACATGAATTTACGGATAGGGTTAGGTTTTGAATAGAATTAGGGTTTGGGTTATGGACCAAGGATAGGATTAACCCTAAGCCTAACACTTAATCCTATTTTTGGATCTTGAACCTTGGATCTAAATGGAATATAACACAAGTATATATCCGCTCTGGAAACACAGCATTTTCATAAGCATCTTTCAGTTTCTCAAGTACATACCTCTACAACATGTTGCTTTTCAGATGGTCGAAAAATAGTGGATACAGTGCATTCGGAAAAAAAGGTTACAACCTTATTTGTCACGCCCTGATCTTTTTCACCTGTCCTTGTGATTGTCTCCACCCCCTCCAGATGTTGCTTATTTTCTCAGGTGTATTTATCCCTGTGTTTCCTGTCTCTCTGTGCCAGTTCGTCTTGTCTTGTCAAGTCAACCAGCGTGTTTTTCCCGTGCTCCTTCTTTTTCTTATCTCTCTTTTGCTAGTCCTCCCGGTTTTGACCCTTGCCTGCCCTGACTCTGAACCCACCTGTCTGACCATACTGCCTGCCCTGACCTCGAGCCTGCCTGCAACTCTGAACTCTGACTCTGACCTTGTTATGATATTTTTGCCTGTCCACAACCATTCCCTTGCCTGCCCCTTGGATTATAATAAATATCAGAGACTCTAACCATCTGCCTCCTGTGTCTGCATCTGGGTCTCGTCCTGTGCCCTTATAGTATGAACTGGCCATGACAGACCCAGCAGACTTGGACCAGCTCACCACGCTGTCTCCCTGCAGGGAGCCACCATTGGGAGGCAGGAGGAGCTACTACTGGACCTTTTGGAAGGGCTTCGTTCCCTGACGGAACGCCACGACCAAGGGTTTAAGCTTATTATGGAGCAAATCAGGGAGTTAGCTCATAGGCAGCCTGCCACCTCAAACCGCCAACCACCCAGTAACCTTTTTTCTATTAGTGGTGAGTTTGTACAGCCTACCCCGGCTCCCAGAGAACCCCGCTCCTCCGGAGCAATATTCTGGGGATCCTGGAACCTGCTGGGGGTTTCTATCTCAGTTTCTTTCTCTTCTTTTTCCATTATTTTTGAGCTACAGCCATCTTCGTTCCCTTCGGACCGATCAAAGATAGCGTATATTATTACGCTAACGTCGGGAAGGGAGCTTTCCTGGGCTATGGCAGTTTGGGAGCAACAATCCTCCATTTGTTGTCATCTAGAGCATTTCTTGGCAGAGGTGAGGAAGATGTTCGATTAGCCGGTATCTGGGAGAGGCGGGCTGAAAACTATTTGAATTATGTAGTGTGGCAGACTCCCGTAGTGTGGCAGACTACGCTGTAGACTTTCGTACGTTGGTTGCCGAGAGTGCCTGGAATCCGGAGTCCCTTTTTGATACTCCACAGATTATCAGCAGTAATAAAAGATGAGCTAGCTGCTTGGGAATTACCGGTTGACCTCGATTCCCTCATCGCTCTCACCATTAGGATTGATGGACGTCGGATTATGGGAACGCAGGAGTGAGAGGAGGTCTGGCCAAGGTCACACTCGTCATCCACTGTGGCTCGCTCACCTCCGAGGGAATCCGGAAGTCCCCAAAGACTGTTTTTCATTACTAGGTACAAGTACACTGGTGAGACAGACTGGGAATCATCTAATTCCTATTACCCGTACCCCTTTTGCTGTTATCCTGCTGTGGGGATACCAGTCAAAGTCTCTTCGGGAGCTCATTGACTCTGGGGCTGATGAGAGTTTCATGGACGCTACCCAGGTATCCGAACTAGGTATTCCCACTCAACTCCTCTACATTGCCATGGATGCCAGAGCACTGGACGGCTGTTCCATAGGTAGTCACGCACAGCACAGTTCCCATTAATCTGCGGATATCTGGTAATCCCAGTGAGTCAATACAGCTTCTCCTCATTGAGTCTCCTCACATCCCTGTTGTTTTGGGATTTTCTTGGCTCCAGAATCCCAATCCCAATATTGACTGGACCACAGGTTCAATCCTGGGTTGGAGCCCATTCTGCCATTCTCACTGCCGAAAGGTGGCGCAGTCTTCCCCGGAACATCTGCCTCGAGGGTTAAGTATGGCTTCGGATCTCTCTGCCGTTCCCGCAGAGTATCATGTCCTCCGGGAGTTTTTCAGTAAGGCTCATGCTATCTCCCTTCTTCCACATCATCCTTACGATTGTGCTATTGACCTCCTCCAGGGCACCACACCGCCTCGAGGCCGGCTATATTCCCTGTCTGGACCTGAGACCAAGGCCATGGAGGAGTACATTGAGAACTCTCTGGCTGCTTGAAGAGCATTCGCCCTTCTGCCTCTCCTGCGTCCATGGATTGATTACCGGGGCCTCAATGACATCATGATCAAGAATAGGTACTCGCTACCAATCCTCTCCTCGGCTTTCAAACCATCCAGGGGGCAACCCCCCTTTCCAGGGGGCAACCAACTATGACATTGGCAAACGGGAACTCCTAGCGGTTAAGATGGCTCTGTAGGAGTGGAGGCACTGGCTGGAAGGGGCGGAGCATTTTTGGTTTGGACTGACCATAAGAATTTAGAATCTCTGAACAGCGGGAGGGGGCTTCAAAGGCCTCTGGATTTGGGTGTGGCAGGCTGCGAGAGACTCCTGCCACTTGGTGGACCCAAAGGCCTTGACACCTCTCACTTCACATCCCAGTGCTAATTTAAGTTATATCTGGTCTGTCCTAGCAAGCCTGGCAGCCTTAACTCAGCATTCAGTCCCCATAAAGTAATATTTATCATTGTAATGTACAACATTTTTCTTCTTCTTCTTGGCTTTCAAAATAGCATCAGACCAAACACTACTCACTCAGTTCCAGGTTGGATGGTGTCCTCAGGTCTCTGTTGTTTGCCAGAGCAACCTCTGTATATCTTGGAAAAATGAATCCTTGGTAGCCGTAATACCTCCAGGTAATTTTGTCCAAAATTAGGTTGAAGGTTTGGAGTTTTGATCTGGAGCAAAGGCCATGCTGTAGAGGGTAGCATCCTGCATATGTCCCTGCTGAAAATTCCAAGTTTATCTATCTCCAAATCTATCCTTTTATATAAAAAAAAAACATGTTGAAAATGTGAGCTCACATGCAGCTGTGTGTCTCTCTCTCAGTTGTATATCTCAGTTGTGTATTATTTACATACAGTACCAGTCAAATGTTTGGACACACCTACTCATTCAACGGTTTTTCTTTATTTTTCCTATTTTCTACATTGAAGAATTATAGTGAAGACATCAAAACTATGAAATAACACATATGGAATCATGTAGTAACCAAAGAAATGTTAAACAAATCAAAATATATTTTATATTTGAGATTCTTCGAATAGCTACCCTTTTCGTTCATAACAGCTTTGCACACTCTTGGCATTGTCTCAACCAGCTTCACCTGGAATGCTTTAAAAACAGTCTTGAAGGAGTTCCCACATATGCTGAGCCTTTGTTGGCTACTTTTCTTTCTCTCTGCGGTCCAACCCATCCCAAACCATCTCAACTTGGTTGAGGTCGGGGGATTGTGGAGGCCAGGTCATCTGATGCAGCACTCCATCACTCTCCTTTTTGGTCAAATAGCCCTTCCAAGCCTTAAGGTGTGTTGCGTCATTGTCCTGTTGAAAAACAAATGATAGTCCCACTAAGCCCAAACCAGATGGGATGGCATATCGCTGCAGAATGCTGTGGTAGCCATGCTGGTTAAGTGTGCCTTGAATTCTAAATAAATCATAGACAGTGTCACCAGCAAAGCACCCCACACCATCACACCTCCCCCTCCTTGCTTTACGGTGGAAAATACACATGCAGAGATCATCCGTTCACCCACACCGTGTCTCACAATGACATGGATGTTGGAACCAAAAATCTGAAATTTGGACTCCAGACCAAAGGAACATTTCCACGGGACGAATGTTCATTGCTCGTGTTTCTTGGCCCAAGCAAGTCTCTTCTTCTTATTGGTGTCCTTTAGTAGTGGTTTCTTTGCAGAAATTCGACCATGAAGGCCTGATTCACACAGTCTCCTCTGAACAGCTGATTTTGAGATGTTTCTGTTACTTGAACTCTGTGAAGCAATTTTTTGGGCTGCAATTTCTGAGGCTGGTAACTCTAATGAACTTATCCTCTGCATCAGTGGTAACTCTGGGACTTCCTTTCCTGTGGCAGTCTTCATGAGAGCCATGACCTTCATGTCTTAAAGTAATGATGGACTGTCATTTCTCTTTGCTTATTTAAGCTGTCCATAATATGGACTTTGTCTTTTACCAAATAGGGCTATATTCTGTATATCCCCCTACCTTGTCACAACACAACTGATTGGCTCAAATGCATTAAGAAGGAAAGAAATTCCACAAATTAACAGTTGACACTGCATGTCAATGCAAAAATCAAGCCATGAGTTTGAAGGACTTGTCCATTGAGCGCCGAGACAGGATTTGCACGAGGCACAGATCTGGGGAAGGGTACCAAAATATTTCTGCAGCATTGAAGGTCCCCGAGAACACAATGGCCTCCATCATTCTTAAATGGAATAAGTTTGGAACCACCAAGACTCTTCCTAGAGCTGGCAGCCCGGCCAAACTGAGCAATCGGGGGAGAAGGGCCTTGGTCAGGGAGGTGACCAAGAACCTGATGGTCTCTCTGACAGAGCTCCAGTGTTCCTCTGTGGAGATGGGAGAACCTTCCAGAAAGACAACCATCTCTGCAACCCTCAACCAATCAGGCCTTTATGGTAGAGTGGCCAGACGGAAGCCACTCCTCAGTAAAGGGCACATGACAGCTTGCTCGGAATTTACCAAAAGGCACCTAAAGGACTCTCAAACCATGAGAAACAAGATTCTCTGGTCTGATGAAGCCAAGGTTGAACTCTTTGGCCTGAATGCCAAGCGTCACATCTGGAGGAAACCTGGCACCATCACTACGGTGAAGCATGGTGGTGGCAGCATCATAATGTGGGGATGTTTTTCAGCTGCAGGGACTGGGAGGACTAGTCAGGATCGAGGGAAAGTTTAATGGAGCAAAGTCCAGAGCGCTCAGGACCTCAGACTGGGGCGAAGGTTCACCTTCCAATAGGACAGCAAGACTTATGAACACAGCCAAGACAACGCAGAAGTGGCTTCAGGACAAGTCTCTGAATGTCCTTGAGTGGCCCACCCAGAGCCCGGACTTGAACCTGATCGAACATCCCTGAGAGACCTGAAAATTGCTGTGCAGCGACACTCCCCATCCAGCCTGACAGAGCTTGAGAGGATCTGCAGAAACTCCCCAAATACAGGTGCCAAGCTTGTAGCGTCATATCCAAGAAGACTCGAGGCTGTAATCGCTGCCAAATGTGCTTCTACAAAGTATTGAGTAAAGGGTCTGAATATTTATGTAAATGTTGTATTTTCGTTTATTTTTATACATTTGCAAACATTTCTAAAAACCTGTTTTTCATTTGTCATTATGGGGTATTGCTAATCATTTTTAGAATAAGCCTGGAACTTAAAAGGGGTCTGAATACTTTCCCAATGCACTGTATGGGCTTAAAATGATAAAATCAGGTTTTAGATATGGACTAGAAAGATAGTTGTTGTTAATTGAGAATTACATTGCCCCAAGTAAATAAATTAATAAACAAATTGGTAAGATTAAGGCAGGGATTCAAAATAATTTACACTTGTGCAGACATACGTAGCATTTACCATGAACTTGATCTCCACAAAAGTCGAAGAGAATTCCTTTAAAAGTTGCATTATTGGCTGAATAGCATCCTGCGCTATAACACCCCTTCAATTGAATCTCGGCCCAAGTTCAAAACCCTCAAGTCAACTTTCATGCGTTCACAAAAAAAGGATGACAGCAGGTTATTGACCTTTTCTCACAAGTTAGAGAACTACAGCTGCAAACACGGATACTTCATCTGTCTTTCTTCAACTCAAGAGAAAGCATCTCATGACCTTATTTTTGGGAGAAAATTAGTAGTTTTTGTTTGTTTTCTGACCATATGGCTCCTTTAGTGTGTAATGACTTCCGAGCCCCCCAGGACATTTAACACAGCCTCCAGTGGCCATTTACATTATATAGTCTATCATGCACCAGTTGGCATGTGCCAGTTTGCATGCGTGCGTGCGTGTGTGTGTTTGGCATAGGCTTGCGAGTATGTGCAAGAATATGAAATTGAAGTTTATGTATTTGAAAACTTTATGACGATGACAAGGGTTGGTGAATGAGAGTGCCTTAAAGCTTTTGAAACAAAGTACAGCAGAGTGCAATAAACAGATTACATTACTGTACATTAATTACATCCTTACATTTCTCCAGCCCCATCACTCAGCTTTTTACCAAAACAGTGGCAGTGTCCACTTTGCTATTCTTTGAATTTTAAGGTCTCAAACCAATGAGCATAACATTGTTCATCAAGAATATGGTCAACATGGAATTATTGACAATGAAAAAGGTGAAAAATCTGACTTCTGGTAGTTTCCCCACTGTGTTGATAAAAGGAGGACCAGGGACTTTAGGATATACAGTGTCTTCAAAAAGTATTCATATCTCTTGACTTTTTCAACATTTTGTTGTGTTCCAGCCTGAATTCAAAATGGATTCAAAATCTGTTTTCTTGTCGTCCATCTACACACATTACCCCGTAATGACAAAGTGAAAATGTGTTTTTAGACATTTTTGCCATTTTTACTGGAAAGGAAATATCTAATTTACTTATGTATTCACACCCCTTTGCTATGACACTCCAAATTGAGCTCAGGTGAATCCAATTTCCTTTGATCATGCTTGAGATGTCACTATCACAGGTGTAGTCCACCTGTGGCCAATTAAATTGTTTGGACATGATTTGGAAAGAAACACACCTCTTTACAGTGCCTTCAGAAAGTATTCATACACCTTGACTTATTCCACATTTTGTTGTGTTGAGTTGGTCCCCCCTTTGCTGCTATAATAGCCTCCACTCTTCTGGGACTTGCTTACATTCAGCCACAAGAGCATTCGTGAGGTCGGGCACTGATGTTGGGCGATTAGGCCTGGCTCGCTGTCGGTGTTCCAATTCATCCTAAAGGTGTTCGATGGAGTTGAGGTCAGGGCTCTGTGCAGGCCAATCATGTTCTTCCACAACGATCTCAACAAACATTTCTGTGTGGACCTCGCTTTGTGCATGGGGGCATTGTCATGTTGAGATGTTACCCAAACTGTTGCCACAAAGTTGGAAGCACAGAATTGTCTAGAATGTCATTGTAGGCTGTAGCGTTAAGATTTCTCTTCACTGGAACTAAGGGGCCTAGCCCGAACAGTAAAAACCTGCCACAGAACATTATTCCTCCTCCACCAAACTTACAGTTGGCACTATGCATTGGGGCAGGTAGTGTTCTCCTGGCATCTGCTGAACCCAGATTCATCCATCAGACTGCCAGATGGTGAAGTGTGATTCATCACTCCAGAGAATGCGTTCTACTGCTCCAGAGTCCAATGTCGGTGAGCTTTACACCACTGCGCATTGCGCATGGTGATCTTAGGCTTGTGTGCGGCTGCTCGGCCATGGAAATCCATTTCATGAAGAACCCGACAAACAGTTATTGTGCTGACGTTACTTCCCAAAGCAGTTTGGAACTCAGAGTATTGCAACCGAGGATATCACTTTGCGGTCCTGTTTTGTGCTGCTACTGAGCTCTTCAGTAAGGCCATTCTACTGCCAATGTTTGTCTATGGAGATTGCATGGCTGTGTGCTCGATTTTATACACCTGTCAGCAACGGGTGTGGCTGAAATGTTAAAATCCCCTTATTTGAAGTGGTGTCCACGTACTTTTGTATATATAGTGTAGAATTCACAACAAATAGAATGCAATCCAATGCTAAATACATTATGAAATACATAAAAATGTATTTGTGTCTCTTCTATGTTATAGCTGACTTTTCTCATTCCTGATTAATTTCGGATTTTAGACAAACTGATAGATTTGACCAAATTTCTGGACACATCTTTTAGGAATCATAGTTTTGAGAGAAGTCACAGAGGGCTATTGCAAGAAACTATTGTATATAGGATAATTTTCCAGTTCATATCCATAATTGGCTTTTTTATATATTTTATTTTTTTACACGTTTTTGGAGAGTTTGAAATTGGGAGAGTTATGAAATTGCTCCGGACAAGGTTCTTTCCAGGCATAGAGCCGACATGGAACTTCATAATATTGAAATACATGAACACTTAAAAAACAAATATTTTCTTTATAAAATTCCCGTAAATGTACATTTTAAGCTCAAATAATACAAATACATATATTCGGTTTTTTTCTTCTTTTTTTAATAAAGCTTTCCTGCCGGACAAGGATTGTCCCGACTTTCAAGAATTCCTGAGCTAATTTCCTACAATTCCACACATTTTGCCATGAGGCTGTGAGACATTTTTGCAGTTTTAAATCTAATTTCCTGTAATTCTAAAAGTAATAATTCATGGCATAGGACATGTTCATATGCTATCTGGGGGGCCCAACCTCCAGCGGGACCCCAACCCCAAATGCTAGTGCCATGTATTCTATCTTCTGCTAATTAGCTGGCAAGATGCAGTGCAGGGTCTGCTGCTAGGGAGAATAATGTGGATGGATTTATCTCCTTATTGTTTGATAACTAGTAATAAAAAACAGAGTAAAACTCTGATAGATGAATACAGTACATCAAAGATGAACTTCGCTGACCACCTCCAAATCAGTATGGCTGTAATGTCACTGATGACAAAATCAATGTATAAAAGATACAGATATACTGTACTACTTCATCAAACAGTACAGGGGTTCAGATGAAGCCACCATGTTTTACTGCTATGTTTCTTGGTTGTAGACATCCATCTGACTTTCCATCCCAAGTTATTTCTATGCAGTTGATGTTAAGTTAATAAGGAAGACCTGGAATTAAAAAGGGAGATAATTCCTGGGCGGATGGCTACATGGAGTGAATGGGAGGTTGATGAGGGCGGTTTGTTGGCCCATTGTCTACTAGTGGGGTTGCCCTATGATTAGTCAGACATTATTCTGACTAGAGGGAGACCCCCCGCCTGCCTGCTTTGACTCAGGGAAGCCCATCACATCATTACGCACAGTTGTTGTGTTACTGAGGTAGACTCACCCTCTCGTCACAGCCATGCATTCACACAGAAACCCCACTCCAGGAGACCCTGTCAGTCTGTCTGTCTTTATGTCTGATTTTGAATACTAGTCTGGAGGTGAAGAGCTCTCCACACTTCCAGACAAATAGTGCATTTTGATGTCCCCTTTCCTTGTTATGGTTACAGACCATCTTACTTTCTGACAGGATCTTGAGGTTTCAAGCTTTTTTTGCATTTACTTAGGAACTAATGCCCTTGTTATATGCTTAATTTCCTGAAAGTTTTATATAGGAGGTTGTCAGTTTGTGATCTGTCACTGTTTTCATCCCCTATCATTTCTGCTTCAATTATCTCAGCCCTCTGGCTGTCTTCTCCAGCACTTCTTGCACTTGAGTTACTTCACAGAGGATGTATGCCCTTGAATAAACATTAGACTGACGGGATGATATTCATTAGCTGCCATTCCTCAGCTGTCTGTATCTCTGCTCTGCACTCTGTCCCATGGAGCAGCATCTAGACACCAGACACACCAGACCCTCAACATCAACACAGATTCCTTCCTCGGACATCATTGCACACCCACCGCTGTCATCGCTGAGCTCTACAGGCGTATAAGCCCTGAGCTTATTTGAGCTCCAACATGGATCACATAGCAGGACTCCTTCTGCCTGCTGCAGCCTGCCGGGGCCCTGGCACACTGGTTACGCTGGCCCATGGGGAGGCCTGTCCCTGGACCTTGACAGTGACTGCTGCTGCCTGGCCCTGCTGATGGAGTATGCCTGGCCAGCTGTTGTTTCACGCCAGATTAGCCCTCCTGTGGTCAATTTGCTTTTCCTAATGTCAGGTCCCCTCTGCTGCTAGATCGCCTGTCGCCTAGCAACACTGGCTGCAGTCAAGAAGCTCAGCCATGCATGTGAAATTCCACCTGCACGGTAGAGGGCGGGAGGTCCTGTGTGAACTGCCTCCAAATGATGTGTGGTGTGCACACATTCTACTGCAGGAACACAGAGGAGGCCAGGAAATCACTGGCAACCAGGGATCTCTCTCTCCAAGGCTCTTCCACTGGACCCATTGGTCCTGCCTCCAGACTAGCAGAGCTGATTTAGTGGCTGTAGGGCTGGTGGTGTTTCTCTCTAGCTGGTGCAGTAATACTGTCTGTATCTCTCCCCCAGTCTCTAGGCTCAGAGCTGTAGGCTCTGACTCAGTCTCTCTTATAGAGTGTACTTCTGGGGAGGTTTGATGGGGTGGTGGGTTATACGTCTTCCCTGGATGTACAGTACATGCCAGAATGGTTTTTCCGGGGAATGGCATCGAGAGCTGCACTTGATTACATTTGCAAGGCATGAGCACACAGAAGGTCAGTGAATCAGATACCAGCTCAATACTGCACACTTTAATGCAGGACCTATGCGGTAGTCGGCCAGGATGAATGCAGACGAAGCATTTTCTTTGTGTTAAGAATTTTGACCATGCCAATGCATAAGAGCTGACTCTGAGAACTGGCAACAGTCCCACTCATTTCCTAAAGAGGAAACTTTGTTACTGAGCAGATGTCAAAGCAGGGAGGGACCATAACAAATACCCTGTCACTGTTATTTGGCTGCACTAGCAGACATCTTTCTCTGCTCTTGTAAACAAGGACATTTAGTGGACTTAACTGATAGACTGTATACTGTATATTATATCTTACTTGTATTTGGGCAGTGCTTCAGGATTTTTCTCTCCCTGTTTCCTACCTATTACATCATTGGTGGACAGTGTGATCAAGAGGGTCAAGATTTTATTGTACTCCAGCGCTGTGCATTATCCCCGTAATTGACCCAATGCCTGAGAGTGGAACCCTCTGTAAAATGTACTAGCGGCTAATTGTGAGTACTCCACCAGGAGAGCAGTTCATATCCATTACCACTTCCCCTGGTCTTGGCCAGAAGAGGACTAACAGCACTGGTGGTCTGACAGCTCTCTGCTCCGCCTGGTGGAGTGGGCTGTTGAATCTGGTGACCAGTGCCACAGCACTCACTCTGCTTTTTATCACCATGAGTATCCATTTCAGACTTTTTCCTAAAGCCAGATTATTAAAAACCCTCTACTTCAATGATCTCCCACAGATGTCATTAAATTCACTGTGTTTAATGTCACTATGTCCGTAGCACGGAAAATATGAGGTGATTTCAATGTCCACCACATCAATAAACACCAAACAAAGCAATACCAAAACTTAAGTGAGGGTTGAAGATCACTGTAAATTTAAACCACATCATCTAAATCCCTGTAGATTAGTGATGTGGCCAGGCCAGAGTATGTGAGGGGGGGGGTTACAGTATATGGTATGTATGGCTAATTACACCTGGAGGTGAAACTGAGGTGAGATGGTGTTGAGTCTATTGACCTGGAAGAGAAGCATTCACGACAGACAGACAGTGGTGACAGCAGGAAGGACGAGGGTGCCCGCCAGGCACCAGGTGAACCACTACTTGCCTGGCTGCCTGTGTGTGTGTGCGTGCGTGCGTGTGTGCGATTCTCACAACAACATCCTATTCCACGGACCAAGGGCCAAATGAAATCCACACTGTGCCTGACCCACTGATTTCAAATTATACACACAGTGCTGATGATAGGTTCCTCTTAGGCCTGAGGCAAGAGCCAGTACCTGCCAGACAACTGGATATGTGCAGTGTTTTAATCTAATCATAGCCTGTGGCTGGTATTTGGATGTTTTTATGCCTAGCAGCTTTAGACAGTTGGCACCATATTTGGTCATCTCAAACAGGTCACCCATTTCCAGAGCTGTTTTCAGTGTAGAGGTGCTAAGCTGGACCTGTGATGACAGGTGTTAAAACATAGTGAACAAGTGGGGTGAGACCTCAGACAGAAAGGCCCGTGTACTGTGTGCTCCATCAGACTGTAACTAGAACTTGCTGTCCATTGGCTTTTTGAACTCTATCTTTAATCATTTCAAATGCAGCATAAAGTCAGTGGATCACGGTATATCTGTTTCAAGGGTTCATTATCACTTACATTCTCCTCAACATTTGAAGAAAGGACAGGATTATGGCACACTTATATTTCGAGGTTTATTAAATCCTCTCTTCATGACCACCATTTGAAATTGGTCTGTTCTGCAACCTGATGGGCCTCAGGGATTTAGAACCGAGGCAAGCAGTACAGTATTTGACTCTAACCTGTCTCGACCCTCTTCAAAAGTTCAGTGTGCACATGCATGGTTCAGAAATCCAATGAGATATACCACACTGACTATACTCTATTGTTGAGAAATCAGCAAAGTTATATCCATCATGTTGTGGAACTCAGCATTGTTTTATCTTTACTGCCTGTGAATTATGGAACCTTTTCTCATTGTTTTTCCAACAGCTGATCAGGAGTGTATTTTTAGCAGCGTTGCTATTTGTCTGATCCATAGCATGGTATCTCTCTTTGGACTTGTGGTGAGTAAGTAATTGTTGTAGAAACCAAAGTTACATCAATGGCAGTCGAAAGTCATGTTTTGAAAGCAGGGTCTGTGTGTGTGCAAGGTGTGGCTGGTGTGTATGCTGACAGATACATGTGTCATAGTTTGTCATTGTCTGTCTATGAATGCGAACCTGGCATTGGGTTGTGTCCCAGCCTGCTGTTGGAATGCGGAGCGAGAATTCTAGGGGTCTTGGAATGAGATGATTGGCTTTTGAACATGGCCGCCCTCTGTGACAGATGGTTGGATGCTGTGGTTGCTGAGCCGAGATATACAGATCTATGGGACGTTTCTGGCCACTGTCATTCCTTGCTTTGGGAAAGGATAAATTATATTTGATGATGGAACTACTGGCATATGACGAGCTATGTTTTTCAAAGTTGCTGACTGTTTTCTGCAGTACTTTCTTATCAGACCAACATAAACTGTATCTCAGGATCTTGGGTATATCTTCAGGTTGGGAGCACAACAGTGTAATTTGCCATGCAGTGCACTCTTGTAATGTTCCACTTTATCGTTGGGAGGATGAAAGCCAAACGGAAGAAGAGAGAGAGAGAATCCAGCATGTGCTGCTTGGTGCCAGGGCCAGTGTGAGGGGCTTTAGCAGAGGCCTGGAGCTGAGAACTGAACACAGTAGAGTCACACCGTCTGTCTCTAAACAAACAGGCAGTATAGGGCGCCCAGTGCTGGTGCCAGCCACCATGCCGCTACGCAGCGCAGAGAAAGACGTCTGCTGCCTGGGGAGGTGACAGAGGGGCGAGGGGAGAAGAGGGGTGCAGCCACACTGCCATATGGATTTATATTTGGGGCAGAAAAAAAAACTCATGTCAAAACGTGTCTCCTACTGAGGCAGCTTCAGGCTTTTCTTTTGGCAGCTTTGCTCTCTATTGCACCAGCGTAGGATGCTGACATTCACACGACGTAACAAGTGTGATCAGAGGTTTATATAAAACTGAGAATCACAATCATATGTCACCACCACCAATCAGAGTCCAAGCTGGAGGGGATGAGGGATATCTAGGGAAGTTACCCTTACAGTGCCTTTGTTCTCGTTACAAGTTAGTTTGTTTGAGAAACGGGTCAGTGCTAAACTTCAGTCAGGTCACCCATGGTACAAGTCAGTACTCTACGTCCATCCATGATTGGGGATGTTGGGAGATTATGTTGAAACTGCCACTAGGGGCATCAGTGAGCACTGTTACCTTCAAGTAGGTTTTGCTAGGGCGTTGTGTACAGGAATGGCAAATGGGCGCAGGGGATGTAGGATGGGCGTAAGCGTCTGCCTCTGATTCCAAAGGTTGCAAGTTTGAATCCAGTAATAGAATGTTGTTTTTGAGAGTTTTGTTTTAAGCTTATCCCAAACCTTATCCCTTACCTTAATCATTCGGAGTTAATGCCTAGGTTTAAGAGTTTGGAGTTAGTGCTTAAAATGAACCCTAACTTTAAATATTTGGAGTTAATGCCTTAACTTAAACACTTGGAAATTTGATGTTTGCAACAACTTAGAAATTTGACATTTGAGGAAAATAGAAGAACATCGAATTCTGACGTGAGACTGTGAGAGCTAGTTGGTAAATGTAATGGTCCGATTATTCCAAAAGTATGCTGAAGGCAGAGACTGAAGGCTGGTTTGAAGGGGACTCCAGAGCAATGGAACAGTGACTCGTTCTCAGAACCCGGCCTTGATGGGATTCCTGCCTCATTAAACCATTAACAACAGGAAAACATAAAGCTGGATGCACCTTTAATATCCATAATCTCCTCAGCATCCATAATGGCCTTTGTTTTTATTTAAGTGATTATTGTGGCAGGAAAATGTCTCACATGAACAGACAAGATTGGGCTATATTTCAGTAGCTAGGTTTTCATCCAATAGGCAACAGATTTTTCTGCAGAAAAACAATATGTGCATTTTCCCACCAGAGATGTGTTTCCATCAAATGTACTTGTTGCAAATAAAAGACTGTGGGTGATGGATGACGTAGTGCACACAAAATATAGGCCTATTTTTTTGCTTACATTTCCATGTACAGAATACAACATCTAAAGTTCGATGTGTTTCCATCGCATTTTCAACTCTACCGATAGTTGCGACTGTTGCGTTAAATAGCAAATGTGCCTACTCTGATTTTAGCACACGCACTCGAGACAATATCTCGCAGATACAGTGCAGGTAGGCTGTGCTGATAGGCTAGTCTACATGATGATAATATTATGGATAAGAGCGAGAATGGTTTATTTGTCAAACAACTGTCAAGCATCGATTGTCATGTCACCAGAATAAGACCCTCGATATTTATTGGAAAGGAGCATCAAGATCATCGTGCACTTTGACAACCTGTGAAGTTCATCATCATTTATTTCATCTGTTGCCTAATAAACTGCATGGTCCCCCAAGTCATAGTGGGAGGCAGGGGTGCAACTTTGGGTTTAGAAGTGTGGAGGGGGGGATATAACTTGGTGGGGGGTCTGGGGGTCCTCCCATTTCTGTGGGCATCTTAAGCTCATTTCCTGCATTTCTATAAATCTAATATGACCCATGGCCCTTCTAGCCGTCTCTATTTAGAACAACATAAAGTAAGCAAAGATGCTCAGTCATCAAGCTAGGTAAGAGATCATTGTTAAATATGTTTAAGTGATTGATAAGACTGAACTAGATCAATGATAAATTAAATCATCAATATTGTGTTGCACCTTTAACCAATTGCCTAACAAAATGAACACACCAATAAAGTACAAAGACTTTCGGTTGTCTTTATTAACACATACTCTTTCTAAAATGTCAGCCAGACCACCAAGCCAGCCCGAGCTGCCTGCACACCTGACCACCACCAGTCTCTCCCCAACACAACTTCCTCCCCATCATTTTTTTTATGTCTTAAGGAAAGGTTTGGAAAACTACAGTTTTAGAAAAACACATACACCTACACATTAACACACAGAAACAGTACACCCGCCATATAATTCATATCATAGGCCTACTAGTACTGTAGAGCTCTTTTTACTTGCACACAATATAGCTGGACCACCCCATCCTGTCCCTAGGGGTCCACAGCACTGCAGCGCCCCAACCCAACACACCCCACTCAGCTTTACGATCTTAGTGAAACATTCATCAACCAACAATATGGCAGAGCTCCTGGGCCAGGACTGAGCAGCCCAGCAGCTAGGGATTGACTAAATAGGTATCTCCCCTGACGTGGGCATGTTTTCAATATAGACTCCTTTTGTCGTACTGTATTCTGTATAAGGCATCCAGACCTTATGAAAGTTGCACAGTATACCCTTCATTTTGTAATAAATGTAATCTAGTGATACATACGTTTACATTTCTTCCATCCGTTGTGGGAGGATAACCAACCTTCCAATTAATGGCAATGCATTTGTTTGCTGCTATGAATGCTAGGTTACACAGTTTCTTCTGATAACAGTCTCCAGTATCAACATTTCCAAGCAAACATAAACAGAGAGAAGGGAGAATCTAGACATGCTGAGATAAAAGAACACACTCTTTGCTAGAATTCCTCCAGCCTTCACAAGACCCTAACATATGCAAATATCTCCCCTTTTGTGTTTTACACCTCCAGCAGAATAATTACATTTATGAGTGCATGATATTCAGTTTCACCTGCATATAATATGTTCTATGGATGGTCTTAAACTGCAGTAATTTATGTCTGAGATTATATGAACATGCCTGGGCTTTCTAACCTACTGTATCTGTACCATTCATCATCATCAATAGCGTCTCCTAGCTCTTCCTCACATTTTAGTTTTACACGTGTGTCATCAGGAAAAGCCTCGATCAACCCTTGCTACATTTTGGAAATCAACTTTAGAGGTCTGTCAGGCTGCCTTAAAATAGTTTCCATCTTTGAAGCTTCTTGCTTGTCCAGTGTTTGCTGCACAGAGAAAAATAAAGTGTTGTATCTGCAAAAATT
The DNA here is from genome assembly GCF_002021735.2 of Oncorhynchus kisutch. Taxonomy (NCBI): domain Eukaryota; kingdom Metazoa; phylum Chordata; class Actinopteri; order Salmoniformes; family Salmonidae; genus Oncorhynchus; species Oncorhynchus kisutch. The sequence continues at coordinate 30,980,401 of NC_034186.2, forward strand.
CACCTCAGCTCTGTCAAAGACTGGTCTTCCCTGGCTGCCTGACCCTGATAAGACTCCTGTCACCATCTGACCCTGCTCAGATGAAGCATGACAAAGAATGACATTGGTGTACATTAAATTCATTTTTCAACAATTAAAATTACCATTATTCGAAGATCCCAGACTATAGCCTACCCATCAACTCAAAATGGAACTTTGTATCCATTCAATGATTGTTATAATATACTGCAAAATTGACCTGAGCTCTGTAGACTGGTCTTCCTTGGCTGTCTGACCTTGCAGGGACACCTGTCACCATCTGATCCTTCTAAGACATGATGAGCATAGTGTTGTGTACTGACTGTGCACCATGACGGTGTAGTCTGTAGAGCTGTTTATATCATGTCAGTATGAAAAGTAGGGAAGTCGCTAGAGAAACTGACAGATCAATAACGTTACATTGCTATACTGACATTAATAAAAAACTCACATTGCTATGCTGACTAATAAAAGCTCACATTGGGCTGAAAAACATTAGAATATCGGTCTTCAGTCGTTTGGCCGCTGGTTTCATCATTTGATTCAGGTCTAGTGTGATTGAGGCAAAAATAATAGCTAAAGTTAGTGAGCTAGCTAGCTAACGTTAGCCAACTTTTAGCTAATGGTACAATGACACTTCATCAAATTTACTTCTGTTGAAACGGGACAAAACTAAGGCTACAAAACATTTCCATACACACAACAGCTGTTAGATACTGCTACCTGACAGATAGCTAGAGGCTAGCTAGAGCTGAACTGGCTGTGGTAGCTACTAACTAGCTGCTAATAGTTCATTCACTCAGTCGAGAGGGTGATTAAACATTAGCTAACATAGCATGTCATTTACACTACTAGCTCAGCACTGGAGTAAATATTTGTTTTTTTGTCAAACAGCAGTTACCATGCCAGCTAAATCAGTCAACTAAAGAGTAGTCAGTTTCTGCTCTGCTTGCTTTTACAACTCAGAGAAAAAGCACAACACATACAGCAGCTGCCTCTGTTCATCTCTCCTGTGCTGGTCCTATACGCCAACCTTTCAGAAGCTTTGCCTTCACACAGCCTGGCCGCACGCTGTGTGATGTCTGTGCTCTGTGGTGTCTGTGAGGTCCTAAATGGAGCTGACTGAAACTCGAAAGCAGCCTACCCAACCACTCTGAGGCGTTCGCATGATCCTAAAGCACACTGGAGCCGTGTTTTGTATCACAGTGCAATGATAAAACTGTACAAAAATGCCATTTCAGAATGTGGGGGGGTCATGGTCCCCGCGTCCCCAGTGAAGTTGTGCCCCTGGTGAGAGGACCACACACCATGTCATCACGTGACTCCAAGTTTACTTCGATATAGTGGTTGCTATATCAATATCTGCGCATAAAGGCGTTTCCACTGGAATCTCTCACATTATTAATCTTACCAACACAAAAAGATCCCACCATGTTGAACGTACAGATTTGGATATTTATACAATTGTACCGAAACTTCCTGTTTCCATCACAGCTGTCATGATTTTTTTTTATACGGTATGACTTTACTCTTTAAAATCTGTGGATGGAAAAGTGGGTAATGTCAACAATGTGAGAGGTGAAAATCTCTGATGTTAGAAATAATACTTCAGCAGGGATGCAGGGGGCACTAGTATCTCACAATTTCACTTTTCCACGTGCCACCTGACTGGGTTTTATGTGACTGTCTACAAGACAGAGGACAAATGCCTTTTATCTCATCACTATTACAATTTAGTGTATTTCATGGTGTTAGAAATGCATCAGTTTCGAGTGTTTGAGAAAGATATGAAGCAGTTATGATAGTGAAATATTTTATATTGAGCAGTGAATAATTCTCTATGAAATCTATATTGAAATTGACATTTAGTATTCCCAAGGCAGCAATTGGGTCACAGGTGTCAAACTCATTCGACGGAGGGCCGAGTGTCTGCGGGTTTTTGCTCCTCCCTTGTCCTTGATTGATGAATTAAGGTCACTAATTAGTAAGGAACTACCTGGTTTACTTACTTCTGGCTTACTTGAAAGAAAAAAAAGAAAAACCTGCAGAAAATAGGCCCTCCGTGGAATGAGTTTGACACCCCTGAGTTAGGTGAAGCTTCAGAGCAGGGGAAAGCAACTCTTGTCCTGGAGTGCCACAGGGACTTCATGTTTTGGATTTAACCGAACTGGAAGACCAGGTGTGTTGAATTTAGGCAATCACTGAACTGATCCATTAGCTCAGTTGGTTAGGTGTGGTGCCTAGCTGAAACAAAATCCTGAGGTACCTGCAACACAGGGTTGCCTGGCTACCCCTGCTTTAGAGATGCACCATTTTCCCAGAAACCCTAGACCCACTCCAATTTGCATACCGCCCCAACAGATCCACAGATGATGCAATCCCTATTGCATTCAACACTGCCCTTTCCCACCTAGACAAAAGGAACACTATTCATTGACTACAGCTCAGCGTTCAGCACCATAGTGCCCTCAAAGCAAATTTTTTATTTTTTATTTTTTATTTGTTTTATTTCACCTTTATTTAACCAGGTAGGCTAGTTGAGAACAAGTTCTCATTTACAACTGCGACCTGGCCAATATAAAGCAAAGCAGTGCAACAAAAACAACAACACAGAATTACAAATGGAATAAACAAACATACAATCAAAAATACAGTAGAAAAATCTATATACAGCATGTGCAAATGAGGTAGGATAAGAGAGGTAAGGCAATAAATAGGCCATGGGGGCAAAGTAATTACAATAAAGCAATTAAACACTGGAATGATAGGATGTACAGAAGATGAATGTGCAAGTAGAGATACTGGGGTGCAAAGGAGCAAGATAAATAAATAAATACAGTATGGGGATGAGGTAGATTGGATGGGTTAATTACAGATGAGCTATGTACAGGTGCAGTGATCTGTGAGCTGCTCTGACAGCTCGTGCTTAAAGCTGGTGAGGGAGGTAAGAGTCTCCAACTTCAGAGATTTTTGCAGTTTGTTCCAGTCATTGGCAGCAGAGAACTGTAAAGGAGTGGCGGCCAAAGGAAGAATTGGCTTTGGGGGTGACCAGTGAGATATACCTGTTGGAGCACGTGCTACAGGTGGGTGCTGCTATGGTGACCAGTGAGCTGAGATAAGGAGGGGCTTTACCTAACAGAGACTTGTAGATGACATGGAGCCAGTGGGTTTGGCGACGATTATGAAGCGATGGTCAGCCAACGAGAGCGTACAGGTCGCAGTGGTGGGTAATATATGGGGCTTTGGTGACAAAACGGTATGACACTGTGATAAACTGTAACCAATTGGTTGAGTAGAGTGTTGGAGGCTATTTTATAGATGACATCGCCAAAGTCGAGGATCTGTAGGATGGTCAGTTTTACGAGGGTATGTTTGGCTGTATGAGTGAAGGATTATTTGTTGCGAAATAGGAAGCCGATTCTAGATTTAATTTTGGATTGGAGATGCTTAATGTGAGTCTGGAAGGAGAGTTTACAGTCTAGCCAGACACCTAGGTATTTGTAGTTGTCAACATATATAAGTCAGAACCGTCCAGAGTAGTGATGCTGGATGGGCAGGCAGGTGCGGGCAGTGATCGGTTGGAGAGCATGCACTTAGTTTTACTTGCATTTAAGTTGGAGGCCATGGAAGGAGAGTTGTATGGCATTGAAGCTTGTCTGGAGGTTAGTTAACACAGTGTACAAGGAAGGGCCAGATGTATACAGAATGGTGTCATCTGCGTAGAGGTGGATCAGAGAATCACCAGCAGCGAGAGCTAAGGACCATGGGACTAAACACCTCTCTCTGCAACTGGATCCTGGACTTCCTGACGGGCCGCCCCCAGGTGGTAAGGGTAGGTAACAACACACCTGCCACGCTGATCGTCAACACCGGTGCGTGCTCAGTCACCTCCTGTACTCCCTGTTCACTCACGACTGCATGGCCAGGCACGACTCCAACACCATTATCAAGTTTGCCGATGATACAACAGTGGTAGGCCTGATCACAAACAACGATGAGACATCCTATAGGGAGGAGGTCAGAGACCTGGCCATGTGGTGCCAGGACAACAACCTCTCCCTCAACATGATCAAGACAAAGGAGATGATTGTGGACTACAGGGAAAGGAGGACCGAGCACGCCCCCATTCTCATCGACGGGGCTGCAGCGGTGCAGGTTGTGAACTTCAAATTCCTTGGTGTCCACATCACCAACAAACTATCATGGTCCAAACACGATAAGACGTGAAGAGGGCATGACAAAGCCTATTCCCCCTCAGGAGACTGAAAAGATGTGGCATGGGTCCTCAGATCCTCAAAAGGTTCTACAGCTGCACCATCGAGAGCATCCTGACTGGTTGCATCACTGTCTGGAATGGCAACTGCTCAGCCTCTGACCGCAAGGCACTACAGAGGGTAGTGCGTATGGCTCAGTACATCACCGCCATCCAGGACCTATATACCAGGCGGTATCAGAGGAAGGCCCTAAAAATTGTCAAAGACTCCAGCCTCCCTAGTCATAGACTGGTCTCTCTGCTACCGCACGGCAAGCTGTACTGGAGCGCCAAGTCTATGTCCAAAAGGCTTCTTAACCTCATCTACCCCAAATCCATAAAACTCCTGAACAGCTAATCAAAGGGCTACCCAGACCCCCCTCTTTTACGCTGCTGCTACTCTCTGTTTATTATCTATGCCCAGATTTTTTTTTTTTTTTTTACTTAACACATTTTTCTTCTTAAAACTTCTTAAAGCATTGTTGGTTAAGGGCTTGTAAGTAAGCATTTCACTGTAAGGTCTACTACACCTGTTGTATTCGGCGCATGTGACAAATAACATTTGATTTGACATCACTCTGGTCTACGGGATCTAGCACCTAATAACCTCAAACTCAACTCTGGACCTCGAAGCCACTCTTTTTTTTTCATTGTTCCTATCTAATCAGGGACTGATTTAGACCTGAGACACCAGGTGGGTGCAATAAATGATCAGATAGAACAGAAAATCAGCAGGCTCTAGACCTCGTTGGGTAAGAGTTGAAGACCCCTGATCTAATATATTACACTACTTCTAAGATGTGAGTTTGGTGTAAAGCTAAACACCATGTGCAATTGATCACTTAATAACAGCATACAAGAGAATCAACAACAACGCTCTTCAACACCTCATTTTATTGTCCCAACATTCAAAAGTACAAATAATTCAAACACAACAGTTTTATGGAGAAAAAAAAAACATTTACAGCAAGATTTTTTTGTTTCCAGTTTCAGAAATGACCTAAACTAGCAAGGATAACATGAAGTCATTCATCGCAGTAATTGGATTAATAATAAGGATAAGAATACTAAGAATAATAGCAATAATAATAATTGATAATTGATAAGGAATAACATAAATAGGAGAGACCAATTAGGCTCTGAAATTTTTTGTTCTTTTTTGTCTTTAAAGATAGTTTATAGATTTTCAGATAGTAAACAAACACATTTCAGGAGAAAATGAAAAATGACAAGAGCCTTGTTTCTCTCTTAACCTTCCCTCCTACACTACTGGCTGTTGATTTCCTATTGGCAGGCTGCCACTAGAAGGCGCTACAGGGGATGTGTGAGCCATAGGGGTTGGGCATAGACCGAGGTGACGCATCCCCATGTTTCAAACACCCTTACAAACACACACACACACACACACACACACACACACACAAACGTGTTCACAAACACACTCATGAGCATGAACACAGTTCAAAAGACATAGGAAATATGTTCACACATCAGAACAACATTCTACTGGGGTCGTTGCATAATTCAAGCTCCAAACAGCTCTGGAGCATGAAAAGGGGTCTGTTGGTGTTCTGAGGTCAGAACTGTATAGTGGTTGGATGATGACAGATGGTCTGCCTAAGATGTGGTTATGAGAGAGTATATATATATATATGCATGTGTCTGAGTGTTTACAATTTTCCTACACCTCATGTTTACTGGCTCAACAAAATCCAATTCAGTACTTCAGGAACCATTCCCTATCTTTACCTTTCAAAATATATATCATATTATAGTATATAAAATATAGAATGGGTATAATCCATTAAATACCTTCAGTATTTTTAAATAGCAACAACTGCCATAAGTATAGTTAGTGTACAATGATCAAGATCTCTTTAAAGAGATGTTATTTTGTAATTTTCAAACATGATTCTCTAAAAATAAGTTTGACTCTTAGGTGAGTTGACTGATTAGTCCAGTGCAATGAATGACCCTCAAATACAATGGACATTTGCTCATCGAATTCAGGTGCCTGAGCCTCCAAAATTGGATGTTATAAAATGTTTGAAAACTGAAAATTATGCTTCAGACCCACATTTTTGCATAAAGTTTCATCACAAAGCGGTAGTGTGGAGGGAGGGTGCGGAGTGGCTTTAAAACGACACAAACTGATCACAGGTTATATTGAACCAGAACAACTGTTATAACATTATATTAAGACTAAACTGTATTGAAAAAGATTTAAAGATTCTGTTTAACAAGACAAGAAAAAAGCAATAGCAAATTTAACTATCAACTAGGTTATGCATAGCGAGTAACTGTTTCTAGTAATAAGGGAAGAGCGTTTTTAGTTTTCAACTTTTAGATTTTTTTATATTGTAATTTATATCGGTACAATATCGGTACAAAGCACAAACGTACTAAAAGTTCTCAGTGCAGTGGACTAATGGAAGAGCCTCTCCCCTAGTCGCTTGGTTCCCTTTTGCTCAGAAACGTCACCCCTCCCTGTACCAGATTCACGCAAATACACAGACAACAGAACAAATAAATATAAAAATAAATAAATAATCAATATAAATAAATAGTTGAAGCAATGAAACAATCAATCGATCAATAAATAAATGAATAAATAGTTATTTTCTAAGCTTTTGTTCGGTTTCTTTTGCCGCGGCAGATACCAACATTTTTCTCCAAATCTTTTTTACATTTTTTTTTTTACAAGCGACATGACAACATATTAAACAGGATTCCTCACGTGTTTTCTAAGTAACTGAACCATCACTTCATAAAGTTGTCATATGAAAAAGACAAGCTCAAACAAAAGACAGTGACAACTTATATAGATATAGATATTGTAAAACAAATGTAGACTATATATTATCTATTTGTACACAACAAATAAAGACACAGTTGTAATAGATCCTTTGAGGAAACAAATATCTAGACTAACAGAACTAGCTAATTATTATTGAATTTTGACAACGCTTCACACTTAGCAAGTAACCTAAAAGTCAGCAAGCCAAAGAAAACTTGTTAAGTGATTCTTACATGGCCCAAAGTCCGTCATCTGGTATTTCAGCAAGAAATAGTCTAACCAGATGGGGGCCAACAACAAAAATAAACAAGAACAGCAGCTCAATTCAATGCCAACATCGAAGTATTTTTTCTCTGAACAACACATAGAACAACAAATGTGGATATTTAAGATATGTGAATCATGTAATATAGCACCTACTGTTGATCGCTAAAGGAAGTTATTTTAAAATTCCACAAAATTATAGCAAAGAAAACAATAGATAATGTATGTTTTCTAAATGGATAGATGTGTATATATTCATTACTGATATCCCATAGGCTGATGACAAAAATAAAACAAGTGGACAATGGGTCTTCTTGCTTTGGGCTCTCAACTGTGAGGATGGTTAGGCCTTGAAAGACCCCTCTCCCTTCCCTTTTGGGTATCGCTGTTGAATAATTACGCACTATGAAAAATTACAACGATCACCCGCCTCAATTTGCATCCCTTGACAAAACCTTCCATCTACAAAATCATCGCCAATCAATTTCTCCTAAAAACAAACAACCTTTGCTCCTAAAAAGTACCACGGCAGAACGAACAAGACAAGGTGGCGCCCACCCCTCCCCCACCGCCTAATTAGCCAGTCAAAATATTTTTCTATTTTTTCAAATCCAGATTCTTTGTAAAAATTCTTCAATAATTATTTTAATTATCATATTATAAAAATAGATTTCTTCTCTTTATTTTTTATTTTTCTAAACGCATTTTCAAGCAAAGAGATTTTCTCTTTGGCAACAGTGTTTTTTAAATCACTTAACCTGTCATCAGGATTCCTAACCCATCCCTTCCCTCTCCCCATCTCCCAAACCCCAGTGAGGAAAGACGTGTTTTGTTTGCAATACAAAACAAACAAATGTTAGAAATTCTTTTTTTCTGCATCAGAGAAAACAGGATTGTGTCATCCCTTAGAATTGTTAGGGGGTTTTAATATACACAAAAAATGAATGAATGGTCACCAATTTAAAAAAGAGCCCCCTCCCTTCTTCTGTCAGGGAGGCATAATTCTAACGACAGTGGATCCGGATTTAAAAAAAATAATAAATCCTCAATCAAGACCAAGAAAGTTAAATCTAAAAAGGACATTCTCTTCTTTGAAATAAGGGGACTGGTTTTTGCTACTGTTTACATAGAAGAGAAAATAGTTTAACAACCACAAGAACAGAAAGGATATACAACAGGAATCCTGTAGAATCACAGGGGTTCCAAATCATGGATATTTTCATCTTTCATTTTGTAATACTTAGGCAACATTGGCTTATAGTTCCAAAGTTATAGTATAAGCCATTTCTAGTTCTTTTTTGTTTGTTTGTTTGCTGTGTTCCTTCTGGAGAGTTGCTGTGTTGGGCGACTGTAAGGTGGTAGTGGTAGTGGTGACAGGGGATTTGGAGTGAGGAAGGGTTCAGGATTTGTGGGTCTTGTTGGTCTTGAACGAGACTTGCAAGACGCGGTCTCCCAACCGGTACCCGTTGAGACTGGCGATGGCCATGGCTGCCTCATCGTAGTTCGTCATGGTGACGAAGCCGAAGCCCTTGCACTTGTTGGTATTGAAGTCGCGGATGACCTTGACGTTGTTGACTGCTCCGAAGGGCCCGAACAGCTGCCATAAGACGCTCTCGTCAGAGTCTGGAGACAGGTTGTAGACAAAGATGCACCAGCCAGTGCCTGTGTGGCCAGGGATGTTCATGCCCACCAGGCTAGTCATGCTGTCAATGGTGATGGGAGAAAACCTGCACCACAAGATAGACAGAGATAAAGAGAGAGGGAGGGAGAGAAAAAGTACAATGTTAAGTGAAACAAATGCCCAATTGAGAGAAATAGAAAACCAACTGCGTGTGCATGGATTTACAAGCATTGAGATTGCAGGCCAAGGCATTTCCCTATACACTCAAGTTCCTCTCCAAGTGTCCAAAGTGAACCTCGCCATGACCCCACTCTCTGAGTGTGTCTCAGGGAGAGTTGCGATATGAAAAAAATATTTCTAATTCACAGATGTGTATTAAAACACTTGTACATGTGTGAAATAGGACAAATAAAAGCACCCACCTACATACAGTACCAACCAAACAGTTCTAGCATTCCTGACCATCCTACATTGATTATTACATGTGCAACCCAGTGCACATGATGCACTATGACTAAGGGTCTGTCTGTGTACTGTATCCTCCTGCTAGACTATTTCCCCTCTGTGCGCCTCCATATTGACTGAGTGGCCTTTTCTCAAGGCAGACTGCTCTGTGGGGGGCCTGCTGGGAAATGGCTTCAGCAGCATCCGAGGGAGGGAGGGATGCACAGGGGAAGCTTTTCTCCCTCGGTCTTCCTGAGTGCCTCTATTGGGAGCTAAATTACAGGAACTTGCTGAATTAAAAGATTTTGAAATTCATCAGAGATTGAGTATGCAACCAAGTAAATCTGCACTTATTCGCCTTGTAATCTTCTCCCTTTTTGCGATAGAGATTTGAATGCTCAGTTGACTTCACTTAATTGCCTTTCCGCTTAAAGGAAATTTCCACTTTAAATAAAAGGTAAATTGGATAAAAGGTTAATTTCTTATGCCTCCTCTCAGAATGACTATAGGCATTATTGGGTATGCTTTAATTGAGATTTCCGCTTTACTGCAGCTGTCTCGGAGAAGCCTCCCTTCTTAAGGAAGGGAGGAAGGAAGGAGCAAACTAAATGGAAAATGGAAACACTTTACAACCCAGTAGTATTAGGAACAAAGTGTATTCCATCCACCCACTCCTGCAGTCATCTGTTGTGGGGCGGATGAGGATGACAGTGATCGATAGTCTTGCTCAGACCACAGAGCTTCTAAGTATCGGCAAGAATCACTCAGACCTTTCATCAGTACTTTGGCCACGACTTGAGCTTTAACATTTTTGCCAACACAATATCCTTTTTGGTTCTTGTTTGTGTCTCATTACAGTCCCTGTGTAAAATGTATATGTTCTAACAGCAAGTCTTCCCTTCACTAGGGTCTTAAAACCTCTAGTCACGTCAAGGCCTTTTCTAACACGTTCAATTGTATTCGGATCTCTCTGTCTGGGTGAAATAACACCTCCATAGTAATTTCGATGCAAATCCAGGTATGTGTGAGTGTGTGAGGGTGAGAGACAATCAGGCTGGCTAACAGAGCCACGGAGGAGACTACAGTGGTGTCTAACAGGGCAGGATCAAACACACTGTGTGGTTCTTCCATAGAAAAGGAAAGGAGTTGCATAGCAACAAGGGCTGACCTGCAGCCATCCCACCCTCCCCTAGCTCCCACCTCCACTGCTCACTTCTAAAGCACACTGACTACTACTACACTTGCCTTTGTTCATTAATCATCAGCACTTCAAACCATGTGCCAAGCAAGCAAGAGGCTGTTCTGAAGGCAGGGCTTGTTGGATTTCTGTATTCCAAAACTCTACTGCTTTGACAGTTTGTACATTTTCAATGTACAATTTTAAATTTTGCCTTGGTACTGTGTTGTTCAACCAGCAGGCACTGCAGCATATTGGTGAATATTATAAATGTCTTCTCTTCTTTTTGTTGTCATTTTCTTGGCCAGATCTTTTGCATCCCCCTTCAACTGAATTAATTGTTTCCTGCCCCCAGTACAAATAGAGGTATGTTAGACAAACGAGTTGCTGCCTGGGACATTGAGGTAGAGCTATGCGCTAAACAGTCTTTCCCATGCATCATTCTGTCACCGTCTTATAGTTGAGCCTTCACTCTTAGCAAGAATTGCTGCTAATCACTGCTATGGAAACCGATGAATTCAGTGGATTTGCTCTTTTCACAGAAAAAGCTATTTAATCATTCCATTTAAAAAATGTAAAAAGCAAATGCTTATTTTTCCATGCTACATCTGGGATCACAGCCTTTCTATTCCAGTGAGTGGACATCAAAGGAACTCACTGACTACTGTAACATGCAACAAAATGTCATCAGCTGATATCATGATGTCTCACAGCCGCTTCACTTCATGTTACATCAACAGTAGCAAAAGCAAAAGTTATGAGCAAAAAGAGGTGATCAGAAGTTGAGCTGGCTGCAGTGAAACAGCATTTCCTGCAGGGATCCAGGTGTCTCCAGCCTCTCCCATCTTGCCCGTTACTGACCCCTTAACCCCAACGCCTCATCACTACTGCTTACTGCTGTAATAACATGTTATAATAAATGTATTATTACAACCATTATGGCAAGTCCTATTGAATTGGGTGGTTTGTTATTGTAAGTTCCATTCACTGCTTTGATATTAGTGTTTTCAAACTGAACTTGATCCCAATGTAACATCTAAAGCTGGACAGAGGTTAGGCTAGAGTACCTGAATCCGGTAGAAAAACACGCCTAAAAACAAGAGCTACACACAAGAGAACAGAAATATACACAGAAACTATCCAAAGCAATCGGAATGTAAAAGTCAGCACTCATCATACTCAAAGCAAATTGAACATTAGAAAACAAAAGACGATTGTTTTCCTTGTGGACTAGTGGTTGGTGGATTCAAATTAAACAAGGCTAAAGAAAACCAAAAACATCAAGGCATAATAACCTTGAACTGATTCGAATGCAAGTGACTTCTAAAAATGAAGAAAACAGGATAGAAATCATTTTGTCAACATGGACATCTGGCATTCGGTGAAGTTTTAATTACCTCTTTACGCCATAGGCCATATTAAGCAAATTGTCCAGCCTGTAAAGAGAAGGAGGGTTCTGGGGTTAATGCCAGGCAGATGGTTGACTCACTCAATGGAACTAATTCTACATCCCTGCCTCACTCAAAGAAGAAAGCCATCCAGAGATGGGCCATTACACTGAGGAGCCCCACCAGTCAGGGGTGGTGTCATTCACACAGCAACAAAGCAGCAGGCTAGCAACAGTACTGTACAGTGCTAACACAAGAGGCCACTCTGTGGCCCAATCAGCCAGCACACAGCGACATTTTCTTTTTTTAGCATGAGGCCCTATGGAGAGCACTCTCACGCCTCACACATTCTTATGCTGCACGGGGCTTTCAGAGTGGTTCCGTTGTACATCTGTGCTGTTGTGTTGAGGTCAAATCATTTATAAGTCATTTATAATTGTGAGTTAAGCCATAGTATTGATGTCAAAGAAAGTTTTGAAATCTTGTCTTTCTCAAATTCAATGTCGATCCTGACAGCATAACGAAATAATGATTATTTACGTCATAAACTATGAAAACTGCTTTGCATCATTATTCCAATTGCCCCTCAGGTACTTTGGCATTAAGTTTGTCATTTTCAAGAAGGTTGAGAGACAAATTGAACATATATTATACTACTAAATAGTATAATAATAAAATAAAAAATAGAGTTCTGTCAGTGTAATGGTTTGGCATTTTTTGAGAGATGGTAAAGGTTTTAAGAGAGGAAGATGACAAATCAGGGAATAATGCTGCATGGTTTGGACTAAGTAAACACTACTGAATAGTAACTGACCAAAAAAATGAGCTTTCTTTTGACACCTGTCCATGTAGAATGTCAAATGGAATGGTGTTTGTTAGTCAGTTGGTCAGGAGGAAAAATCAGACCGGTCCAACAGACAGATAGTCACTGTGCTCAGTGGGCCTAGGATGGAAGCCACTCAGCCACATAAATCAGAGGCTTTCTGAGTGAGCCTTGCGTGGCCACGCAATGACCATCATCTGTCACATGGGTCTGCACTGTCTCATGTCTTAGTAAGCCTTTCAGCCTAATGGAAGGGTTGGGAACTTGGGGCCATTCTAAAGTACCTCTCCCTTTCAAAACACTGTCTGTGCTGCAGGTCATCAGTGGGCAGAGATGCCGTCTGTGAACCTGACCAAAAAATCTAAACAAAGCACAAAAATGTGTTGACTCATTAAAGCAGCAATTAGGCCATTATGTGGGCTGGGACTGAGCAATCTGCTTTGTGGGTAAATTAGTCAATTGGACTGGAAGCTCTGAGGAGGCGCTTCAGGCCGCTGTGCTGGAGACATCTGATGGGCTACTGCTGTAAAAAAAAAAAAAAAAAACCTGGATGCCAGCTTTTCACAAACCCTCTCCAAGCCCACAGCATACAAAAGTGGTGCCTCTCAATGCATGTAAATGGGAACTGTCCGTTTAAAAAAAGTCTGTTAAATTAAAACCTGCTCCTACCTTATATATAATAAGCCTAATTGACCAATTACTGTCATTAGTAATGTGGAGCATCACTAATAACTGAAATCTACAATATTTTGAATAAAGGATTATATTGCCTTCTTAGAGGTGGATCAGACAAACAGGCATTATATTGACTTTGTGGCAAATGGGCAACATTGACAAGATATGTGATGCATTTCTGTCTGAGTTTGTGGATTAAGTTCAGCCCTGTGGCTGTTGGTTGTAATGCTGAGGAAGTTGAAAGGCTCTGGATCTGCAGTGCTCAGACCCTGGATTCTACTGAAAATCATGTTGTATATTCCTAACTTTGTTGGTCTAACTTTTCATAAATATATATAATTTTTTATTATAATAATTTGCTCCACAATCTTAAATATTTTTTGCGTTCAGATGATCATTTTCATATATTCTCATTGGGACTACAGTCTGGAATCGGTGAGTATCAGGCTAAGTATGTGTTGGGAATGAACAGTGGATGGAAAGAGGGGATGACAGCTGGTTGCATTATGGAATAAGGAGGGTGATGAGGTGATGTGATGGAGACATTGTGAACGACAGAACCCCACTGTCTCTTGTAAACAGTTCTTCTCAGTTATGGGTGGAGCTCCAGGAAACCCACTCTTTGGAACAAAAATGCTTTCTTGGTTGAATGCACAAAGAATCAAACATCGTATTGGTGACTGATGACTTACAAGGTGGTTGATCGTTGCAATTAGACAATAAAATGCCATACTCAACTCTACAGTACATATAACAGTAGAAACATATATTTGAACCAATAGCCCAATGGCTGAACCTGACCTCCCGACCCTTGTTGTGAGCCCTAGGTATTTACCTGAACCTCTGGGCCTGGTGGTGCAGGGGGCCTGGGTACCGGCGGTTGGGGGACTGGTACAGCTGGGACAGTAGAGCTTGGCTGGTCTTCTGGCTGGGGTTGTTGGCGAACTTGACGGTGATGGGCTCAGCAGCTCCAGAGGGCTTCTGTCCATTCAGCCCCTTAATGGCCTCCTCAGCCTCTATCCTCTTATCAAAGCGAATGAACCCCACACCCCGCGAACCACCTGTGGGGCCAACACATCACAAACATAGGGGCGTCCTTTTACTTCATGTGGTTCTGGTTAGATTACACACACACACACACACACACACACACACACACACACACACACACACACACACACACACACACACACACACACACACACACACACACACACACACACACACACACACACACACCCTAACAGCCCTTATTATCTCTTTCATACATGGTACAGAGATGATGTCTGTTGTTGCTTTTAATAACATTGAAAGCAACGTTTTGTAAAGGGGATACTATGAGTTGGTCATTATTTGTATTCCATACAGAGAGGGATTGTGTTATGTGTATAACAGTGTTATTTGAAGAAGACAGTATAGCGCAGAGGGAAAAGCGAAGGCACCACCATGATTTCCTGTGCTGTCAAAGAGAGGAGGCTATAGAGGAGCTGATGCCTGCTGATGCAGAAATGCTGTTGTGTTGTTTGTGTGCTAGCTGCTGTAGTGCTGTGTCTCCTCACAGCTCATTGAGGCTACTCCGTGAGGTGCGTTGGACTCAGCACACACTGCAGCTCTCCTCCTAGCTGATGGCCACACACTCAGGCCTCACGCCATGTTGCTGGCGACATTTGAGTCGCCTCGAGGCAATGTTTTTTGACCGCCACCTGAAAGTAACATTTGGAGAGACGTACTGCCCAGGAGGTCTTTTCTTGGTCTCCATAAACGCGTGCTGCTCGTTTTTAATGAGGCTGGCTGACTGGCCCAGGGGACAATCGCTCAGTGACAGCATGCTGCCAGGACTATTTGCATAATACTGTGTGTGCACATCTATACACCACACACAGAAACACTTTTTATTGTCATTTCTCTCTCACAACGCCGCTTGCGCTTATTGATGTTTTTCTGTTCCGCTGTCTCATTTTCTTCTCGAATCAGACTCTTTTGATATGTGCAGCCCTGAACAAACATTTACACACAATCTCTCCAATGCCGAATGCTTTCATTCACTCTAATGCTGAATAATTTAACTTATGGGTTGCTGCAGCTCTTGACAGACTCTCCCAATCCCTCCCTGCCTTCCCTGTACCTGTACATTATAATTAGGTTGTCACTGCTAGAAAATAATAAACACAGTCTGTTATTCCAAAGGGGTTTGAATTGTTGGCATACAGCTCTGGCTCCGATGTGAAACTAGGGTCACTGCTGCTTCGGTAGAAAATAATGTCATACTGATATTCCTAGGTGGTAACAAGTGCATACTGTTTTTGTACATTATGTTGATTTGTTTGCAGGGTTCTACACTAACTTTTTCAGTTGGTGGCACCATCACGATTTGGTTGCACAAAATGTTAAAAACATTTTTTTCAATAATTGATGATGACCTGTCCCATAATGTACCTGCATTCCATACATAACCAGGCCAATAATGACTAGCTATCTTTTAAATTAGCATGCCCTTGTGTTCTTACATTGACTTGGAGAGATTTACTGTTATGGCAAAGAAAAGAGACTGTTACAATAAAGTGCTAAATGCATTTTTTTTGCAGATTTCAAAGTACCATGTTTTCTGCGAAATCCTCTAGAGGGCAGAACTGGAAAGAGGATACTTGATACCAAAATGATATCACAGTAAAAAAAAAAGTTACCTTTCCATCTACCTAAAAACGCTTAGGCTATCATTAGCATTGCTAACAGATACACAAAGTGGTAGACTTATAGGCCCTACTCGCGCCGCACACAGCAGGGCTCGTCATTCAGATAAAATTTGCCAGAGGCACACCGGGCTAGTGCCAACTGAAAGCTACTGGTCCGAATGAAAAAATACGGTCCCAGGTCAAGATCTGACAGGAACGCAAATGATGCGTGCATAATTCCAATAGCTGGTGATTTGATCTTTCATTTACGGGCTATCCAAGTAGCCTATACAGCAGGGCTCTCCAATCCTGTTCCTGGAGAGTACTCTCCTATAGGTTTTCGCTCCAACCCCAGGTGTAACTAACCTGATTCAGTTCATCAACCAGCTAATTATTAGAATCAGGTGCTCTAGATTAGGGTCTGAGGGAAAACAGAGTTGGAGAACCATGCGGCAGGTAGCCTAATGGTTAGATTGTTGGGCCAGTAACCAAAAGGTTGCTGAATCAAATCCCAGAGCTGACAAGGTAAAAATCTGTTGTTCTGCCCCTGAGCAAGGCAGTTAACCCACTGTTCTCTGGGCACTGAAGACATGGATGTTGATTATGGCAGCCCCCTGCTCCTCTCTGATTCAGAGGGGTTGGGTTTAAGGATCTGCCCCTTTTTTCCCCAATTTCCGCCAAAAATGACATACCCAAATGTAACTGCCTGTAGCTCAGGCCCTGAAGCAAGGATAAACATATTATTGGTACCATTTGAAAGGAAACACTTTGAAGATTGTGGAAATGTGAAAGGAATGTATGAAAATATAACACAATAGATCTGGTAAAAGATAATACAAAGAAAAAACAAACATTATTTTGTAAAAAGATTTGTACCATCATCTATGAAATGTTTTTGTTAATGAATTTGGATCAAGACTGCCCAAATATACCTCATTTGTTTATTAATAACTTTTCATGTTCAAAATGGTGCACTCTCCTCAAACAATAGCATGGTATTATTTCACTGTAATAGCTACTGTAAATTGGACAGTGCAGTTAGATTAACAAGAATTTAAGCTTTCTGCCAATATCAGATATGTCTATGTCCTGGGAAATGTTATTGTTACTTACAACCTCTTGCTAATCGAATTAGCCTACATTAGTTCAACCGTCCCATAGACGGGACACCGATCCCGAAGAAGTTTTTAAATGCTGAAGAGACATCCCGAAGAAGTTTTTAAATGCTGAAGAGACATTTCAGTTGAATGCATTCAGTTGTACAACTGACTAGGTATCCCCCTTTCCCCTAATGTTACAGGGTTCATACAGACCATGGAAATTACAATTCAAGGACTTAAATGTTATATTTAATTGTTGTAATAGCCTATAGAAAAAAACTCAATGTATACGAAAAAGTATGCATTACCACCCAATGGCATTATGCATTGACATTACTTTTACACAAATATGGTGTAACGTAAACTCACCCCATTCCGTACAAACGTGTGCAACCTCAACATTCAAACGAGGCTACAAAGAAAACTAATGGGACTGTAGCGACTGTGTTGACTTCAAAATCGGGGGTGTGAACTAGGTTTCTATTCAAGCGTTGATCAACATGGTAATGGTTCTATAGTATTGGAGAAAAGTTTTAAAAAACTGACCCTCCGTTACATCGTGGCATGACATGTCGTAACGTACAGCACGCATAAAGCAGTTATGTATGTCTTACAATCTCTCTCCACCAGGTGTAAGCACTTCTCTCATCCTTTAAAAACAAGAAATGGACAGTGACGTAAGGGGGGATACCTAGTCATTTTTTGCGTCATCATTGCATGCGATCATCATTCTCAAAGCCGCTGTTTACTTTAGCACCGCCTTAAAAACCCGATTCAAATTCAAACCTTCAAATAGGTATGTAATGACACATTATATAAACTCTTTATAGTGTTTTATTTACATTTTAGAGGCGATAGGTTAGACAGATCGAGTGAAAAAAAGCCATTTTCCCACACGACATCTCTCACTATCACGCATTAGTTTCGCTTCCCCACCCGCCATTTAAAAAAAGACCCGACGGGGCTCATTGCCTGCTTGAATTATGCAGAAACGGGCAGTGTTTAGGTCATGTAATTGATTATGTTGGAGGAGAGAAATTGTGCTTTACAATGGTATTGACATTACAGTTGATCTGGAAGTATTACGTTTTTGGGGTGCTAAAATAAGGGCAATTGTACAGACCAAGGCGATGTACGAGTTTACGTTACGTATCACTGACCCTGGATAATCTAGCGACTGGGCTAACACAGCTAACCTTTTAGGTCAATAATATGCTGTTTTTATTAACATTTTGTTGGCTTTATAAACATGAGAGAAATTGAACTAGCTAGTAACTAACGTTAGCTAGTTAGTTGTACTTAGGTAGCTTACATGGTTAGCTGACTTTTCTCAAAACGAACTTCAATGTGGCTAGCTACTTATTGTCCCTAATGCTAGCCTTTACAGCCAAATATCACTTCAGAAACGTATTGATATGGCCAGCATTGTAGACCATTTCTCCCCTCTTGCTGCAGCTTTAGCTCATCTTGAATTAACATAAATGCTGTAAAAACCAGCGTGCTGTAAACATTCTAAAGTGTGCTTGGTTTTGTTGACATGTTCAGTCTTCAAGCACTGTTGCTCCTACGGTACTAATCTGGTGAGCACCTTTGGAGCAAGGCATTTGATTGGTTTGACGTGTTGCGAGGTTTCGACCTCACTTTAGCTGATTTCTGCTAATGGTTCGCGATAAGGCTATCTTGCTTATAATAACCGCACATTGTTTAACTGCAAGAAGCGCAACACCCTTCAATCGAAACAAACGAAAGCGGCTGCATCTCTCAAAAACCGATCAGAAATTAAATCACGGAATAATTATATTAGAGCAGTAGAACTTCTAAATAGGCTACCTTAACTTCAATTACTTTTCAAGGACCAGAGAGCCTTAGAGGAAAAGTCTGATTTTCAAGGTAGGCAAAATGACTGAACTGCACATCGCAAATATTTAACCAAGACTTTGAACTTTTAAATATCTGGTTTGCATACCCACTCTTGCCAGCATTTACTGGTAAATATAATTTGGAACATATTTACTACCGCTCGCTGTTGGTCTTCGATGAGTTGCTCTACACAACAACCAGCTGTTTATGAGCTGCTATATGTGTGCAGCCGCGCGTATGAT
Organism: Oncorhynchus kisutch; assembly: GCF_002021735.2. Classification (NCBI taxonomy): domain Eukaryota; kingdom Metazoa; phylum Chordata; class Actinopteri; order Salmoniformes; family Salmonidae; genus Oncorhynchus; species Oncorhynchus kisutch. The sequence continues at coordinate 30,999,734 of NC_034186.2, forward strand.
AAATAATCGACACAACGAACGAACAGTTTTGGTAATCCGTCTTAAAAAAAAAAAAACACTGGCCCAAGCGGGCCACTGACGGGGATGATTGCCTGGCTCGGAGGGTTCCCGAAACCTCCCTTGTATGTCGAGACCTGACACACAAAGACAGGGGCATTCCCGGGCAGTTGTTGCCTCTTTAGAAATATGGTCAGTTGCACATTACTGTATGAATAAAACATGATAAAAGTGAAGCAAAAACGAACGGGACTAGATACATTTTTTTTTAAATCACCGGCACCCTTGCCACCAATAAAAAATGTGTCATATTGCTAAGTCAAACGGTCACAAATGCAACTGTTTTGGTCGCAGTATCGAACCCTGGTTTGTCACTTTCACTTGAATAATTTAATAAACATTTGTCAATCCAATACAATCATAGTTGTGCTTTGTTTCCCAACTTCACTTCATGCATAGTTTTTTTTTCTTTTTTCTCCATAAACCCACTAGCTACTCATGTCAAGAATGCCCCTTGTGGAAGAGTCGGGACATTATAAGACTTAAAGACTACAGTATTTTTGAGTTTCTAGAGCAATGAAATACCTGTTTACACCCTGTGGATTCATCTCCTGTAGGGATATGACCACACCTCTAGTGAAGAGAGCAGACAAGCACCAGTAGTCTATGTATGCCCCTTGGCCTTGAACTGCACCAGGCTGCAGCTGTTTGAAGAGATCTACACTACAGCAGTGCTTAGCATACAGCTGAAGGCTGCAAACCCACATTCAGGGTGGGATCTGAGAAAAACACCCCAGCCACTTGAATGAAGTGTTGACTTGAAGTGGTGTCCATTAAGGAAGGGGTGTAAAGAGTGGAGGGCTAGTGCAGTGGTCTCTTGAGAACTAGGTCTGTCCCTGTCTATGTGGAGAGGTGTGAGGATCTCTGTGCCTATATGGTAGCACTGTGGAGAGAGGTGTGAGGGTCTTTGACCCCACGAACAGCAATTCCTCTCATTTCTCCTTTCACTGCCGTATAGACCTTCTGGCATGAGGAGAAACACTACTACTGCACTGTAAGGTCAGCAGGGCCTAATGCAATTACACCACAACAGGTCAGGCGATCATGAACTTTGAACCAGTGACTGTGATATCCTGGCAGAGAGAAGAGACTCCATACAAACAGGTCTGTGTGTCAGACAGTTAACAGCAGTCGCTTCAGAATACAATCTAATGTAGGGTATACGTTTTGGCTTTCATCAGTGGTTCCCTCAAGCAAGGCAGAAATCTAACAAAACAATCTCAGAAGTTATCTACTTAATAGTTCTTCTTCTTTTTTTTACTGAATTACTGTCAGTGTTGATATTGTGGAGTATCTCCCCCCCTCAACATTTACATAATGAGCTTCCAGATGTTTGTTTTTTTTGCATATCAAAACAAAGCAATGCAAACAGGCAGGCTGAGGAAAGCTGGGAAACAGACGGTGGCAGGCAGGTAGCTTCAGCCGGTTCCAGTACTTATCACAGGCCATACAGCATTAGGCCACAATGTACTACAGGCTACAGGCAGTTTCATTCACAGTAATCAGCCATGGCTTATGTAACTCTACCTGTACTTATCTCTTCCGAGCACACATGAACACAGAGAATGGCTGGTTTATTAATAACCCCAACCAGGGAAGACAGTGGCAAGGAGCTGCCAGTGCCCTGACAAAGCTTTCTGCACGCCCACTGCACCCAGACACTACCACGGTGCTCCCCAACACTTCGCTCGGCAAACATTCCTCTGGGAAATCTGGAGGGATCTGAGAATCTGTCCAGGCGGCTGATGAAAGCCTTCTCTCTCCGCTCCAAACCTGAGCGCTGTTTGTTAAACTTACACATTAAATACATTAGGAAAAAACCTCTCCCTGCCTCCTAATCAGAGAGAGAGAGCGAGAGAGAGAAAGATGGAGAGAAAGACCTGTTCTTGTTTTATGTAACTTAGTTTGTGGGGATAGATACAGATGGTCTTTGAAAAGGCAGTGTGAAAGAAGCCTTTGAAGAGCTTAGGTGCTCTCTGCTCCGCTCAGTCAAAGCAGAGTTAAAGCCATCTGTCTGCTTCTATGTGTGACCGCAGGCCAAGGTAACTATGCAATACACTCCATGTTATGGGTTCTGGTGGGTTATAGAGACACCAGGAAAGAGATGAGTTGTACAAGGTCTTATTTTATCTGTAAATAAATCAGGTTTGCTCATACAGTACGTAGCCTTGATCTTCAGCCACACATGGTGGGGATTTTACATGAGCCAGAATGTATTACAACATTCATCATCAACATCCACTGTAAAAGTGTAGATGTGTCTATGGAGAGGAAGCCACACACGGATTGATCAGGGTTTTAATATATGTAGTGTGTATGAACGTTTTGCATGCTCTAGTCTGAGTGACTAGGCGTAACTTATAAAAGAAAGCTCTCCAGATCAATTGTATTGTCCTTATTGAGGAGATGTGTATTGACTGACTGCTGTGTGCCTGGGCCCTGCAGAGATGTTGAGAATATTTAACTATTGATCAAAGCCTCTCCGTATTATATTTCCTTCACATTGAGTTTCTGTTCGCATTGAACATCATGATCCGACAACTTTCCCCAAAGGTTAGAGAGAGTGATGCGATATAAAAATGCTTCTCTGCGATATTTGTTCCGATAGAGGGGAAATACACATATCCATTCTGCAGATATCAACAGAAAGAGAGAAGAGAAAGATACTAATATTGACAAAACACTTTGGTTACATGATTGATGTGTTATGCAATGACTGCCAGGCCTGCATCAGTGTGGATGAGCGACTGGCCTACCGTGTGATGTTCTGATTGGTTATAAAGGTCATTGGGGTTATTTATTGATGGACAGCAAAATCTTCATGATCAGGGCAGTGGAAAGAAATGTGGGCTTAGGCTTTGTAATAACATAATTCCCCAGTCCCAACTCATTGTCAAGTCAATGTGAGTTCAGTCCGCCATCCTTGGACTATTTGTAACAGAACATTGTCTTCTCTGACTGTGAACTATGCAAACTGTGACTCAAAGTTCTTTCTGATGATACTGAGCAGGAGACTGACTGCAATATGCATCACGTTGATGGTCTGTGAAAATGAACTAAATCTCCTAATTAGTGGTTTTGAGCACATTTGTCCAAACCAAACCGATTCCTAGATTGGCCTTTGGAGCTTGTGTGCTCACTCTGAGCCACAGTAATGTCTGAAACTGAACAGATGGAGGGGAATTCTGATTTGGAATATCAAATTATGTTGATGATATTGGCGTGTGTGTGTGTAATGATGTTGAAATCAATGCATGATTAACTGTCCTATACATATGAATGGTTAACCACTCAAAAATAAAGGACAAAGGCAAAAATGTTAAACTAATCTCTCTCTCTTCCCCTCTCTCACTCCACACTTACACTTGTGTGAGTCGCAAGAGAGTTTTAATTTACGGTCCATTTCTCTTTATGGCAGTACGTGTGATGTGCCAGCTCTGAGCTCTCGGGCTCCTCTAAAAACCCTCCTTGTTTCTTAATCACCAGCAACTAAAATTTAATTAGAAATTCCTTCAGCAGATCCCCCTGCCTCAGGGGAGGCCTCTCTGGGCCGGGTAGGGCCTGTATGTGCTGGTGGGCCAGGCACTGTGTGTGTGTGTACGTGTGAGTGAGAGGGAGAAAGAGAGAGAAGGAGAAAGAGAACGTGTGCGTGTGCACGCATCTGAGGCAGAAGATTTGCCTGTCTCTCTCTCTGTGGAGTGGTTCTGGCACTGTGAGACATGTAAGGTTATGATCCTGCCTACTGTTCCCTTCAACAGTGTGATTGGGATACAATGGAGAAGAAGAGACTGTTGGCACACCAACAGGATGCGCATTGGGCTTGTGGAGAACATGCTTGGGAAACTGTTTCTGTCTCTTAAGACCAACTGTGTGCAAGCATGGTAATACCATTAACTATTTAGACCTTTTCTTTTTTTAAATACTGCTCCACAGAATGCGTCAGACATTCCATTCCATTTAGGCTATTCAGAGGTTGATTTATTTATGACAGTGGTATGAGACAAGGTTAATGGGAATATCTAGCTGGCTAGTACTGCAGTTATATGAACAGATGTGTTTTCCACTGCCTTTACTTTTTGTGCTGTTGTTTGTGATCCCGAGGGCTGTGTGGAACTGGTCTTGTGGAAACATAGCTGCAAATAAACAGACCTGCTCTAAATTTGATCCTGCTCTGTTGTGTGTGGAGGGCCCCAGTGTCAGGGCTGATTTATTCTGCTTAGGCAAATGAGTGTGGCTTACAATGTGTTGTACTCATTCTGGTTCTTCAGTACACATAACACTGGAGCCTGCCGCAGGCAGACAAAACCTCTGAAATGGATCTAAGAGCTGTGCAATGGAAGTCATGCTGCATGTTTTGGCATCATGGTTTAATCTCTTTTTGTGCCTGTGCTCGGGTTGTGTGTAGGGTGTGTATGACTCAGATGAACATACGTTTATGTATATATGTGTGTGTGCATATTTGTGTGTGTTATCATGTTTAGGCCAATGCATGTGTGCTGTGCTGGCTAGAGGGTTAGAGTGTGTGTGTGTGTGTGTGTGTGTGTGTGTGTGTGTGTGTGTGTGTGTGTGTGTGTGTGTGTGTGTGTGTGTGTGTGTGTGTGTGTGTGTGTGTGTGTGTGTGTGTGTGTGTGCGCATGCATAGGTTTGTATGCATATAAATGAAAAGGCTCCCCATGGATACCTGTGACCTGGTCCACCAGGATGCGGGAGGTGATGATGCGTCCGTACTGGGAGAAGAGCTGCTCCAGGTCCTTCTGGGTCATGGTCTTTGGCAGACCACTCACATACAGGTTAGCGTCTCGGATGGAGGCTGAGCTGGGACGTGCATATGACACCTTAGGAGATAGGTAAGAGATAAAAATGACTGGAGCATCTATGAGAACATTTTGAGCGTAGAGCATTGGTTTGTATTTTTTCCAGGGCATTGGCAGAGATGTTGGTGCAAGTTGTTTTTAATGACCTGAATCACAGGGCTTCACCTTACTGAGCTTGTTTTAATTAGCACATAACTTGCGTTACAGCAGATTCCATCTAAAAGCCACTTACACATTAGCCTAGCAGACCCCATGCAGAAGAGATGTGAGGAAGTTAGGTTGGCACCAATTTATCTTCCGTTTTATTTGTTGTATAACATTCATATTTGTGTACTGTAGCAAAAGGCTCACACATCGAACCCTCATCAACCCTCATCATTAATATGGAAGTATTGGACAAAAATATATCGCTCTTGTTAATTCTTACATAAAAACAAATGCACTCACACATACAGTAGATGGGAGAGAAGGTGTATTTACAGCCTGTAGAATGAGGGTGGGAGAGAGAGAGAAAGAGACGAAAAGAGGTCGTTTGGAAATCCTATTTTGGTGGGGGGGGGGCTGTATGGGGATGGATTGTACTAACTATAACTATGCAACCTAAATGAGGTGGGTGCCTTCTCTCACAGACCCCTCCACAGTTCTGTAACACCCTCTCTTCAGTGTGCCACACTCACCAGCACCTTGGACAGCGCCTCTCTCTCACACACTCGGAGTCCCTCACACTCCCACTCTCACACAGACTGTCGATGCTTGGCTGTCATCTCTCCTGTTAGCCTGGGTCACAGCTCTCATTCTGTCAGAGCACACACTCACCTCCCTCAGTCTAATTTAGATGCTACCATTTCCTTAACTCTTATTTTAAAAGGTCATATAAACTGTAGTATTACACTATATTGGAAGCTACTATTTGAAGGCTGTTCTGTTTGTCATTGACAGGGTGTTCTTCATGATCTTTAACTGGCAAATTAGACCTTGATATTGCAGTCGTGCCATGTTTGCTCTCTCCTGAAACAGTTCCTGTCCTTTGTTGAATGCTGCTCTAATTTCTAGATTGCGATCTGGTTTTACTTTTTCAAAATGTGAGTTTAATCCTGTTACCATTGCTGACTGGATAACCTTTTCCATCCAGGGTATTCATTCAAAGACATAAACCATTAAACACTGGCTCCTGAGTGGCGCAGCGGTTTAAGGCACTGCATCTCAGTGCTAGTGGTGTCACTACAGACCCTGGTTCAATTCCAGGTGGGTGTGATTGGGAGTTCCATAGGGAGTGATTGTCCCATAGGGTGGCACACAATTGGCCCAGCGTCGTCCAGTTTAGGGTTTGGCCAGGGTAGGCCATCATTTTCTAAGGCTGGCCATGCTTTCCACCTGGCTACCCCTACCCCGATCAACAGCCCTCCATCCCCACAGCAACTCGCTCAAGCCTCCCCCATTTCTACTTCACCCAAATCCAGATAGATGATGTTCTGAAAGAGCTACAAAATCTGTACCCCTACACATCAGCCGGGCTAGAGAATCTGGACCCTCTCTTTCTAAAATGATCTGCCAAAATTGTTGCAACCCCTATTACTAGCCTGTTCAACTTCTCTTTGTATCATCTGAGATTCCCATAGATTGGAAATCTGCCTCATCCCCCTCTTCAAAGGGGGAGACACTCTAGACCCAAACTGCTACAGACCTATATCTATCCTACACTACCTTTCTAGGATCTTCGAAAGCCAAGTTAACAAATAGATTACCGACCATTTCGAATCCCACCGTACCTCCGCTATGCAATCTGGTTTCAGAGCTGGTTATGGGTGCACCTCAGCCATGGGTGCACCTCAGCCACATTACTGTGCAGCCGTATTCATAGACCTGGCCAAGGCTTTCGGCTCTGTCAATCACCACATTCTCATCGGCAGACTCAACAGCCTTGGTTTCTCAAATGATTCAGTGTCAAATCGGAGGGCCTGTTGTCCGGACCTCTGGCAGTCTCTATGGGGGTGCCACAATTCTCAGGCCGACTCTCTTCTCTGTATATATCAATGATGTCACTCCTTGCTGCTGGCGATTCTCTGATCCACCTCTACGCAGACAACACCATTCTGTATACCTCTGGCCCTTCTTTGGACACTGTGTTAACTAACCTCCAGACGAGCTTCAATGCCATACAACGCTTCTTCCGTGGCCTCCAACTGCTCTTAAATGCAAGTAAAACTAAATGCATGCTCTTCAACCGATCGCTGCCGCACCTGCCCGCCCATCCAGCATCACTACTCTGACTTAGAATATGTGGACAACCACAAATACCTAGGTGTCTGGTTAGACTGTAAACTCTCCTTCCAGAATCACATTAAGCATCTCCAATTCAAAATTAAATTAAGAATCGGCTTCCTATTTCGCAACAAAGCATCCTGCCAAACATACCCTCGTAAAACTGACCATCCTACCGATCTTTGACTTCGGCGATGTCATTTACAAAATAGCCTCCAACACCCTACTCAACAAATTGAATGCAGTCTATCGCAGTGCCATTCATTTTGTCACCAAGTCTCTGCTAGGTAAAGCCCCGCCTTATCTCAGCTCAATGGTCACCATAGCAGCACCCACCCGTAGCACGCGCTCCAGCAGGTATATCTCACTGGTCACCCCCAAAGCCAATTCCTCCTTTGGCCGCCCCTCCTTCCAGTTCTCTGCTGCCAATGACTGGAACAAACTGCAAAAATCACTGAAGCTGGAGACTCACATCTCCCTCACTAACTTGAAGCACCAGCTGCCAGAGCAGCTCACAGATCACTGCACCTGTACATAGCCCATCTGTAGCCCATCCAACTACCTCATCCCCATACTGTATTTATTTATTTATTTATCTTGCTCCTTTGCACCCCAGTATCTCTACTTGCACATTCATCTTCTGCACATCTACAATTCCAGTGTTGAATTGCTAAATTGTAATTACTTCGCCCCCATGGCCTATTTATTGCCTTACCTCTCTTATCCTACCTCCTTTGCACATGCTGTATATAGATTTTTCTACTGTATTATTGATTGTATGATTGTTTATTCCATTTGTAATTCTGTGTTGTTGTATGTGCCGAACTGCTTTGCTTTATCTTGGCCAGGTCGCAGTTGCAAATGAGAACTTGTTCTCAACTAGCCTACCTGGTTAAATAAAGGTGAAAAAAAAATGTGTAAACAAGAATTTGTTCTTAACTGACTTGCCTGGTTAAAAAATGTACTTGTGCAAATAAAAACATCTCGGCATAATCACAAAAAATCCTATTTAACTCTGAAGGCAAAAGCATTGGCAGTTAGCTTCCCCTGTGGCCCTCGTCTTTCAAACCTTCCTTCCTTCTTTCCCCTTTGGTTCTATCACTTTCTCTCCTTCTCTCCCTGTCAGCCCACCCCAGATGTCTTATCCATCAACACCTCCAATGGCTGTAACAAGTAAGTGTGTGTGTGTGTGTCTGTGTGTGTGTGTGTGTCTGTATGTGTGTGTGTGTGTGTGAAGAGAGACTGTGTAGCCCTGCTCTTCTCACCTCCAGCGGGCTCCTTCCTCTCACACCTCCACAGGGTAGCAGCAGCAGAGTTGTGCTGAGAAACTCTGAGGTGTCATGGAGGAGGAAACCACACGCTTTATAAGACAGAAACATACCCCAGAAAGACACCACCTGTGTGTGAAACTCTGTGGCGAACCGAGCCGCTCCTTTTTGTTTATACCCTACAGTGAGGGAGCACTGAGGGTACTAGTGTTATGGGGGTACTAGAAGGGAAACGTGTGTATGGAATAGGGAGTGATGTGTCTGTGAGTATTATGTGTACACACATACGGATGGATATTCCCATAGGCTTACTGTACACGATCGCCTACATATTAACTACAGTATTGTACTGCATAAAAAACACACGTTTCATCAGCTGAGGCTTAGTGTGAAACTGGAAAGTCATATCAAAGACACTAAGCTCTTCATGTCAAGTGTCTTCCCGAAAAGAGGGCTCTAAATGTTTCCTCTGCACATCGACATATGAACTGTAGTTCAGTGACACCACAAGCAGCTCTCTCTTCTCTCCCACCAGAGAGCCTCACACTGGGCTGCAAGACAGAGCTGTCTGCTGCTATTAGGGAGTCTGTCTTCATTTTCATGGCTGCTTAAGATAACCTCTGGTGCAGAAAGAAAGGCCTGTGGCACTGCATGGATATTTTAAGTTGATAATGACCTTGAACACACTTATTAGAAGTTGTAAAAGGGGCATTTTCTTCAGTGCTGCTAAAAGGCCTTATTGATATGGGTAGCACAGTCTAAATAATGAGTTTCGCACAATGGCAAGAATGAAAAGAGCAAAACTCAAATCGAAGGGAGAGACAGACAAAAGGGCTGGCCTAAATCTCTCATGCAGAGAGGGAATCTGCTGCTATCACTGAGAGCTAGGGTGAAGTCGAAGATGCTGCTCCGTCTGACTGGATAAGATGGACAGACAGAGGAAGCTGAACGATGTGGAACGCTGTGTGTGTATTTGTAAGCGAGAGAGATAGGGGAGGACAGTGCGTGTGGGGGGGGGGGGGGGGGGGGGGGGCATCGCTCACTGGTGTACTTGCTCTTTGGACTGTGTGCTCCAGGATGATGGACACGGAAGATCGCTCCTGTTTTATTACACACAAGCTGTGGGAGGAATAGGCTGTGCAAGAGCTGAGGAAGCGAGGAGTGTGTGTGTAGCTCTGAATATGCTATGGGTTTTGACAGCGTCAATGAGAAACAGCAGTAGGCCCTTCTCTCTAGCCCAAGGGGACAGGCCATGGCACGCTGGTGATTCCTAAGTGGGCTGCTTCCTAAAGACAAGCCTGATGCGTGGGGACTTGGGAGGACTGGGGAGCGTCACTGCTATAGTAGCCTGGGTTGGGGGCCTGGGTGCTAGCTTGGCCCTCTGGTTTTCCATCTCAGCAGACTTCATTAGTGAGGGAGAGTGGCAGCGGGAATCTACAGACACGGACCCAGTGACTCATCCTAACGCCTGTCAGCTACGCTCAGTGGGTGAGACCTGCGCTAGAGTAACTGTGGGTCATACTGACTGTCACACTCTGACACGCACAGACATACACAGCGAGCTCTGGCTGTCTCCCCACGCCCTTGCCTCTCAAGAGCCCACTTCAAAGCACTGTGCTGGATTGAAAACAGGCTGGGCTGTGTTGATCTGGTGTGGCTGTTTCCCTTTACAATATTGACCTGTCATGTTCAGGGCTGTCGAGGGATTGGGGATTGTGTATGAGCTTTTCCCATTCAGCTCGGCAGGGTAATCTGATCTGATTAGATTTAGAAATATGTTACTGAAAGGGCTTGGATTATGGTAGCAGAGCAGATTACAGTATGGCTTAAAGCGAACAGCATAACGGAGCCATATGAGGGGATAGCGATCATAATCCTGCTCAACAAGTAAAGACAAACGACTGGATATTGAGTATACTAATAAAACTACACTACTTATGAAATTATACTTTTCCCTTCATCTATATTTGACTTCCCAACCTTTAATAAAATGTAATATTAATTTGCGTCCTCTATTTAACTTTGGCAGCATGTAATAAATGTTTTTTCCCTACTGTCTGAAAATCTTTCTAGTTTCACCTTTACATTTTGACATTTTAGAACTGAATTAGCATATCAGTTATACCTCACGGCTTTTTATGCTCTTTGATTCAGCTACTCTTTCTCTCTCTCTCTCTCTCTGCATGTATTTAAATGAGTATGAATCTCCTCTCTAGCTTATCAGAAGCCTCAGTCACTGCCCAACATTCCTAAAACCTACATGGGCACTGAAGCAGTGCGTTCCTAATCACATGGCCGCTGGGTGAATTGATATTCAGGGTACAGAACAGTTTTTACCAATCTGACTTACCTTGATAGTTTTGGTTTGAAGTCTGAGTCCGTTTAATGTGTTAATGGCTTTCTCTGCATCCTTTGGGTCTATGTAGTTGACGAACCCATAGCCCAGACTCTGTCCTGTAAAACAGAAAGAGCATTTTGACAATACAGAATTCTACCCAGTACATTCAGAATTGGTACAGATACATTCTAAGTCCAAGTAATGTCTTCACAACTGAAAGTGAAAAAATGTCATTGTTTTTGAAAAACGTCTGACATTGTCATTAATACCAGATTTGTTTTGATTGAACATTTTCCTGACATCTCTGGATATTTATTTCAGGCAGAGTCGGCTTTGATGAGCTCGTTGACTTTCAACAAACGCCCAAAGCTATTGTGGCTGTGTGATAGTAAAATAAACAAACTTGCTACACAAGTGCCTGGCAAGTCCAAGTTGAGCAACGTACTTATAGCCATTAATGGAACCAGACAGCAGTAAGTCCACAGTGGAAAAGACAAAGTGAATCTCAAATGTAATACAGCGCTGCTCTAGCACCAAGTAAATAGCATCCAAGGCAAGCTGCAGCTTTGGGCCAAAGGGAGCTGTATTTCTCACATCAAACACGATGCTTCTCCCTCACTTTCAGTGGATTACCCTGGATTATCATTTCTCCATTGTTCATTAAAAACCTCCTGTCCGGGAGAGAATCTCTGTGGTTCACAGCTATTTTTACCCTTCATCTCGCTGACACTGATCTGACAGCACCCCTCGGAAAGTTTGGACACTAAAATAGAACTATGCCATTAACGCAAAAATATCCGTGGGCCTGTGGATATGTATTCAATATCAAAGTGCCTTCGCAAAGACATCTCTTCTCATACTCCTCAATGTGGGTTGCCGATAATTAGCCAACTGCAGAGCGGCTCCCCCCTCTCTGTCACCTTCCTCCTCCCCCTTCCACTGCTTCACAAGGAGAACTTGAGGCTCGACAAGCATAGCTTACAAAAGGTTAGCTGAAATGAAGTGTGCTTCCGAAGCGCACTCATGCAGAGGCGCCTGGATGTGCTGGGTTGCGATTAATGATACAGTTACATTGCACTTGGGCAGGCAGGCAGGCAGGTAGGCAGGCAGGAGCTGTGTGTGAAGAGAGTCTCAGGTGCTCATCCCTCCTCTGCATGCTCACCCTGGCCCTCAGCGCTCAGCTCTGAGAGGCCATCAGGGCCCCTACACTGTCATGTCCGCTGTGCCAAGCACCTCTCTAAAGTACCTGTGTGCTTGTATATGTTTGTAGGCACATGTGCCGTATACATACTATAAACACGTGTCCGTGTGTGAATGGATTCCAAATGAACACAAGGACCTGTCTCGGTTTGTGATCCCTCACTCCCTCCAATTCTGGTGCAGTCTACACCAGTGTGTCTTTGGGAGTTGGCACCAGTCCCTGTGCCCACCTTTGCAAGGCTGGATGGGAGATCTGGGTGTGCCCCTCCTCCCACCCCCTGGCACCACTCCCTAGGTGAGTGGAGAAATGGGGTGAGGCAGCTGCTTTCAGCACGAGGCAGCTCCAAGAGGGGATTCCACCCACCAGTAACAGAGTAGCCCACAGCAGGGGTCCATGGGCTGACTGCTTCCCGGAGACACAACGCCAACGCACAGAAACATACACTCATACTGCATGTAAAACTTTTTTTTTTTGCAAACTATGGACCGCTGATGTGAATATAGCACTAAAACGTACACAGTAAATAGAAAGTGTACACACACACACACACCCTGACAAGGTCAAAAAGTGGTAGTGCGCAGACTGTGGGCCAACATTGGCAGGCAAACTTGTCTTGGCCTTTCACAACAACGACTTGCTCTGCACGCACGCACGCAGCCCAGCAGGTTCAACCCAGCACGATGCCTGACTGAAATAAATACACAGGCCTAGCACAGCACGGTTCAGAACAGCACAGCTCAGCACGACGCAGCACAACATGCCTCAACGCTGTTCTACACAGCACAGCAAAGCTACTACTACAGTACATAGCTGTCCAGGAGAGTGCAGGTGCTTTAGCACAAAAATGTTTTCGCTTTTTGTATAAAGCTGGTTGTTTACTGGTTGTTTACTGTGTTATATATAGGAATCTAGATCCACGTGTCACTAGAAAGGCTGAGTGCCATTTTGAAGGATTGTACAAATGCCATTAAGCATAATTATAGACAAACATCTGGGAAAAAAGGCATCCCAGGAAGCTGAAAATGCCATTAAGATAGCATAATAAATACCCTCTAATGGAAGAGCAAACAGGAAATGATCCCTATGCCGTTTAATTTGTCTAATGGATACATTAACTTACACATTTTAATTGTCAATTAAAACCCCAAACCAAAATGATGCATTGCAGTTTTAATGAGCTTTTAATGAGGATAGATCTTCATTTTCCATGACTTTCAGCTCCTAACAACAGCAATCCCATCCCATCCCCAAATCTGGAGGCGTTTGAACAACATGTACAAACTAAAAAGACAATGCTTAACATCAGTTAAAAGGGATATTCTTCATAAATAAACAGCTTAGTAATGTTAGTAGTGGGATCGTGCTGAGCTCCTTCATTAGGATGAGTTGAGCTAAAAGCACAGGGCCAATAGTTGTGTGTGACAGTGGATCCCCCCTCTTTGTGATCCAGAGTGGTGCGTTGGTTCGTAGCAGACGTGCGCAGGGATAATTGAGCTCATTAGTTGTGACATTAACACAGCAGTGCCATAATGCTTCATAACAGCTGTCCCGTTTTAGCCCTAACCACTACTGATGAGAGAGCGGGCCGGGGTAATTGAGACCACCTCACCAGGTCTTCACCGCTCCCCGTACAGTCAAAAAATAAATACGAGGGGGAAATAGGCAGTGCACCAAATGTTTTTCCTTGGCAAATCACTGCTATTTCCAGTGAGTGGCTCCTCTCGGTGGTGCTACAGTATGACTAAGTCATTATTTGTTTCCTGAAGAGCAGCAGGTTGCGGAATGTGTGAGATGATAAAATGAGTGTGTTTCCAGCGGGTGTTCTGCCTCTCCCGATGTGGTGACTTGCACAGAGAACCACAGACACACACACCGTGTGGAAAGAGAGTTGCTGGGGCCTCCTCTGTCATGGCTTCCATACACTTATGGTCTTCCTTCCTTCCTATTGTTTTGTATTGTTAGATATTACTGCACTGTTGGAGTTTCGCTACACCCGTGATAACATCTGGAAAATATGTGTACTCGACCAATAAAATTGTACGTATTACCTTTAGGTACCCTGTAGATAGTTACATTCCATTTATTAACATGCATGTCTGTAAAAAAGTGAAAATAGCTTCAATCTGTCATATAAGATGCCATGGGATGAGAGAGAAGAGGGGGAAAGTGCACTGTGCACAGGATGACAGTGCTATGAAAAGCTGACAGTAACATACCTTGATAGCACCAGGTTCCTGAGGTAGAAACAGGCATATTGGTTTGGTCAGTCTTAAATTTAGCCACATTTAAGATTTGGAGGAGGAAAGAAAACATTCCAGTTTGTCAAAACAGATGTGTATCATCGTGTTGGTTCCCTGACATTTTACCCTTGCTGCAACAGCAACTTGGGAATTATTTTTGACGGACCAGCACTCTACAAAATATTTGTAGTCACCAACTTAAATTCCGACAAATACACATATACAAACTTCTAGAAGTTCCCAGTTCAGTATTATGTTGTTAATGTTCAAGAAGTTAGGTTTTGTTTGCTAATCTCCTGAAGAAAGTAGAATGACCTAATGTGCAGTTTTATGATATGATTGAATATACATTTATAATTCACACTTTAAATCTACATAAACCACTTAGCTGCGGTAAGTGCTTCTAGTACGAAAAACTGACAGAGGCTCAGTTCATTCTAACTAGCTGTTAATAGCAAAAGTAATTTGATTACAGCAAACGTGGACTCAGAGCTATTAAGGGCATTTTGTATGCCACTATTTACCATTTGCATTTTTGGCCATATTTCATTTTTATACCTACAGCAATGGCATAACACTGAACAATTGACAAACATTAGGTCATAATATAAACATTTGACTATAATGGCATTCAAACACTAATACAGCCTTACTATAGCTATGTGCTTACATTAGTGTGACTAAATTGCTGACCAAATAAACATTCCACGCTTACACTGCCTCCGCTCAGATGTCTGTTCTCTAGGGTTGCCAAGGTAGCAGCAACTGTAATATGCAGGAGTCTCCCACCCACCCCCAGTCCCTCCTCCCAATCGGTGGCTGCTGCCTGAGGCGAGTTGGATGGAAGCTCAAAATGTGTAGGATGTCTGGGAGGATAGCAGAGTAGCGGGAGAGAGGACCCCTGTGAATCTGGGACACCCCAGCTCCATGACGTCAGGCCCTGGATATGACAACAGTGGCAGCAGCAGCTAGAGCCGGAGGAGTGCGATGGTCCTCCAGATCTGGGGACTGCCTGACTGGCCCACTCTCCCTCTCCCATGTATGGGCCACTCAAGCAGCACAGGGAGTGGGGGGAGAAGAAAGGAGACAGCCAGGGTGTTTTATGCCTGGGATTCTAAAAATGTATTGTGAACACACATTTAAGTTTTGGAGTTTTTGAGAGGCACTTATGGGCCTGGCTGGTCTGTAATGCCTGGCTTAAGAGAAGACATCAGATGTCTGTTCATCTCGTCCCATACCAGGTATATTAATGCCTTCTTTAACCTTCTATGATTTCTGTCTTACAGTATATGCATGTATTCTGGATTTAACAAATGATAGCGATTTGAAATGAAGTCAATAGGTATCTGCTAGTATGTCTAAGGTGGTGCAGAGTTTGTTTTCTATCTTTCACTTTGGTCCAATTTAAAAGCTACTAGCCTCATTGTCATACTAAGTATTTTATATCATACTGTTTTTATCATCAACGTTCTACGGAGGAAGCTATTTTATGCATGCTTGCATCATATTAATTGTTATATGAACCAGTGAGATTCATGTGAACCGGAGGAGGGTGAATACACACTGTGTTCCACTCTGCAAAGCACTGACATTCATTCCTGATGCTCACCACTATGGAACGTTTGATTGCGCAAGAGCTTGGTAAACAAACGGTTCCAGCAACAAACCATGCATTGGAAGTAAATAAAACGCATTGGCTTTGACTGTGAATCCTTTGAATGTACAGGTAACTGCCAAACAACAAAAAAACTAATGATGGAACCCCACGAGCTTAGAAAAACTTCAATCCACCTAGATTCTACAAGTGTCTGGAACTCTACTGGAGGAATGCGACACCATTCTTCTTTGAGAAATTCCATAATTTGGTGTTAGGTTGATGGTGGTGGAAAAACGCTGTCTCAGGCACTGCTCCAGAAACTCCCATAAGCAGCTACTCTTCCTGGGGTCCAGCAAAATTAAGGCAGTTTATACAATTTTAAAACATGACAATACATTCACAGATTTCACAACACACTGTGTGCCCTCAGGCCCCTACTCCACCACTACCACATATCTACATTACTAAATCTATGTGTGTGTGTATGCATGCATGTGCCTGTTGACTTGGGGACTGTGAAGAGACCTCTTGTGGCAGGTCTTGTGGTGTATGCATGGGTGTCCAAGCTGTGTGCCAGTAGTTTAGACAGACATCTCGGTGCATTCAACATGTCAATACCTCTCATAAATAAAAGTAGTGATGAAGTCACTCCTCCACTTTCAGCCAGGAGAGATTGACATGCATATTATTAATATTAGCTCTCTGTGTACATCCAAGGGCCAGTCGTGCTGCCCTGTTCTGAGCCAATTGCAATTTTCCTAAGTCATATTTTGTGGCACCTGACCACACCACTGAACAGTAGTCAAGGTGCGACAAAACTAGGGCCTGTAGGACCTGCCTTGTTGATATTGTTGTTAAGAAGGCAGAGCATCGCTTTATTATAGACAGACTTCTCCCCATCTTAGCTACTACTGCATCAATATGTTTTGACCATGACAGTTTACAATCTGGTGTTACTTCAAGAAATTTAGTCATCTCAACTTGCTCAATTTCCACATTATTTATTACAATATTTAGTTGAGGTTTAGGGTTTAGTGCGTGTTTTGTTACAAATACAATGCTTTTAGTTTTAGAAATATTTAGGGCTAACTTATTCCTTGCCACCCACTCTGAAACGAACTGCAGCTCTTTGTTGACTGTTGCAGTCATTTCAGTCGCTGTAGTAGCTGAAGTGTATAGTATCGAGTCATCCGCATACATAGAAACGCTGGCTTTAGTCAAAGTCATGGCATGTTGTTAGTAAAAACTGAAAAAAGCAAGGGACCTAAACAGCTACCCTGGGGAATTCCTGATTCTAACTGGATTATATTTGAGAGGCTTCCATTAAAGAACACCCTCTGTGTTCTGTTAGACAAGTAACTCTTTATCCACATTATAGCAGGGGTTGTAAAGCCATAACACATATGTTTTTCCAGCAGCAGACTATGATCGATAATGTCAAAGCTGCACTGAAGTCTAACAAGACAGCCCCCACAATCATTTTATCATCAATGTCTCTCAGCCAATCATCAGTCATTTGTGTAAGTGCAGTGCTTGTTGAGTGTCCTTCCCTATAAGCATGCTGAAATACTGTCAATTTGTTCACTGTAAAATAGCATTGCATCTGGTCAAACACAATCTGTTATTGGCTATTTGAGCCAGTAAAGGGGGCTTTACTATTCTTGGGTAGCAGAATGACTTTAGCTTCCCTGGTTATAAATACAAATGCATTCATTTTCCTAAAGAAATGCAGCCTAGTGCACAAAATTATCCAGAAAAATGGGCAACTGACAATGATCCAATTCCTGCCTTGGTGTCGCCTGATCAGTCATTTTCATTCTCTGTATGCTGATGACCAGAATCACTAAAACTTTCCTAATGTATTCCATTAAAAGTTAAAAGTCATTCAATATGTTACCAGGTCCACAAGAATATCACTAGCTCTCCCCAAGGGTGTATGTGCGAGTGTAGCATTTCGCTACATCTGCTAACCATGTGTATGTGACAAATAAAATTTGATTTGATTTGATGTTTATGTTATTAGAGGCAGACAGAGACGGTGATGCTTCAGGTCTGGCTGAAGATGTTTGCATTTTTACTGAGGATTAGGATTTTAATACCGTCTTCATAGAGATACACACAAGTCTGTTGGAGAACCTTCTGTTTTAGTCAACACCTCAAACACCCTGTTCTTCACTCCCTTCCCACTGAAAAGTGGGACCTGCTGCCACACAATACAACTCACTTTGTGTCTCTCTTTAGTTTTGTCTTCAGCCTGAGAGAAAGTTGAGAGGGTGATGTGCCAGAGTCAGTAAGGGCATGTGTGGGCTCTAGCGATGTGCGTGTAAGTTTGCCTTAAATAAAAGATTAACCTGTAGGTCCCTGGTGTATTACATGCGCAGCAAGAACGGCGTGGGGAGCAGGGTAAACAATCTGAGGTGGCACTTCACTGAGCTGGAGCGGGCCTGACAGACGAGCTCAGAGTGGCCGGGTGGGCTTGTACCTCACGCCGCTCTCGCTTCATCAAAGCTGACAGCACCCGGTCCAGAGAAAAGAGAAGTCTGTCTCTTACAACGCTCGGGCTTAGGTAGCTCTCATCACCTTGTCATCACAGACATCCTCCTTCCCTTTGAACTGCAGTGTAAAGGAATTTCACATTCTGTACTTTAAAAATGTACATACAGTTAACTGAAAGGGCAGGTCCATATGCATTAATGTCCTGTATGTGGTGTTTGAGAATGTAGTGTTTTAAATGGTATTCTGGTCAAATGTCTAGAGGTATGTCTGGAAATGCACAAGAAAGGGCTCAGGTGTATATTAAGCTTAAAAAATAGACCTCCCCGAAAGTCAGATAATGATACCAAGTGGTTGTGCATGCAGCCTCCTGGCATTGCCTCAACTGAGAGGGAGAAACGGTTTGTTAGTCTAAAAGTTTCAACGACGAAATTGCACCCATGGGAGCACAACACAGACATCCACTGGAGAAGGGGGATATTTATAACACACTTTGTGTTCCTAAGTCATCAGAGACCTTGTATGGTAGAGAAGAACTTTCAACGTTCTCAGAAATGGCCTTACTTTCCCATTTAGGTCAGTGAGAGCTTCCTGGTAATCTTGTGGTCCTTTGTGCCTCAGTCGGTAGAGCGTGGCGCCTGCAACACCACATTATGTGGGTTTTATTCCCGCTGGGGCCACACATACGTAAAATGTATACACACATGACTAAGTTGCTTTGGATAAAAGCATCTGCTAAAGTCATATATTATTACTCTATGATGTCTCTTTTTACTCTCTCCGATATAAAATGTTAGACCTCACTGTTTACTGACCTCACTGTTCACACATATGGAAAAAATATATGGAAAATGAGTGGAGAGTGTGGTTTCCAGGTGCTATTCTTATATATACTACACATTACCTTCCTGCCAGCTCGGGCCCATTATTGTAAAAGATGGCCCTGTACTTCCATCAGCCTGCTGCTGCCTGAGCCACTGTCTAGCCTGGCTGCTTCTCATGGTCAAGAGTAGATGTTGCTCTTCAACACTGGCCCTTTTTAATGAGATTATCAAGGAAGAAGTGTCACTAAGTAGGATCTAAAATGAAAGCCATTATCTGGCATTATCTCAGAGCAGCCTCCCCCATCCATCTGCTATACCACCCACACAGCCACTAGGCTGGGATTAGAGGCATGATTAGCTGGGAAGTGCTGCTTAAACACCCCTGTGCCACATAGCACTGGGTTTCTTCACTTTGCTGCTCACCGGCCAGCTCCAGGCCAAGCCCCATCCTCCTGCTCTGCAGTGACCAGCTGGAGTACTGTCCAGGATCATAGGCCTCTGGCACCATGCCATCCCACCCTGTACCACACCCACCCACTTCCTTTCTTCCCATGGCCAGTGTTTCATCATACCTGTGATCTTGTCGCGGACCAGTTTGCAGGACTCAATCTCTCCGATGCTGCCGAACAGGCTGCGGAACTCCTCCTGGGTCATGTTCTGGGGCAGGTAGTTGACAATGAGGTTGGTCTTGCTGTCGTCGGTGGGACCTCCAGTTTGCATGGGTGAAGGGCAGCTGCGGCTGTTGCTGGACGGCCCGTTAGCCGTGGTGCCGTTGGGGCCGTTCGTCACCTGAGGCTCCATGTTGCTGATTATCTGAGGGAGGGAAGGGTTTGGGAAGAAGAACAATTAAAGGGGGGTAGGAGGTATGGCGTCTCAATCTGAGAACCATGATTCATTATTGGACCTCACATAAACACAGAAAACAGTAAATCAAATCTACATTCCAGGCCATCAAAACTCAGACAAAAGAAACACCAAGTTTAACTCACAGTATAAGACCATAAAGTGAACACTATATGTACACATGCAACTTAAACTCCTACATATTCATGCAGACATAGCTGTTAGAGACATGAGTGATATTTTTTAGTTCTTCTCTGTGCTTTGATAGCTGGTGCAGTTAGAGAGTGGTAAAAATTTGAGCGATTCAGCGGGGCACTGCTGTCTGTCACAGGGAACATTTGCGGCTGGTTTTGCAGTGTGCGTTAAGAGCAGGTGTTTGAAGTAGAGCTTGCAGGCCCTTGAGGGAGGAGGCACTGAGGAAAGGCAGTCTGATGTGCTTATCTACTGGCAAACACTTATTTCAAGATCCCAAGACTGCCACCAAATATATTCAGCAATTAGCATAAAATCTGTGTGTTTAATGGTATTATTTGATTCTCGGTTACAGTCAGTTGATTACCATCATCCACTTACACAGAGAAGCTGAGCCTAAGAGGTTTATGGAAGGTCTGTGCGAGGTGTGGTGTGTTTGTGTTTGGAGATATAGGGTGACAGAATAGGAACCTCAGGGTGCCTGCTGTTAAAAGCATCTGCCCCACATGGGGGTGAAAACACCCCAAACAAGGTTCTTTGAAAGGTAAACTTGATGGGCTTTTAACTAAAGAAGACGACATAGGGAAATGTAACAGTGTGAACAACAGCCAGAGCACTGATTTACTTTTCGGTGTTTTATTGAAAGTCTGTACCAGAGACACTGTGGCTGTGTAGACTCTGAGTTTAATCTGTCAGTGTCTGTACAACACAACTATACAAAATCATTAAAGCTGCAAAATGTAACTTTTTGGGTGACCCGACCAAATTCACACAGAAATGTGAGTTATAGATCTGTCATTCTCATTGAATGCAAGTCTAAGTAACGGTAGATCTGTTCTGTGCACTATTTCTATGCTTCCCACTCTTAAGTTTTGCTTTTGCGTCTTTAACTTAAGGTTTTGTACACCAACTTCAAACAGCTGAAAATATATCTTTGGTTATTGAGAAAATATTTCACAGCGGTTTGGATTGTACAATGATTCTCTACACTATACAATGCTTGTTTGGTCACATAAACTAAATGAACTATTATAATTCTACCATCGAGGAAATGGCAGAGAGATTTCTGCATATTGCACCTTTAACAAAGAACCTTGGAAAAAAACACAGGTAAACACTTCCAGAGGTGAACCAAAATGAACTAAGGGTAGTATAAAGCTCCTCTAAAATGACTTTACTTTGGTGTCATTTAAATAAAGATCTAAAAGATGAGGAAAATAGGTTACATGTTTCTGCTGTTTGAATCAAAAGTGAATCATAGAAAAGGAAAGATCTTAACACAGGTTCGGGCATATTTATATATATATATATATATATATATATATATATATATATACTTTCTAAATATGCTGGTTTTGAATAGAGGTACAAACTTCAATGTTATAACATTTAGAAAGGTTTCCCCATCTGACTGTAGCTAAGTTAATGTTTTGATAGCAATGATGTTGTTGAAAACTGGTCTAAAAACTAAAATAGACTATATTTTATCACAATATTCTGAACAATCATTATCAGTCTTGTAGATCTCAACTCTATTGTTTTCTCCTTTGGTTTTCTAACACGAACCTCAAGCCTGAGACATACATTATCTACAGTGGAGGAGGGTTTATCATAAATAAACTTGAATGTGAATCATTTCAACCCCCATCTTCTCATTCCACACACACCAGTCTACTTTACAATGGAACAACACACAAGATAATGCCTGGAGCACACAGCAGAATACAAACAGAGAACCGCCTCTTTAAAAGCGCTCATGATCTATTCTGCATGCAAATTGTGCTTTTGACAGTATCCTCACCACTCCACCAAAGAAGGACCATGGAGACAGCGAGGAAGAAGGGATAAAGTACCTAGCAGTAACAAAGTTGATTGGGGGGGCCTTATTAAATTTGTTTACACTTCCTGCTGAGCTTCATTCTGTCAAAAATACTTTCAACTCCATGGGACGTGTGCTTTGAGTTTTCACCAGGAAAAAAAAATGGCTACCTTGAATTACCCAAGACCCGTCAGTCAGATTGACCAATTATAATTTCTACCCCCTGCCACCGGCACTACCCATGCTCAGCTGTCCATTGTGCCTCAGTGGCTGGGTATCTCTGCTCTCCCACAGAGTAGCCCAGTGCTGAGAAAGGCAATATCTCCATGGTCTCTCTGGGTTCCTGGCCGAGGCACTACAGCACACAAGCAAAGCCTTCAAAGGAGCTCTAGCGTCAGCCTGAGGACAGACACCGGGCCTACTGATTCAACAGAACGCTAGCTAGCTAACACTAGCTTCAGATTAGAGCTTGTTTCCCCTGACCGGGCTGAAACACAATGCTGGATTTACAGCCTCCATTAATGCCACTGGGCATGGTGTGTGGGAGGGACCTGCTTCCTCTGGACTAAAATGGAGGCCTTAGTGGGTTCAGAGTGTAGGAAATAAATATTGGTTCATGAATCTAATGTGTGTGAGTCATGCAAGGCGTGAGTAAGGCAGTGTCTCTGGAGGCTGTGTCTGTGTGGAGGAAGACGGAGGGGATAGAGGTCCATTAGAAGAGGTTAAAGTTCACCCCTTTAGATGAGTGAGTCGACAAAAACACATCATCCAGGCCTATCCTTAATACTTATGTACCGGTGATTTAATGTCATGGGTTTTATTATCGAGGATTTTGTTGTGTATTATTTAGATTTGAAATAAGATTATATTTATGTGACTATGAAACAATACCTCACATTGGGAGTGAGGTAAGAAGTGATTTGCAAGGCTGGAATATTTTCTCATATCGTACATCACAACTTGACAAAATGCATAAATTTTCCATTACCTATACTGTCTTCATTATTCAATAAATAACACACCAGATGCAAGAACAAAATCACAGAAGGGGAAATATATAGCCTACATAAAAACATTTGGATGCAAAATTTTGAGCATTTATATTTATAGGACCTAAAACATGTACATTAAGGTTGATGAATGGTTAAAGTATTATAATTTTACATCCAATATCATAAAGATTCACATATTTATATTGTATATAAAGCTATATTTACTCTACATCTTTTTTTCCACTCACAGTAAATCAATCAGCATCCTCCCAGCACACAGTACATTAGGTTGGCAGAAAAAGTAGCTGGCGCAGTGTGTCTGCCCGGCCGGCCTGCATCAGGGCCCCTCCCCTCTGGCCTAGCAGACAGACAGGCCTGCATCAGGGCCCCTCCCCTCTGGCCTAGCAGACAGACAGGCCTGCTCCTTCAGCAGCACTGTCATCACCATTGATAATGTCGGGTAAAAAGCCATTTTTGTGGCTGTCTCCTTACCATCTTTGGCTGTGTCAGCAATCCCTTCTCTGCCCAGCCCTGTAGCTGCGGGAGTTCTGCCTGACGCCACTGTGTCTCTGTCGATCCCTAGGAGGTTTCAGGGTCAAGATTTAACATGCTTGTTTTTCTACACAGGCCTTACGGTCACCAGCCATACTAAAACACACAGGTGGCTTTGCTTCCTTCCAGGTAGGGGTTGGTTTCTGTATAGGAATACTGCTCATTGAGACTTGGGTATAATTCAGATAAGGGACCATTACTGTAATGTTGGTGTTGAGTATGACGTGGTCTATTTGGGGAGAGGAGGATAGACCTGACTTGGGAACTATGGTGACCTCTGTAGCATTAACGATGTGGATATCCCTCTCACACCTGGTGAGTAAACAAGCCCCTTGACAAAGACAGCTCCTCAAATGAGCTGCGGGCTACAGGCAGCAGTATCCTCTGCAGAATATAGAGCTGAAGTTGTAACACCAGGATTTTGAGGCTGACCCCTTGCTTCATTTACTCTCCCAGACAGAGGGATGAGAAGGTAGAGGAATGCAATGGGATGTAACCAGTCAAGGTGATGGAGGAGACCATTCATCCTCTGGGGGGTGTTATTGGGGTTCCAAATGAGAATGGACTGTCAGTTGGAGAGGGGAATGGGGAATAGAGAGGGGCAGCTTGTGTATGCTGAAAGGTCGGCGTGTGTCAGGATGTTTAGGTTGATCATTTGGGGAATGTAAATTGAGCCAATGAATTATGGGTACATTTCCTTTACCAGATGCCACCTCTGTTTTAGTTTAGGTGAAGACCGAAGGTTATAGCAACATCTTACAGCTTTAGAATATAAAGAACACACTGTATTACACATTCATCTTTGGGGGATTAATACTTATGGTAATATACATTTTTGATGTAGCTTTTTCTTATGATCTAGATTTTCCCATTCACAGGGATTCAGATGAAACAATACACTGCTTGAGTCAACCTGAACCATCATATACACAGGATTTGTCAAAGTGAATACAGGTATGACACAGACCCCTATTTTTAGCCAAAGAAAGCAGCATGGGCTGGATAGCCTTAAATAGATATGCCCCCAAGGCTTGGATACCCAGTGGACATAAGAGGTCGCCCAACATGGTGGACCAACGTCCATTTTAAAGGAGAAGGCATATTGATCATGCAACATCTTTTTTTCCCATTGAGTTTTAATCTCATCTTAATATTCTGAAAGTTAACCTGAAAAGAGATGTTAAACAAAGGTGAAACATTAAAAGCATTTTTCACCCCATCTGCTATGGATAGCTTTGAATGGGCGAGTCTAAAATGAATGATTTTGCCAAAGTAAGCATAATATGCAGCATGTTCAAATGAGGTCCCAAAACATGGTGAAAAGCAGCAAGCAGGTGTAGGACTAAACATTGGCTGTGGTTTCCAAAACATTTGATCAAATGATGTCCTACCCACTCTACTGAGAGGTTGTGGGTAGTATTGCAGCAAAAGGGTAGTTTGTGTTCCTTTTGTATTTACATACTGTAGCTACAATATTAACTCTATGCAAACAAATATATATTCTAAAACCAATTTCCAAGCAAGCAAACAGTTGCTGAAATATTGAGAGATTTTCGTGGGTATTAGATATACGATAAAGACGTATGGTAGCTGAAATCTACATTCTATTGTTTTATTACCAGTAGCATAACAGATATGCAGCCAAGTGTATCAATGCAGCCACTAATAATGATTCTCTCCCTCTTTCTATGTCGGGCTGGCTCTCTCCAGTATGAACACACACACACACACACTTCCTGATAACATCTCAAATAATATTCAAATGAAGGGACAGTGCAATTACGTAAAAAACAACAACAACAGATGAGCAATCGCTCATGGGTACAATTTCCATTATTCAGGGAATATATTTTGGTTGTGAGCAGCAGACATTAGACAGAGTTATTATATAATCCATATATTCTCTAGTGTGTCAAATATTTGACCCTGTAAGGGCTCCCCATCTCCTTGAGCTCCTGAGGTGTGTCTGGTATGGCAGTCATGTAGAAAATGTTATAACTGCCCACAGAGGACATTATCTCCCTCCGCAGCCTGCGTCATCTAGCAAATCTCACATGACCAGAAGCCTCTCCTCTGCCACGGTGACACTGTAAAAGTGCCACTTTACTGCCAGGCAGACCTCCTCTGCCCAAACGAGCTTAGACAATCAATTTCCCGTGACTTTGCTGGGATGGATGCGGAGAGGAGACACTGCAGTGGATCAGAATGCGACAGTAGTATAATTGAACTGATAGCACCTGGCACAAAATGGAGGTCAGTTGGATGGTTGTTTGTGATTTCAATGTCTCGCCACATCCCAGCATTCTCCTATATGCTAGACCAGAGGATGACCCCAACAGGATATTATACACTGACTCATTAGATTATCAGTAAAATTATCCTTTCAGATTTTCCTGTTTACATGGACATGTTCAATCATAAAACATAAAATGAAATCCAATCTGTTAAATATTTCATATTTTTGAATCAAAGGTTTGTCCATCGTACAGTAAAGTATTCTGTAATTCTGTCATCTAATACAGTGAAAGGTCATAGTGTCCTCGATCCATTGAAATGCTCATTTCAAGGAGAGGGTAGGTCACAAACCCAACCATTGAAACCCCAGTATGCACCAACTCCCTCAAAGTGCTTCAGAGTAAGAGGGAACTTGAGTTATCAAAGCGATTCAGACACATTTATATGATTTTTGTATCTTAACTCCAGGTCAGTGAAGTTCCCTCCATGCTATAGATTTTTTTTCTCCATCTTTTTATTTTTCGTTGCCTTTTCAGTCATCCTGCAGGTCAGACGGAAGCTGGGTCGGATCAATCAGGAAAGTAATCTGGAACACCTTGCGCCGCACCCGCCTGACTCCACCAACATCGATCCGCATCTACTTTGCCAAATTGATTTTTTTCTTCCCTTCTCTGTGTGACTCAGAATAATAAATGTTTCAGTGCTGTATGTAAGCAATTTTTCATTTCACTTTGCTTGACTTTTTCCCCTTATGATGTCCACTGTTTTATTGGATCGATAGAACTTTCCCAGAACCCTCTCTTGGCCTCTCCACTGAGTAATCTACGTACACTCTCTAGGGTCAAAGGTCAGGAGACGAGAAGGCAACGCGCCGCTATTAATTGCAGAAGATGTCTGCAGCAGAGTCAAGCTCTTTAAATATCACAGCTACATCTAGTCTAATCTCAGACTACCTTGGAGACATCAGTCTTACATTGTTTCAATTTCATCAATTCTTTATTATATTGTCCAACTGTAGACACTTATATAAATCTCAGAATGTATCCTCAAAACAAACTTAAAATATACACTGGTTATACAATAAATATGAAATGCATCCAAGGTCTGCTTCTAGAAGGTCCTAGCCTGACATTCTTTGACCATGGGCTAAATCTCAGATCCGACAGCTAAGTCTGTCAGTGTTACTCTCCACCTCTGAAAGCACCATGTGCATCAAATGGATTTCTCACTCTAACTCACTGGCTGTTAAAGCTTTCTGCTAGCATCTTAAATCACCCTCTCCTTCTTCCCAGCTCTGATGGTAATTGGAAAAACAACTTATCTTTTAAAAAAGAAAACACTAAAGCACAAGTAAACGTCCGCCAGACTACTTTCAGGAAAGTTCAAATTGCAAACAAAAGACCACTTAATAACCACTAGAAGGGAAACATTGGGAGAGCCTGAAACTTTTTCCTACACAACTGAATTATAATTAGGCCTGAATTCAATCAAAATGTAATCTAGCTTCTCTGCAGTGAGCTTTTCCTGATTTGTTTTCGTGGCATTTGAGTTGTAAACTGCCTTAGTCTAGAGAATAAGCAGCCCACGGACAGTGACCATTGGGACCTATGGGCCGCAGTCTCCTGCCACTGCCAAACCCTAGGTGGACTCAAGCCATTTGTACATTGGCTAAATCCCAACTCTGCACCAATGCATGGAAGCAGAAAATTGGTGAGCATCTTGATTCTGAGATGACACTTCAATTTGTGTGGCTCCACTGACCTGTGCCATCCTCCCCTCCCCTGAAGTGGTGTGAGAACTCCTGGCCACCTGCCTGGCAGCTTGGCCGTACCCTGTACCCTAGGCTTACATGTTCGGCCCCAGCCCTAGGCCCAGGGGCCTCTGGGGGTCCTGTCCATGAGCCAGCATGGGGAGAGGAGCTGTGATATCCACAGGCTGCAAAAGGCCAGCTGAGACTGAACTCTGAACATAGTGGTCCACTCAGAGAGCCTCACAGCCTCATCACTGACAAAACATCAATACTACATGTGCATTGGTCTAATCACACCGCTCATGTGGGATATTAATGTTCCCTTAATAGGTTGTTAAGTCTTCATGACAGATTACATTATTTCATTTAATACAGTTTAACTAAAGGAGAGAGAGAGAGAGAATAATACCACCCATGTCTGCTAACCCCAGTCCTAAGGCTGATTCCCAACGACAGGGTCAATACACTGTCCCCCCTCACTATGCACGCACCCGCGCCACTCTATCACTACTACATGACTGGACCCTCATCTACACAAGTGGGATACTTCTGAATGAAGGTGACTACAGTACAATGCAGCCTTGGTTTATATTAGTTCGTATTTTAAGTGAAAGCTCATTACCATCTTGAGGTTGTTTTTAGCCAGTGTAGAAGCCATGGTTCCACTGCATCAACACCAGGTGTCAGATCACTGCACCTGTGCAGGCATCAATGTTCCTGACCAACAATAAGCTCCTCTCCTTGTTCGTAATGTCTAAAATAGAAATTATATGTAAAATCCCCAGCCTAGTTGTAATTAAATATTTACATTTTTTAGTTCAAATTAGAATGAACTAATTTACTTTGGATTCTAGTTCATCAAACCTTTGCACATGCCTAAACACCATCCCCTGATTCTACTTTTAATTAATGCTGATTTGAAGCTAGGATGAGTCATATTTGCTTGGGTAAAACAGGTATAGATGTACAAATAGCCTGTAGGTAAAAGACCAGAAACTAAGCTGCATTAGGGCAAAGCCTTGTCTGCCTGCCCATAAGAGAGGGAGAGGAAGAGTCCCAGGCTCCCTGCACACACATGCGCGCACACACACACACACACATGCACGCACACACACACACACACACACACACACACACACACACACACACACACACACACACACACACACACACACACACACACACACACACACACACACACACACACACACACACACACACACACACGCACGCACACACACACACACACACACTGCTGAGGCCCAGCCAGAGCAGAGCAAGGCTCCTCCTAATCTAATCACTGCCTATGATCTCTGCTGCCCCATCAGCTGCTTCCCAGGCTGCCTGCCTGCCTGCCTGCTTGTGTGTCTCCAATGACCAGAATGTGTGCCTGCCTTCTCCTGACAGTCAGGGGCCTTGCAGCTCACACAGGAAGCTAAATCACACAGACACCAGCCGTTGCACAGGGCTTCATTCCAAGGCCCATGATAACAGTACATTGCTAGGAGCTAATCTGGTTATTGATTAGGATCTGAACTGGAGCTCATATAATCAAATAGATGACAGGTTGTCCTTTCGTCTTGCAGCTATCTTAAGTCAATAAAACGATCGAAAATACAGAAAAGCAAGCACCTGGACGGAGACAGTTAATACATTATTTGAGAAGAGCAAGAGAGACAGATTCATTACATATAATGTCCTTGTATGACAGTTTAATGTACAGTATGTTCTGTATTAGCATCCATTGTTATATCTATCCATGTGCAGTACATTTAATTGTACTGGTACTAATCATATAATACAAGCTCTATTATGAGTAATATTCATATATAAAAAAGTGCATCTGTGAAACTAATCCTCAATTCTTTTGTGATATAATATACTAACTTGGAGCATATTAGGTCATTGGAAAATTGGAAACAAACAAAAAATCTACTCAAATTTAGCTTCTGCTGCAGTGAGAAGACAAAGCCTAAATGTATACTCACAGCTAAGATTACCCCTCCAGCATATCAACTAAACCATAAAATGTGGCATGCATTCAAAATAGAAGATTAATCTCCTTCTGCCGTGGTACAGTGTAATTGAAAATGCCCACAGGAGACTATCTATGTTCATATAGTATGTGCCAGAAAATATAGGGCTATTTCCATGGAAAATTCTGGAATGGAGTTTTATATCAATAGCATGCCGGGGAGACATGTATTTGGAAGATAGCAAATTGTACACATCTATCTCTCTGGATCCCAACTTGATAGTAATGTTAATTGCTTCAAATGTGTATCTGTCTTGATAGATATCTGTAGTAAAATTCATCTTTCCATCTAGTTTGAGGAGAACGTTTTACAGTTGATATGAAGGGAATAGGCCAGCGTTTTTCAAACTTGGTCCTGGGGACCCCAAGGGGTGCACATTTTAGTTTTTGCCCTAGCACTACACAGCTGATTCAAATAATTAACTAATCATCAAGCTTTGATTCTTTGACTCAGCTGTGTAGTTCTAGGGCAAAAAACAAAACTTGCACCCCTTGGGGTCCCCAGAATAGAGTTTGGGAAACACTGGTATAGGCATTGACAGAATGAATCGCGTTGCCAGATGAGAAAACCTCTGATGGCAGTGGAATTGTTCGATGTCATTTCAGATAGCCATGACACTCACCATCTCAGATTGTTCTGAAATTGTGTCTGTAGTTAGAAACAGGTGTGCTTGGCATTCCTGAAGCATTGTTTTGTTGCCATTTCATTTGATCTCAGACAAATTAAGCTAATTGATTGCACCCAAATTGGACGTTCTAATTTATAGGATTAAAATATGTATTTATTTTTTATTTTTGGGGGGATTCAATTAGTTTAATTTCTCAAATTCAATAAAATGATGTTTCAGGAATACTAATTGTATCTGTTATGAACTACAGAAACGATTTTAGAACAATCTGAGATGGTGGGTGTTGAAATCCTCTTTCTTGTGCTTTTTGAGGCGGAACGACCTAGTGATCAAATCTCATCGCCCTCATGCTTGCCTCGGCTTTTGACAGCGATAGAAAAAGAAAGGTATGAACCATAGACTTTTAGGCAGTAACGCTTTTATGTTCTCAATAGGGATTGAGGAAGCTTATGTCAGCTCCACCACCCTGACCCCTTGCCTGTGGGTACCCTGTCCACTACGGGTCTGTGGATAGATCTGACTAGGAAATGTACTTCCTTCCTCCTTCCATCTCATTCTTAATCCTCCTCCCCTTTCTTTCTCTTGACCTACAGCAAGTAGAAACAGAATATTTCCCCCTGTTTATATTTACAGTACTAGGATTTGATGGTGCAGACTGTGTGTAACGATGTAGGGATAGCGATAGGCCTAATGTGTTTGTTTGTAATCCAACCAGCAGTGCCATTTTGTTGCATGTTGTTATGTTGCATGTTAAATGTATAATTCATCCGGCAACAGAAATATAAATGTTTGATGCCTTCCAGGCTGTGAAAAAAATCCCCTGTTGGAGGGATGACCTTGAAACGTCCTTTATCATCACAGTAACTGGCCACTTTACTTGGCAACGTTGAACAACGAGCCGGAGCAACTGCTAACGATACCAAGCCTGCTGCTGCTTTCTTTTCTCCTTTTCCTGGGATGCAAAATGTAGATCAGAGGGGTGTGAGGTTTGGGCACAGTCTCAGGAGTAACTGCCACTCAAATCCAAAAGTATGCATGAATACCAAAACACACGGAATACAGAGGAGGATGAAGAAAGAGAAGAGTAGAATGGAAGTCAGCGTTCTACTTCCATCTTTGAATTTTTTTACCTTTATTTAACTAGGCAAGTCAGTTAAGAACAAGTTCTTATTTTCAATGACAGCCTAGGAACAGTGGGTTAACTGCCTGTTCAGCAGCAGAACAACAGATTTGTACCTTGTCAGCTAAGGGATATGAACTTGCAACCTTTCGGTTACTAGTCCAACACTCTAACCACTAGGCTACCCTGCCACCCAAAACAAACAGAGATAGAGAGGATATATTAATATCTATCTATTTCCTTACTTTCCTTTAGTATATTTACTCAGAAAAGCAGGAGCAACAAACAACAAGAGCATGACCCTGTGTTTGCTACCGGGTTGTTTGTGCTAAGAATTTGTAGCTGATTATTGTCTGTCTGTGGTACTTTCAATTTCCGCCAAAGGAATTAGGCTTGTATTTGTGAAGTCAGTTCCCCCTCACAGCTGAATTCCTTCATCTCTCCTTTCTAAAGGGGAAATTTAAATAAATAAATAAAATATATCACTGTGGAAGCCTATTACATTTTTAACTAAACCGTTTAGTTAATATTCATGTATGTTTAGTCTTCACACAAAAGGAATATTTAATAACAAAGTCATATATTTGAGACAATGGTTCAGAGCGGCTTATTCAAATGGGCATTAGCTCATTAGTCCTTACTGTTTTTGTCTGAGTATAGGCTAAGTTATGTGGAAAATGAGTGTTTTTCTTGCTTACATTAGTAATATTGATAACACCAAAACATTTATAGGGAGACTTATTGATGCTTATGGGATTCAACTGTTATAATTTCCTTGCTTTCCAATTCATGCAAATGCATAGTGTTATCAATAAAACAAAAAAGCGTTTTTGAATCAATTATAAACGAGAGACATTTATGGCATAAGTTTGAAATTAAAATGTGAATATACTTTACAAAGCAAATGTTCTACTATATGTGATTTATCATCCTGCTCTCAATCCAAATGAATTACTATAGATCCCTCTTCAGGGCATAAATAATCAAAACATGCAATTATTTAACAAATCACCACTTTGATTAAGATACTGCCATGTTAGTGACTATGCCTGACTGGAAGCAGGCAGGAGATAGATGATTGAGAGGACACCAACATGACCATGTGGCATTTCTGCTGGGAGTTGCATGTGAATAATTACCCACGCTTCTCAGGGACTGGAGACTCTGTCCAAGTCCTCTCTTAGGCACGGTAGCAAGTCAACAGCAACAACACGATCACATCTCACACAAAACATTGGAGAGCTGCAGGGTGTTTATTTGTCCACATCTGGCTATTCAACGGTTCTACAGATTGATTCAGATCTAAGGGCGAGGCATGTGGTCAGTTATATTGCTGTAATTAATGGTCAGATGCCTCTATGACAGGGATAGTACTGAATATTGATATTATGTACTGATTACAGATGGGTAGAAGTCAACTGCCCTGTTGAGTAATGGCAAAGTATTCCACTGTCCATTTTAGTCAGCCTCACTCCTCTCTTAATTTGTCTACTAGTTAATCCGGCTCTCATTTGTCTATCTACATCTGGACACTTGTCAGTTGTACTTCTTTTCAACTCTATGACAAACTGCATCTGCACAGCATAGGATACAATACATTAACTACAAGACATCCATGACAAAAAAACTATGTTTTAGCAGTTTATTTCCTATTCAGTATTATATTGCAGCCAATATGTTACTGTTTATCATGCAACTATCATGTAAAATACATCCCGTTGTTACATGTATAAAAATGTAACCATGATATTTCATACCTGATTGGATGGATGGAAACAGCACTCAGCAAGCTGAACTTTACCTTTACATGTTTGATTTGAGTACACTATTCTCAAGAGCACGACTCTCAAGGGCACAGAATCTAAGGCGGAGCAAGTTAATTTAATCACCACAAACCACGGTTGTTCGGCAGAACCTCTTATAGCTTTAATACTGTTCTTACACCCATACTTATACCTCCTTCACCATTACTTGATTCAGGTATAAATAAATAATTGTATTCTTCCAGGAGGACCTTGCCTCACCTATAGATCCTATCGCTGTTTGAGGCAATACTGGTCCGTTTTAGAATGACTTCTCTTCACAACAATTGTAGCCTAAGCAAAGTGAACACAACCTGATCTTATAAAATATGATTCTTATTCGTCTCTTTACCCTCTCTCACTCCCTGTCCAACTGTGAGAATCTGAGAGCCCCGGTGACACTCCACAGTTATGGGTGTTAGCACCGTCAAGTGCAAACTCTCCCACCTTCTGAACCACACCATCCACAGCTCTTTACTCACCCCCAGTTCTCCCACTGAGGTCAGCAGCCCCCTCCTCTACCCACACCAGTCTGTGGCATACCATCCAGCTGCTCACAAAGCCCTACTTTATATTAATCTGAGTATCTCTACTTATTAGCATTGATATGTAACCTTGGTGCTGGATAGTAAAGATTGCACCCTGAGTGTTGTAACTCTAATGGAGGGCAGTAGAAGTGTGGTGACACTGCCCAGTGTTTGAGCCCCACTGACAGACAGCAGGGTGCTGCTCGATGAGGAGCACGCTCAGTTCCACACCGTAAACACTAGCGTTAGATATCTCCCATACCCCCCCCCCCTCTCTCCTTCCTTCTATCACTCCCAACGTCCCCGCCTCCCTCCTTTAGCACGGATTTACTGGCAAACCCTTCCATCACTACGCTACAGAGAGCAGTCAGGGAGACAGGGTGCTATCGGTGTCACCATGGTTGGGAATTGCTTTCTTTTCAATTAGCATTTTGATTGCACGGAAAAGCCCACACACAAACGATCAAATATTCACTTCGAAAAATGAATAATGCTTCCCACATTCAAGATGCTAATATGGAAGCTGGCAAATTCCTTTTGTGATAGGGACAACATTTTAAAAGCAATATAATGCCATTTGAACATTTTATTCAGCTTTTTATTAACAGCATACAGTAAAATAATATTTGATATGTCTATGGAAATGTAGAAGTCAGGGAAAACAGCCTCTGTGAATGCAGAAAGGTTTTACAAAAATATGTGTTTGTTGATTTGGTTAGTCAGCCCTGCCACTTGGCTGTATGTTGTTGTTGTGGATGGATCAGAGTTAAACTGAGTCCCTGGCAGGCACTGCCTCCCACCAGCCGGAGGACAGCCCGGGGAGGAAGTGACTCTGAGCCCTTAGTCAACAATGGATGCACAAACATCCACCATGCAGCACAGACAAGACCTACCAGCAGCGTCAGAGGCAGAAGCAGAGGAGGCACAGGCGATTCTTTAAAAACCTGTCTAAGTGAGGGGAAATGTACACCAATGCAGGCATGCATCTCACACACACGCACGCACACACACACACACACACACACACACACACACACACACACACACACACACACACACACACACACACACACACACACACACACACACACACACACACACACACACACACACACACACATTCTCTCTATTTCTACATAAACCTATCTCCCTCTGATACACTACACATTCACAAATACTATTCACAACCGTAGGCCTACAGTACATACACTGTCAAACATTACAAAAATGTGCACTATAAAACATATATACCAAACCTACAAAAGTACCATCAACTATTTACAATGAACAACATCATGAACAATATCATGCAGGCAAAATATCAGATAAAACAATGTACTTTACGTTTGCCCTGCACAGGTAACATGAATAGTTTACGATTGTGCAAACCTACAGGGAGGATAGGAGATTCACGCACCACTTCATGGTCGTAAAATGGGTGTCGATCCCCGAAACCTCTCCACTGCCCCTCGCCTCCATGCTTTTCCTCTCATAGCAATGACTATACCATCGCCTTCTCCCAAAACTGGATGAATAACACCCCGTTAACTGTTAGGGAAGGAAGGCACACTGAGTGAGGCATGGTGCTACTGCTGCAGGCTGTCGGATGGATGCAAGGACACAACAAGCAGCTGGCAGGCTGCAGCCTCCTTACCATTTTAAACCCATTCCACTCCATTTGTGAGCCGGCAGCTGTTTTCTCTCCCCAGCGCCTGAGCAAATTTCCCCCTCACTTGGAGCTCTGTCTCTTGCTTTCTCTCTCTGTGATGGTCAGACAGTAGGCGGCTTGTGAAAGCAGGCATGCCCTTCTTCCAGAGCGGCTGGGTGAGAATGTAAAAGGCTTCAACGTGAGCTCTGGGCTGCAGCCCCCTCCCCGGTCTCCTCCTCATCTGTGAGGTCAGAGCTCCCCTCTCTCTGGAAGCGTGTGCTGCAGCATTCTCACTGGCTCCTGCGCCTGTCTTTCCAGCCCACTCCTCCACAAAGTTAACACATTCACTCTGGTAGCCTCACAGATGCAAGGAGCGCTTGGCAAATAAAAGCTTTTTGGTACCAGCAAAGCAATCAATCGCTGCTAAGGTCTTTGCTTGAGTGAGCACAAAGAGTGATTGCACCCTCAGGCACTATGGTAATAGGATGCCTGAACAGCACTATGTATATAAATTAGCTATTACTGCATGCATGATTAAGTCTGCAAATATACACTAGGCTAGTTGTACACATTCATATGTGCTGATATTTGTTGCATGTATCTTATTCAAATAAGGATGGGAATCCAGTTAAAATGCATGTCATTTGCAATTCATGAAACATATCATTAGATATTGCTAAAACAAATTAAAAATACAAATGTTATATAGCCTAATTTTAAGTTGCAGTTATTTAAAAAAAAAAAATAGGCTGGTAAATAACTAAGCCAGACTTGGGTTAACACAGGCTACTACTGATATGCACATAGCTATCTATTTTAACAGTGCATTGTGAGTGAATGAATGTATCAGTGTCCTCTGTTTTTAGTGTATGCAATATAACGGTCTGACTTGTAGAAGTGTGTGATGTGAGAGTGTACGTGTGTGATCGTTTTAATGTAAGGTAAAGCCAAAGAAAAATGTCCATCCTGGATGGACAATAAAGTTGTATTCTATACTCACGTCAAAACTGTAAATCTCTCTCTCTCTCACACACACACACACACCTGCAGGAGCGACACATCTAGAAACAACAAAGCGCCCCCCAAAAATGGGATAGGCTCACTACGGATTCAAACACAAACCCCATACGGAAGTGTATCACCTGGCTCGGCTACAGCTGCAGAGATGCAATGATGCTGGTTACTCAAAGCAGCTCATTAAATGTAGACAAATAATAAGATAGATATAGCTTATAAGACAGATGCCTTAGCATAGGCTAAACAAATTGTTCCCTACTCACCATGACCATTCTTGTTTTAGGTTGAGGAGGATAAAGCGAAAGGAGAGCAGCAAGTATTTAGTCTTCGTGTGGATAAAGAAAATCGGTAGCTGAAGGAGTCGATCCTAGTGCTGGGCGCGCGTGGTCCCAATGACAATCGGATAAAGAAGGCGCGTGTGAGTGGATGAACGTGAGCCTGCAGTGTGTGCAGCGTGTCAGAGGCGAGCCGTGGGTGGAAATCTCTTCGGGAGCGTCGGAGAAAAGAAACGGTCCCAAAAAATAAAACAAAACTAAAAGGGTAAGTCTTCACTGAAAGGAAACAGCTAATGCAAGCAACCGTTTTCCTTCAAACCATTTATGGGTTATTCAGTCTGTATGGTTTAGAATCTCATTGGCTGCGATAGAGCGGGGAAGGGGTGGTGCGCTAGTGGAGGAGAGTGTTGGAGGAGGGCTATAGACGGAGCAGCAGGGAACTACGGGGGGCGATGGTACCGACGTAAGATGCTATTTATATTACGCACTACAACATCTACAGTATTCATCTAACCTCCAAGCGAATGCAGAGAAGTTAATTGGCAGCTGTAACATGGAGCAAGGTAACCAATAACCACCTCGAACCCCCACACACGGTGTGATGAGGTTTTGTAGCCTACATGGATGGAGACCAAGCACCATTAACATTGTATAGAGAAGTACAGTAGCTTAATCGTTCCTCTGCATGGCATTACACAGTAGTATATCTGCCCTTTTGATGTTGAGGATTTTGTTGATGTTACAGCCATGCCCCAGCTCGCCACGCTATACCCCCTGCTCCCTCCTGTCTTTTCTGTGAGCTTCAACCACATGTGCTTCCCTTCACAGCTTCACGCAAGCACCATCAATAATTACAGTTCTGTGGTTGTAGTGCTCTGGTGGGAGGACTTTTGTACCTGGGTAGGGGATGCATCTCATCCCATACCTATAAGCCTACTACTAGGCAGGGCAAACCCGTTTAGTTGATTTCTGCTATATCACCCAAATAAATAAATCACAGCACGTGTTTGGACTCATTCAGCAGTTTTTAAAGTACAATACCATTGGAAATTAATGTTGAAAGTTAAATTTGTATTCCTAAAACTTAAGTTGAAAATAATGCTGTAGCTGCATCCTGTTGACAATACATTTTGATAAATAGCCCAATGTAAAACCACAGTTTTAAAGTGTCCAAATGAATAACCAATATACAGAAACAGGAGTACACTACAGGACCAAATGTATGTGGACACCTGCACGTCGAACATCTCATTTCAAAAATCATGGGCATTAATATGGAGTTTGTCCCCCTTTGCAGCTGTAACAGCCTCCCCTCTTCTGGGAAGACTTTCCCCTAGATGTTGGAACATTGCTGCGGGGACTTGCTTCCATTCAGCCACAAGAGCATTAGTGAGGTCGGGCACTGATGTTGGGCAACTAGGCCCAACGCAGTCGGCATTCCAGTTCACCCAAAAGGTGTTTGATGGGGTTGAGGTCAGGGCTCTGTACAGGCCAGTCAAGTTGTTCCACACCGATCTCAACAAACCATTTCTGTATGGACATCGCTTTGTGCACAGGGTCATTGTCATGCTGAAACAGGAAAGGGCCAAACTGTTGCCACAAATTTGGAAGCACAGAATCGTCTAGAATGTCATTGTATGCTGTAGCGTTAAGATTTCTGAACTGGAATTAAGGTTCCAAGCCCGAACCATGAAAAACAACCCCAGACCATTATTTCCCCTCCACCAAACTTTACAGTTGGCACTGTGCATTCGGGCAGGTAGCGTTCTCCTGGCATCAGCCAAACCCTGATTCATTAGTCTGACTTTCAGATGGTGAAGCGTGGTTAATCACTCCAGAGAACGCATTTCCACTGCTCCAGATTCCAATGGTGGCGAGCTTTACACCACTCCAGCCGACGCTTGGCACATGATGATCTTAGGCTTGTGTGTGGCTGCTCGGCCATGGAAACCCATTTCATGAAGCTCGACAAACAGTTTGTGCTGACGTTGCTTCCAGAGGCAGTTTGGAACTCAGTAGTGAGTGTTGCAACCAAGGACAGACTATTTTTATGCGCTAGACGCATCAGCACATGGCGGTTCGGTTCTGTGAGCTTCTGTGGCCTACCACTTAGCGGCTGAGTCGTTGTTGCTCTTAGACGTTTCCACTTCACAATAACAGCACTTACAGTTGACCGGGGCAGCTCGAGCAGGGCTGAAATGTGACAAACTGATTTGTTGGAAAGGTGGCATCCTATGACGGTGCCACGTTGAAAGTCTGAGCTCTTCCGTAAGGCCATTCTACTGCCAGTGTGTCTATGGAGATTGCATGACTGTGCTCGATTTTATACACCTGTCAGCAACGGATGTGGCTGAAATAGCTGAATCCACTAATTTGAAGGTTGTCCACATATCTTTGTATATATAGTGTATTTCTGTCTGTAATAAAGGCCTCTTGTGAGGAAAAACTCATTCTGATTGGCTGGGCCTAGCTCCCCAGTGGGTGGGCCTATGCCCTCACATGGCTGCACCCCTGTCCAGTCATGTGAAATTCATATATTAGGGCATAATCAATCTATTTCAATTGACTGATTTCCTTATGTGAACTGTAATTCAGTAAAATCTTTTAAATTGTTGCGTTTATATTTTTGTTCTGTGTTTATACACTTTTTTTGATGAATCACTGACAAGTGACTAATTCTCACTGAAGTTTCTAGCCACATCTAGTAACTAGCTAGCTGGGAAGGGCTCATCAGGACAAATGACTGACTAAACCAAATCCGTTCGTCTCCACTCTACTCTCGCTGTGTGACATACGTCAGCAATTTGGGCACTGGGTGTGTCCATATAGCCTCTCCCTCATTAGTCACTCTAGCATGGTGTTGGAAAATGGTGTTTCATAAAGAATGTATTCATATTTTCCCTGCCTTGTCGCCATTAAATCTAGTTCAGGAGGAAAACGAAGCCTTTGCAGCCTGAATGGAGAATGTTTTATGTACGAACCAGTCCGTAGGGGATACGAGTGTACAGCCAGCTGCATGCATTCCCTTTGGACGGTAAGATGAAACCACTCAACATCACCATCTGCCGGCCTTTGGGCCAGTGTGAGGTAGTAACACAAACTGTCCACATTAGGAAAATGAGCGCAGTATAAAATGATTTAGCATGATTATATGTTGCCGACTCACAAACTATTGCAACAATGACATATTTGAGAGTTAACATTTTTTCTCAAACACAATTTAACCGGGCCTCTCTAGACTAGAGCCTCCATAGTGTCTGTGCAGCAGCCTGAACATTTGACATCCCTGTATTACTGCAGTCCTGTCAATCTTACCCTACACAAGGTAACTACAGTACATGGCACATCTCAAACATAAACTTCAGTAATGCCACCTTTGCATTATGAGAATGCCTTCATAAATGTATTCAGTGTGGCCTCCAACACACAGCTATGATTTGATGTAGGCCACACAATAATTCATAACTAGATTTTACAATGATAAAAAAACAATGCATATTTTATACAGTATTTTAGATGCAATAACAATGAATATTGTATACAGTATTTTAGATGCAATAACAATGCATATTGTATACAGTATGTTCTATACCTCATCTACCTTAATCTAGCAGCCACATCCTCTTGGGGATAGTCTGATTTGATTAGAATAGCTTTTGGTATGAGAGCTGCAGTGACCAGAGAGGCCATAAAATATCAGATTTACCCTAGCTGGCCCCAGACTCAGCAACAAGGAGAGCAAACACCTGCATACTCTAATTCATTTAGTTGACATGGCACAGTATATTACACTTTGCTGTGTTGTTGTTTTGTTACTGCCCAATGTTTTGTTACAGCATTTGCCTGTGTGTTAGGCAGCAGTAGGGCTATTTTATCCATTGTTCAACACTGCGTCATTACAGTACATTGTTTTATTCCAGACACCAGAGACATCTAGCTAGTCCTCATATATTCAATTAGGAGGGTTGTGGCTCTCATGGCAGACAGACTAACTTGAGTAAGTCCATTAACCTCTGGCTGAGTTCACCAATCTCCAGCTGAACGAGCGCTGATGGCAAATCACACAGAGCTCTTGACAGCCAACAAAACGCTGCAGCACTGTTAGCCTAATCCATAATACGCCCCAAAACATTTTCAAGAGTTTTTTGGTGTGGATGTGGGCTTGGAATGACTCAAATGTTCAATTCTCAAAATGTAAAGAAGACAATGTATGTATTTTCTTTATGAATGCATGCTATACATACTATATCTGCACGTAATATGTATGCAATGTATGTATATTTGTACATGTACAGTAGTAGTACACTGTATAATATCCATATACAGTATTTACATGCATAGTGACAATGAGAAGAGACCAATAACGTTGGTCAACTTTCACAGGGCACAGAATTTCCCCACAGTGAGAAACTGCTAGGAAGAGCTTTGAAGCTCTCCAATCTCCCCACTGCACCTCTGGCCCCTCCACCTCACTGAGTACTAAAGCCATGCACAACAATGTGCTTGAAATACTAATGAGCATTAATTAAAGCTACGGCTAAAGCCTTGCCACCCTCAATTAGGAATCAACAGGACTCGGGTGTTTCCCGAATGGACGTGTTTTCTGGAGTTATTTTAATTTATGTGTGGTATCTTCCGCTATCCCTTACTGCCAGGGACAATATCACACACCAACTGCCTATTTGTTTCGGGAGTTTTCTGGTGCAATGCTTCTCAGTCTAGAAACCTGCAATTAATACTAGACTAGGTTCTCTATCGCTTTTATTCTTCCGACTTGACCTTTTAGAATCCATTGCATTCTGTGCAAGCTTGGGAAGTAATTCTCTGCCTCACTGACTTTAATATTCTCTCTGGCACCATGCTTTTATTGCCACCT
Source organism: Oncorhynchus kisutch (assembly GCF_002021735.2). Classification (NCBI taxonomy): domain Eukaryota; kingdom Metazoa; phylum Chordata; class Actinopteri; order Salmoniformes; family Salmonidae; genus Oncorhynchus; species Oncorhynchus kisutch. Next base: position 31,041,140 of record NC_034186.2, read on the forward strand.
TTTAATTCTTGGCTGTAAATATCCGAACATAACACAGATGGAAAACAATCCTTTTTATTTTGGATTACAGAGAACTGTAACTATTGAAATAATAGGTACGCAGTAAAGGCGCTCCAGGAAGACGATTGTTATCTACGCACCGGCATCCTCAATAACTCCAAATATTTCAAATATCCAAAATATCCTCTATTGTAATGGCTTTGTTTCACCATATTATTTTCTTACGTTGTTTTAATCAATACTGTAGAATGTGATGGATGACAGTGAATGGGGTCTTAAAGCAGTGCTACATTTTGCTCTCTCCAGTGTTGTCAGATGGGGGAGGTTGGCTGCCTGGAGACAGATGGAGTGAGCTGTTTGAGAGATTCTAAGTAGGATGCCACCCATGCTGGGAGATTTCAGACCTAGTCACTGGTGTTGCTGGACAGGAAGGTTTACCTCCCTTGGGCTTTGGCTCTTTATATACACTGTGTATGTGTGTAGGGTTGGCACAATAATCGTATAATTATGTAACCGACAATGATTAACAATAACCGTGAACTAAGGAAAATAACCGCTATAACAATAATTATACTTGATTTTCAAGTGGATATCGTTTACCCAATAGCAGTTTTTCATTTTTACATGAAGGGGATAAAGTTGGTCATTATAGGAGCAGAATGGCATGGTCAGGAGGAGAAGCTTTATTTCCAAAAGTTCTAAGGGGTCAAAACCTTTCGCTTTTGAGACGGGTGTCACCCAAGCTGTATTGTATTCATTAGGTGTGTCAAAGCTCATTTTCAAATATCCATTATGATACATTACGAGCTCAAAACATTTTCAAACAAAAATAAAATGTATGACAATAACCGTGACTATTTGCTTGACAATTCATTGTTACTCAAAATTACAAAATCAGCAAATCAAATCAAATCAAATGTATTTATATAGCCCTTCGTACATCAGCTGATATCTCAAAGTGCTGTACAGAAACCCAGCCTAAAACCCCAAACAGCAAGCAATGCAGGTGTAGAAGCACGGCCCTGTCCCACGGCCCACAGCCCTGTATGTGCGTGCGTGTTTGTGTGACAGATATAAGGAAGGTACAATCTATCAAATTTGTCTAATTTAGTTTTGGGGATTTTGTAAGATAAATAAATAAAATAAATAAAAATAAATGTGAATTCAGCTTAAGCCTTATGTACTGTACTGTGTATTTAGACTATTCTGGAATGTTTTAGTTTTTTTGTTTATGCTTCCATTTTTTTAAAGTGGAAAGCTTTACTGGCCCTAACCCAGGAGGATTGCCAACGGTGCAGTCAGTAATGTAAAGCCCGTCTCATTGATTGTCTCTGCCTGGACATGCCCAGACGCTCTCTCTCACACCCTTTGTTCCCAAAGTACCTTCGACCTGACACACCGATTGCTGTAGCCCTAATTATAGTGCCCCACCAGAATGGCTCCTGCCTCTGCTGAAAGCCTGATAATTTTGAGACCAGCATCTGGCTAATTGTCATGAACTCCGCCTGCTCGCTCCTGTCCTCCCTACTCACCCTAAACCCCTCCAACTCAAAACCCCTCCACGGATTAACATCCAGTGAATATTTTTTTCTGCTGATGCAAATAGGGATCGGTCCTCAATGCTGACTTGAGTTTCAACCAATGATTTTTATAATTTTTACTGCTGACTACACACGCACGCACACACGCGCTCTCTCTCTCACATACTGTACACTTGATTTTTGCAGTTAGAATAGCAACATTGTAAGATATCTCTTCTGTATGTAGTTTGCATGAAATCAGTTTAGGCATGTAGCAGATAGTCTTATAGTGTCAACTTCATTTAAGTCAAAGCAATCAACTATTAGATCCAGTGTGTTTGACTCATGTTTCACTCTGAATAATTACAGGTTTATTTAAAAGGTAGCAAAGTGTAGGTGTCACCTGAAATGTGTCAAGAACTGTTAACATTAAAAGAAGTTTCAATATGTCATGCTCATACATGTAACTAACCCTCTGTGCTTAATGTCATACATGTAACTAACCCTCTGTGCTTAATGCCATACATATAACTAACCCTCTGTGCTTAATGCCATACATGTAACTAACCCTCTGTGCTTAATGCCATACATGTAACTAACCCTCTGTGCTTAACACCATACATGTAACTAAGCCTCTGTGCTTAACACCATACATGTAACTAACCCTCTATGCTTAATGCCATACATGTAACTAACCCTCTGTGCTTAATGCCATACATATACTAACCCTCTGCACTTAATGCCATACATGTAACTAACCCTCTGTGCTTAATGCCATACATGTAACTAACCCTCTGTGCTTAATGCCATACATGTAACTAACCCTCTGTGCTTAACACCATACATGTAACTAACCCTCTATGCTTAATGCCATACATGTAACTAACCCTCTGTGCTTAATGTCATACATGTAACTAACCCTCTGTGCTTAATACCATACATGTAACTAACCCTCTGTGCTTAATGCCATACATGTAACTAACCCTCTGTGCTTAATGCCATACATGTAACTAACCCTCTGTGCTTAACACCATACATGTAACTAACCCTCTGTGCTTAACACCATACATGTAACTAACCCTCTGTGCTTAATGCCATACATGTAACTAACCCTCTGTGCTTAATGCCATACATATACTAACCCTCTGCACTTAATGCCATACATGTAACTAACCCTCTGTGCTTAATGCCATACATGTAACTAACCCTCTGTGCTTAATGCCATACATGTAACTAACCCTCTGTGCTTAACACCATACATGTAACTAACCCTCTATGCTTAATGCCATACATGTAACTAACCCTCTGTGCTTAATGTCATACATGTAACTAACCCTCTGTGCTTAATGCCATACATGTAACTAACCCTCTGTGCTTAATGCCATACATGTAACTAACCCTCTGTGCTTAATGCCATACATGTAACTAACCCTCTGTGCTTAACACCATACATGTAACTAACCCTCTGTGCTTAACACCATACATGTAACTAACCCTCTATGCTTAATGCCATACATGTAACTAACCCTCTGTGCTTAATGCCATACATATACTAACCCTCTGCACTTAATGCCATACATGTAACTAACCCTCTGTCCTTAATGCCATACATGTAACTAACCCTCTGTGCTTAATGCCATACATGTAACTAACCCTCTGTGCTTAACACCATACATGTAACTAACCCTCTATGCTTAATGCCATACATGTAACTAACCCTCTGTGCTTAACACCATACATGTAACTAACCCTCTATGCTTAATGCCATGCATGTAACTAACCCTCTGTGCTTAACACCATACATGTAACTAACCCTCTATGCTTAATGCCATACATGTAACTAACCCTCTGTGCTTAATGTCATACATGTAACTAACCCTCTGTGCTTAATGCCATACATGTAACTAACCCTCTGTGCTTAATGCCATACATGTAACTAACCCTCTGTGCTTAATGCCATACATGTAACTAACCCTCTGTGCTTAACACCATACATGTAACTAACCCTCTGTGCTTAACACCATACATGTAACT